>NC_092707.1:194554079-194857041 GCF_047496885.1 Scyliorhinus torazame | reverse complement strand
ACCTCCTGGACACCCCCCACCACCCCCCCCCCCCCTGTCCTATAAGAAGCCCTCCAGCCAGCAGCACGGATCCCAGGTGTGTGTGTGGTGGCACTGGACACTGTCCGCAGCCGGCATGCAGGCTCCCGACCACAAGGACCACACGTGGCTTGCGCCGTCGGGAACCTGGCCTGTGCTGATCAGCTGCTATCATGCATGCTTTCGATGGGTGGCCACCATCGACCATCACCTCCCCGCTGCTACTTGTGAGCAAAAGAGTTGCCTATCTCCGAGTGGCTGGCACCTCTCGGTAATCAGGACCTCCGCCCCGGGGTCCTAATCTCGGGGAGAGGCCTCCGGTGGCCTCTCAACTCGTGCCTTGGTGAGCCTCCACAAAGGAGCTAACCCAGATCTGTCGTCAACTCTGCAGTTGCCTGCTAACACTCTGGTCACCTTCACACGATTTGTCCTTTGTCTCCGCATCAGTACTAAGAAGTCTGTTTATTAGTTTTCCAGCAATGAGAATTCTTGACATTTCCAAGTCATCATTTTCAGTTTGCCGTACCTATTTTTCCCCCTCAATAAACACTGGTTCCATCTTACCCATCATCTACCTATTGTAGAACAAACTAAAACAGGAACATTTAACTCTCGGGGGAATTTACCGGCTGTTCAGGCTGGCGAGCCGTTTCAGTCCCACTGACGGTACACGGGTTTCCCGACGACGAGGGGTGCGGTCAACGGGAAAACCCGTTGACAATGGTGGGACCAGAAAGTCCTAGTGTCGGACCGCCTTCACCACTGAAAAACACACGACGGGTTGGCAAGTAAATCCCTCCCTCTGTTTCTCTCTCCATAATTGTTACCTGATCCGCTGAGTATTTCCAGCATTTTCTATTTTCATTACAAATTTCTAGCATTCGCTGCATTCAACTTTTCAGAAAAAGGACACATGTGCCTCACCCACATAATCTCACTTTCTTAAAGCAAGAGGCCCATTCAGATCAAAACCAGACCACAATGGAAATCCCTGGGCAAATTTACACCTTCGCAACTTGATTTGAAATGAAATGAAATGAAAATCGCTTATTGTCACAAGTAGGCTTCAATGAAGTTACTGTGAAAAGCCCCTAGTCGCCACATTCCAGCGCCTGTTCGGGGAGGCTGGTATGGGAATTGAACCATGCTGTTGGCCTGCCTTGGTCTGCTCAGCAATTTAGCCCAGTGTGCTAAACCAGCCCCTAGGGCTGCATGGGGAGCATTTGAAGGTCAGTTCCCAGCTCATTATGGATCATTATCTGTTAAAACACGGACCTACACATATCTAAATGAGACTCCTGAAGACTTCTGAATTGAAAACTTGTGTATATTGCAAAACGTTATTGTTAGCCTAATAAAAACGAATCATTTTTACTGCAGGAAAACAGTAGGCTGGATTAGGCTAGAATCGTTCAAAATCCAATTTATAGCACTGATTGTTAACATAAACCTATTTTTGAAATTGGATTACACAGATATTGGAATATGTTCGTGATAATGTACATAAAAGGAGTCAAAACAGCTTCAAAAGAAATGTAAGATGAAATCCCTTAACCAAAATGAATTAGATTGCATTACATGAGGTAATAGGTTTTTTGACTCAATGATTTTGCCATTTCCAAAGTGTTGCACTGCACCTCCACATATCAGCACAATGGCAGGCAGTGAATCAATTATTGAATGGAAGAATTTTGCCGCCTGTAATTTGACTTTGAGCTCAGTTTAATGGGATTTTAGGAAATGTCATATAGAGTTTTACATCAACATCTCACAAACATTGAACCCTTCTGGAACAGCAAGTTAGTAACTATACCCACGTTAATGATACCATACAAGAAAATAAATGCCACCGTGTTACTCAATGGAATTGCTCCATTGGGTCACACATCTTCATTATCCGTCTTCCAAAAAAAAAAAGAATCCTATCTTGTCCTTAAAATTAGCATTTTAATTCAAATACTTCTTCAAATCGCTTAGCAGTCACAGTCACATAGATTGAACTTGAGTGTTGTCAATTTTTAAAAAACATATACGCATGGTTCCCATAATCAAAGGCCTTGCGTCAATTAGTCACCAGGATAGCAGTTTGATTGTCCAAACTGATGGTACCCTCACCTCATTTTCTGATATTGGAGGCTCTTGCATTTTCAATGTTTTTAGACTGATATAGAAAAAATGTCCTCAGTATGATGCACTCTAGCAGCAAAATTAGGGCAGCAAAAGTTTGTAACGATGCATAAGTTGCTCGAATTATGCAATCTTAAAATGGTCACAGATCAAGGCAGCATGGTGGTGAAGTAGTTAGCACTGCTGCCTCACGGCGCTGAGCACCCAGGTTCGATCCCGGCTCTGGGCCACTGTCCGTGTCGAGTTTGCACACTCTCTCCGTGTTTGCATGGGTTTTGCCCCCACAACCCAGAAGATGTGTAGGGTAGGTGGATTGGCCACACTAAATTGCCCCTTAATTGGAAAAAATGAATTGGGTACTCCAAATTTTAAAAAATTATTTTTTAAAATGGTCACAGATCAGAAGGAGGCCATTCTGCACTCTGTACCAGATCTAAACATTACAAATTGTCAGACAGCACATGGCATTTCACACCAAAACCATCCAAAACTATATTCTGCCTCGACAATGCCGGTACCAAATCAAATTGAATATCTACATGGATAACTAAAGAGTTAAGCATGAACCCAACCCAACAAACTTGGGAATTTCTCTAGATCCAAACTGCTGGGAACATCTGAAGAAAACAGCAGCGAAGGTCAAAATGAGAAGCAATCTATGACCAAACTTACTGGGTATATATGGAGCATTGCTGCCACAACACTCCAGACATCAGCACTTGCAATACTGTACTCCACAGTAGAGTATTATGTGCCTGCCTGGTAACGGTCATCACACACACACACATTTTGTGGTCACCCAATTGAATATGAGCCGAGTTCTTCAGACCGTATGAAACTTTAACAAAACGTCTTTTAATGTCACATGCATGAGGGAGAGCTTAAACTCGGCCACTAGAACTGCAGCCCAACACGGTCGTCCTCATCCTCAACTAAGTTTGTTGCTGTTGGGATTTCTGTCCCTACAAACTTCCCATGTGGGGTGTTCCTGTCCCCTCCTGCACACGCCTCACTGCTGCAATTCTCGCTTCCTTTTGTTCTTTTACCCCATAATTCCGTAATGGGGTGACTGAAATTACTACTGCTTACTCGTACTTATTTTTATCTTGATCCATCCACCATGCCTTTTGCTTGGATGCGGATGTATCTGAATTGTAATCTTTTTGATTAGTTTTATGTTCTGTTTTACAATCGTCTGTACGATAGATCCCTTGGGCTCCCAATGTGGATCTCCAACACTGGAGCCTGCCCTATTACTCCCAGCCATTTCAGTCATCCTTATTCCTTCTGTAACTCACGGGGTTCTCCCTCGCAGCTTTCCCTTTCGTGGGCTTTTCCCTCACGGCTACTCCTCCTCAGAATAAGTGAGGCCCTTCAGCCCTTCCTCCCATGGATAACGTATATCCTTATCCTTAATTATATATCAGCACTTATATACCCTTATCCTTACATATATATATATATATCAGTGCTTATATACCCTTACTTATATACCCGTTTACAATTTTCTTAAAGCTCACACGGTCAAACCCTTCCGCTGTGTACAACCCTTTGTACGGCAACTTACAGCCGGCCAATGACTGCATGTGTGGAATCGCTCCCCTAGCTATGGGTGGTAATTTAAAGATGCTCACCCAAATTGGGGCCACATAGTCGGCAGTTGTCCAGTGCAGTATCACGTCGGGCTCACCAAATTGTAAGCGGAGTTAAATGAGTCAAGTGAGTCCGGTCGTATGAAACTTTAACAAAATGTCTTTTAATGCCACATGCATGCGAGAGAGCTAAACTCGGCCGCTAGAACTCCAGCTTGGTCCAAGTAGCTCTCCCGAACAAAGCCCCCACACAATTCTTTGTACTGTTTCGGCTCAATACGGAGTGATTCAAAATGATTCAACATGATGTGAGTGAATCAATAGTACAATGCAACCGATTATCAGTACCGGCAACGTGATGGGATTACAGTCATTCCCGATTAGATGACGCAGAACCACTGTTTTACATGCATTCCTAATCATTCCGGAGGTAGTTTGCCCACCTGCTTTGTAATACAAAAGGACCGTGTCTAAATAACCGGTCCGTGATGGGGTGGCGATTGCTCCATGTCCCTGATATTTGCATGTAGCTGGCTGTACAATGTCTCTCCTAGACAGGCCGGAGCCAGGTTGATCGTTGTCCTATTAGTTCCTATCACTGAAGTGGAAGATGTGTTACCTGTGGCATGCTGACTTGTACTATGCTAATTTAATTAGGTTTTTGGAGACTGTCGATTTAACCCTTTCCAGGCAGGGTTTTCCTTGCTGCCCTAAGTATACCTCTAAGGCTCCATTTTCCCACTACAATAACAATATGCATTAAAGCTGGAGCCCTCCACTCAACACCCCTCTCCTGGCTTCCTGTCCTCGTAAACATCACTCCCCACACACACCTGCCAGCTGTTGAAAAGCCACAAGCTGGTTGAAATCATCCAGACTGCATCTTGCATTCATCTCCATGGTGACCAGTTCAGCCCATCTCCACAGATCGAACCAGCGCCTGGGATCTACCGTCCTTGCTGAGGAGGCCCCAGCCAGACACCATTCAGCACTGGTCCCCTCAAATGGGGAGCAGGTGGAATCGAACTTGGGGGGAATCTCTCAGGTGATTGGAGGCCCCCAGGTGTTTGGTATCTGGGCAACAAGGCACCCTGACACGGTCTATGCCACCAGGGCACTGTAGCACTGGCACTGTCATGGCATGGTGCACATGTGACATGTGGCTGGCGGGAGCACTGCCAGGATGGAAGTGCCACGATGCCCAGGTGGCATTTTTCCTGTGCCAGGGATTGGGCCTGGCAGTGCCCTCCCATATGATGGGAGGCTCGAGGGCCCCCCAACAGATGAGTGAAGCATTGGCAGTAGGTCTGGTCGTCACGTCGGGGGGGGGGGGGTCGAGGGATCACGACGCCATTTAAAAACAACACCCCAATCTCTTCCTGCACTGACGAGTGAGATCCTTAGTGCATGGAATGCAATGGACCGAGGCCTTGGTGGGGAATTCCCCAGCGAGGCCAGGAAAAAAAAAATGTGTGTCGTTCGATAGCGGGGACATTCCCGGCACCAGAAGCTCAGAATGAGCTCTGTTTTATTTTCTGTTAGATCGCGCCCAGTGTGTGGGATGTTCCAGTGAGAAACTCCCCAAGATCAAAGAAAATGACCAAGTATCGATGTCTGGATTGTGCCCAAATACCCAACGGGAATTACCCCGTCAAACCCACCCAAAATGACACTGAGGGCTGAATTGTGCACCTTGTAATGCCGAAAATGTGAATCATGATCGGGTGGCTAATCGGGCATTGGGCCAAAATTGAGGTCTGCACCTGGTGCTGATTCGGGTGCCATTTTCGGTCCCTCTCTGCTGGCAAAAACGAGATTTGTGCCCCACGCTGGTGGGGCATGCAAAACCAGCATTTGCATGCATGAAATGTCATTAGCTGGTTGGAAACAGTATGCCCCGCCCTTCCTTGATGCTCCGCTCCTCTCAGGCGTGAATTGCTAAAGTATTTACAAACGTGGACTGGGTGCCACATCTGTGGAGAGGGAGCGGGAAGCCTAGAAAACACTGAAAAAACATTGACACTGTTCGGCTTGCTGGAGGATGACTGCCTGAGTTGGGGGCAGCAGCAGATAGTGACTTGGGACCTAGTCCGTGGACTTGGGGTGCCCCCCTTAGGATCGGGGTGGCCTGGCTCAGACTGCCATTGCTGCAGTCTATCTTTTAAATGCATCCCTTTGATGCTACTTACAGGGTCTTGGCTGCTCACACTGCTGAGGCCGCCCTTCTGGATACCCTCATACCCCAACTGTATCATCAGGGGCCAAGCTCAATCAGGAGCCTACCAGGTGTTTCCACTCCTCAGAGGCACTGCCCCATTGCAGAGGAAGCTCAGCAGAGCTCACTCCAATCGGAGGACATCCGCACCACAGCCTTTGGACCCTCCCTATTTCTCTGTCCCTCCAGGTCAGGGAAATAATCAGTGAACTTCCCACCACTCCAGAACACCAGCTGTCACCTCCTGGTGAGGCTGGCAGTGCTGGCTGCCTCTGCCAGCACCTCTCAGGCAGTGTTCAGGAGGGCAAGCTTGAGTCTGCGGCCCACGCTGGGGAAGAGGGTGTCCCTCCTCTCCTCACTGGCATGGAGCTGTGGGTCCATCTCAGACCCCCGACCCGGGGGGGGCAGGTCTTCTCTGGGCCACCTTGGTGGCTGCAGTGATTTTGGAGAAAGTGGAGCTGCAGCTGCCAGGCTCTTTGGCACTAAATCCGGCACCAGCCGTTAGAACATCCTCCATCCCTGGAGTTCCCAATGGCGTGGGGTGGCTTCAATGGGAACTCCCATTGACAATCAGCAGGAGTAGTGAATTCCGCCACCAGCGAACCACGCCGCCAAATATTCTGGGCTAGATTCTCCGATTTGAAGACTAAGTGCTGATGTCAGCGTGCGAACAGTGGCATTTTACGCCCGGAAAAATGGCGCAAAAGCTGCACCAATCCTCTGTCCGGTGGGGGGGCTAGCTGCCACGCAGCGTAAACCCCTGGCTTTACCTACGGATATGGCCGGAGAGTTGCCAGTCTGCAGCTGCCACGCCCGGTTCACGAAAATAACGCGGATAAGTGTTCCACGCCGTCGGGAACTCGGCCCATCGGGGGTGGAGCATCGGGGGAGGGCCTCAGATCGTGTACTCTTAGATTTCGAGGGAGCGGAGCATTACAAAAGCAGCGCCGAACGCAATTTTGGTGTCGGCAACCAGAGAATCCCACACATTGTCCTTGTTAAAAGCCAAAGCGGGGCGGATTGCAACGGAGAAACCCTCCCTTGGTCTCCGAAACGGAAAATTTCGCCCTCGTAATTTTTGGGGAGAATTGCGCCATAATGGGTTTCAAAGATATTTGAAGAGGCCAGATTAGTGTCCAGCATTCTGATGCAGTAGTCCTGTGAGAGCGCCCTATTTGTAATCTGCATATGAATGGGACCAAGAATTAGATGGGCAATATGATACAATCATACTTACAAATAGTAATGAGAAAGTAAAATTGTTGTTGCCTAACTATTTTGTATTCTCAAATTCTACTTCTGAGGAAGATCCGAGTGCGCAGGAAGCTGAAAAGGTTATAACAAATGATCATTGATGTAACCATGTATTAGACAGGCTTGTGTGGAGCAGAATCTTCAAATCGATCTTTTGAGTTAAATGGCCTTTGATAGTGCTCAGGATAATACATAGGGCAGTGTACGTTAACAATTTCTTTCAAAGGTTTCAAGATTCATCAGCGTTTGGAATGGATGGCATTTTGCGCAATGGTATCATGATAGTTTGTTGATATTTCCGATGCCTTTCCCTCCCAAATTGTTCCATTGGAGCTTAGCATTGTGTCAGTTTAATTGTGGCTAATGAATAGATATGGCGGAAGGTCCTGCAGTCAGTTTTCATTATGATCAGCTGCTCTTTGCTGCTTTCTGGAAATACCCTATGCAATAAAAATCTATCCTTCTTAATTGCTGCCAATTGGCCATGTACATCTTCCAAATCAAGTTAAGCATTAAATGTGAAGCAGTCAGACGTAAAAGCACTTTCCCCTTTTCAGTGTTAATTACAAAATCCATCCAGTTCAATTTCAGTGACAGTCATTCAGAAGGACTTACAGTAAGGAAAATCAGCCGACATGTCTACCTTTGGCTCTGGGGCATGCAGACAAAGCTTGTGAAGACTGAGTTCAATTAGCAGACTGGGCAATCATTCAACTGCCTTACTCCCCCTTTTGTCTCTATTGTACCTCTCCCCCTCCTCTCCTGAAGTTGTTGCATGATATGATTTGAGTAGCGATTGGGTTGAGGCAGAGGGCAGCATCTTGTATGATGATGTTAATCTTTGGGAGGGGTCAGGCGAAAGACAGTGGGTGGGACCCTCCAGTCGCGTGTTCTCAGCGGCGTGCCAATCACTGGGGACGGGATTCAATACTCCCGCTGCTTGTCAATGGAATGTCACATCGAAGCCATCCCACTCCGCCGGAAAATCCACAAGTGCACAGCCGGCGGGAAAAGAGAATCCCAACGGCCGGAGAATTCTGCAATAATAATAATCTTTATTATAGTCACAAGTAGGCTTACATTAACACTGCAATGAAGTTACTGTGAAAAGCCCCTAGTAGTCACAACCCGGCACTTGTTCGGGTATAGAGAGGGAGAATTCAGGATATCCAATTCAGCTAACAGCACATCTTTCGAGACTTGTGAGAGGAAACCGGAGCTCTCGGAGGAAACCCACGCAGACATGGGGAGAACGTGCAGGTTCAGCACAGACAGTGAGCCAAGCCAGGAATCGAGCCTGGGGCTGTGAAGCAACTGTGCTAACCACTCTGCTACCGTACTACCCTGGTCACTATGTTGCCTTCCTGCAACCAGAATTAAATATTTCAAGCTGTGCATAGACCTGTTTTTTTGCTAGATTGTGCTTTTGCTAGATTGGTCACGTGTCCTCTCTGTTTTCCAGGACCTAGCGTGGTGGCTGTGGACTGTTTCCAGTGCTGCCACAGTCGAGGGGGGGGGGGGGGGGGAGAGCCATTTTGCTGGCAAGGGCACCTTCGGTGGGGGCGAGGGTAGTTATAGGGGGGTACTATTTGGCAGGCTGGGGTGCACGTGGCCAACGCCATATTGTACGGCATGGCCGCCGCATGTCGTCACTGTGTGCATGCGCAGTCATGGACCTGGCCCTTCTCCATCCGTATCTGCAGGTAAAGCCAGGGGCTTTACGTGGACCGGCTGCTAGACCCCCACCGGGTGGAGCATCAATGCGGGGGCGCTGCCAACGCTTTGGTCATAAGACCAGACGCTTCCTCCGGACATAGCCTCGAAATTGGTGAATCCAGCCCCGAGTTTCAAGTTTTGATCATTGGGAATTATTTTTGAATCAGGAAATAGTTATACAGAAAGAAGTAATACCACCTGTACCAAACCGGTGCTCATAAGCTAACTCCAAAAGTAAATAAAGCTGTGAATAGAGTTTAAACCATTCACCCTTTGGAGGTGGAATCACATACCTAGCAGCAACTGGGGAAGAACAAAGAACAGACATGGGGCTGGAGTCTCCGGGCCCCGAGCTGTGCATATCTCGGCTGCCTGCTGCTTGCTGACGGCAGGATTCTATCTTCCCACCGCTTATCAATGGGATTTCCCATTGAAGCCACCCCACCGGGAGAGCCACAGGTGGGGGTGCGCTGCCAACGGGAAAAGAGAATCCCTTTGGCTGGAGAATCCTGAACATGTTGAGAAAAAATATGTATAAAAATGTGCAGTCGGCTGGGAACTGTGCTGCTGGCCTGGGTTGGGGGGGGGGCTTTCCCGAGGGCTGGCGGGGCGTGATCGGTGGTTGCCAGGGTGTAGTATTTGGAGGTCGGGTCCGCGCATGGTGTTGCTCGTTTTAGCCTTAGTTTAATTGCTCTTGTTCTATTACCTTTGCTCTTGAGTCGCCAGGTATCTTTCTGATACCGCCACGTGGTTCAAGTCCGAGTAATGATCAATAATCCAACACACCGCTTAGTAAGAGTTAAATCAACGCACATTTATTATATGCAGTAATCAATACTTATACACTAATTCTACTTCTAAGCTATTTCTTACAACTAACAGGCCAATACTTAACTTTGGAAATGGCCCACCAGGTCAGGGAAACAAATGGCCTTTCGTATGGGTTCTGAGCCTGCGGGATTCAAAGCTGGTACAGGTCGATAGCCAGGAGCGCCTATCTCGTAGCGAGCGTTGGAGTAAGACTTACGATTCTAGCGGCTGTTGGAGAAGGTCAGCAGAAGGTTCTCGAGGGGTGCAGAGAGGAGAAGAAGGGTGTAGAAGGATCGATTTGAACTTGGACTCTATTCTTATAGTCCCCAGGGGCTTTCCGCCTTTCGGGGAAAGAGGAAACTTCGTCCCAATCACTTGGTTCGATATTCTCCAATGCTGGAGCGATTCCTTGATCGATGGGCGGTTTTGGGGTGGTTGTTCACCTCTCATTGTGTAGGCTCCTGCTGGCGCCGAAAAGTCTGGGTTGGCTTTGTGTGTCTAATTTGTTGCACATTGTTCCTGGGGATTGCTACTTAATATTCAGATGGCTGGTGTGTTGTTATGCAGGTATCGATTCTGTCTGGCCTCCCCAGAGGCGAATACACAGTTTTACCTGCAGCTGCCTGTTTGAGTCCTTTTGGCTGATTTTCCCATCAGCCTCTTCTGTTTGCCATTTTAAATCGGGGTTTGGCCATTCTAATCGGGAGTTAGCCATTTTAACTGGCTACAATGGCCAGCGTCATGTCTTACGGCGCATGCGTGGCCAGGGTGCCGGCCATTTTACAACCAAATTTGTCGTGGGAGCCAGGAGTTTTACCCGGAGGGGCAGCTAGCCCCTCACCATTCCCAGGATTGCTGAGGGTTCGGTGCCGATTTTGGTGCAGTAAAATGTCACAACTCCTACACCGGCATCGGCACTTAGCCTCAAAACGGTGAATCCAGCCCGAAGAGGTGACACCAACCCAGAATTTGTGGACTTTCATGACAGCAAAACTGGCACCGAACCTGGATCGATTCAGCAAATGTAAAAGGGATATTACCGGCGCCATATGGAACACAATTGATTCGAATGAATGCGGAATTCACCGGGTCTGCGATTGACCCTCGGGAACTGACAGGCTGCAGCCGTATATACACATTACAATCCTCACACACACTCATCCCAGCCAATAAGATTGTACTGATAGTGCTGGAGCGTGCCCAGACAGCTGCTGGGTCGGCGGGGACCAGCAGGCACCTAGAGGGTTGGCATGGGGTGACACCTATACGACCCGTGTCCCTAATGTCTTGATATTCAGGTAAACATCATGGTGCAAACATACATACATACTGATGGACAGATCAACGGACCAATCAATACACACACAACACCACAGGCAAGAGCATACACACTATAAAACAGGGAACACGACACTTCCCATTCATTCCAGCAGGAGACAGCTCGGGGCACAGAGCTCACAGCAAGCCACTCAGACATCCACCATGTGCTGAGTGCCACTCCAAGATAGTGTTAGGAATAGGTCCACAGATTCAAGGGTTATGATCAAACCTCAGTAACCAGTTTACCACTGTAAATATATGTTAGTAATAAAACTGACTTGTACCATTCGCAACCGTGTTGGTTCGTCTGTGTAGCAGAGTACCCAACACATCATAGTACCAGGATTGGAACCCGGTAACTGTGGGACCTACCTACGAATCCTCAGGAATCTGCCATCCTGCGCCATGGATACCGTCAGCACACCGCAGACGCTACAAGTCGCTGGAAACCTCGGCGTCAATTGGAAGCTGTTCAAACAGCGCTTCCAGCTCTTCCTGGAAGCCAACGAAAAGGAGAGCGCTTCGGACACCAGGAAAATCGCCCCCCTCCTCTCCATGGCAGGTCAACATGCCATCCATGTCTACGACTCCCTGGTGTTCGGGGAAGGTGAGGACAAGACCAAGTACAAGACGGTTAAACTTGAGCAACACTTCAGCGTCGAGGTAAACGAGAGTTTTGAGAGGTATCTCTTCCAGCAGCGCCTGCAGGGTAATGATGAGCCCTTTCAATCTTTCCTTACACACCTCCGTATCCTCGCGCAGTCCTGCGGTTACGACACCACCTCCGATTCAATGATTCGGGACCAGATCGTTTTTGGGGTCACCTCGGGCACCCTACGCCAGCAGCTCCTCAAAATTAAAGGCCTCACCCTAGCCTCCACAATCGAAGCCTGTGTCCTGCATGAAAACGCGACTAGCCGCTACTCCCAATTTCAAGCGGCCGAATCGGAGCGGCAGTGGTCCTACGCGGCCGGATCGGCAAGGCAGGCGTCCTACGAGGCCGAACGGGTCCAGGCGATCTAGTTTCTCCCGGACCGTGGCCCGGACGAGGGCGGCCATTTTGCGCGCTTTCCCGCGTTTGTGCGCGCCAAAACAGACGTCGACACAGAGGGACGTGATGCGCAGGCGTGCTCGACGCAAGACCGAACTGCGCATGCGCGGTGGCACAATGAACGCCATGACGTCACGATGTGCGGCAACTGCGGAGCCGCACATTTAAAGCGGCAATGTCCGGCAAGAAACCGACAATGCCTCCGCTGTGGCAAGATGGGCCACTACGCTGCCTGCTGTCGAGCAGCGCAACCTGCCAATGTTCCCCAATTCCGACAACCTCGCAGGGACGTGCGGACCATTCAGCCTCCTTACTACGAGTCGTGCCCAGACGATATCCAGACCAGTGACACAGACGACCGGGACGCCTTCCATGTTGCGGTCATTGATAGGAACCGGATGTCTCCAGCCAGGACCCACCAGCCGTTGCAAGTGAACAGTATCAATCCGGGTGATGAATGGTGTGCAACCCTAACGGTCAACCGATCACCGATAACATTCCGCCTGGACACTGGAGCCTCCGCCAACCTCATAGCATGGTCAGCCTTCTACGCCTTGAAGGTCAGACCACCAATTCGGCCATCCCGTTGCAAGATGGTCGACTACAATGGAAACGTTATCCCGGCTTTGGGATCCTGCCAGCTCCAGGTGACACACAACACACACACGGCCACATTGTCATTCGAAATAGTCGGATCATCAAAGGACTCCCTGCTCGGTGCACAGGCATGCAAGGTTCTCCACCTCGTGCAGCGGGTCCACGCTCTGTCTCCAGGAGGCACATCTGACTTCCCGGATTCAAAATTTTAGGGCACAGCGTCAATCGCTCCTCGCCCACAACCAGGAGGCATTCGAGGGCATGGGCACACTGCCCTACACCTACAGAATATGGCTTAAACCGGACGCCACCCCAGTCATTCACGCACCTCGCAGGGTCCCAGCGCCACTCAAAGACCGCCTCAAGCTGCAGCTGCAGGATCTCCAGGACCAAAGGGTGCTATCCCGGGTCGGCTCCATGGTGTGTGTTAAGAAGACCTCTGACGAGCTCCGGATCAGCCTTGATCCAAAAGAACTCAGCAACAACATAATGAGGGAACACTACCCCATACCCAAACGGGAAGAGATCAAGAGCGAAATGGCCCGGGCTAAAATCTTTACAAAACTGGATGCCTCGAAGGGTTTTTGGCAGGTCCAACTGGACCAGTCCAGCAGGAAGCTGTGCACCTTCAACACTCGTTTCGGCAGGTTCTGCTATAGCAGAATGCCATTTGGTATCATCTCGGCATCCGAGGTCTTTCACAGGATCATGGAACAGATGATGGAAGGCATCGAAGGGGTGTGCGTCTACGTGGACGACGTCATCATCTGGTCCACCACACCATAGGAGCACATCAATCGTCTCCAGCGCGTCTTTGCGCGGATACGGGAAAACGGACTGCGCCTCAACCGAGCCAAGTGTTCTTTCAGCCAAACCGAGCTGACGTTTCTGGGGGACCACATATCCCGGTCAGGGGTCCTGTAGAAGCCAAGTATTTCAAATACAACTAGTATAGGTAAAAGATAGCTGTTTAAGCATAAATGTTGAGCCCCAGTGTTTTAATACCCACTTATACAGCATAATTCATTTTTACTGAAGTCCATTGTTCTGGCAAATGCATATTTTCAAGAAACAGTGTGACATTAAAAAAAAACACAGTTGCAAGATAATTTGACACTGTCTTGTGCTAATTGTCAAGGACAGGGATTGAATACACAGCACCATTGTTCACAATGCAGATAACAGCTAGGTCAGAAAAGCTGATGTTGCACATTGAAGATGGACGGCTTGCCATCAAATCAAATGTGTTTGAGTCTAACCCAAACCAATTAGGATTATATTGGGGTGTAATTAGATGACTTAAGACAGATATGAAAGTGTATAACTAAAAAGTTTTTCCCCGCCATTTTGGGTTTAGGTTTTTAAGTTTTTGTCTTTCTGTTAGTTTAGTCAGTTTTTGCCTTTGATTCTAGTCTCCATTTTAGGTTATTGTCTTTGGGGGTTCTGTCAGTTTAACAGTCTGTGCCAGTGATGTTAGTCCACTTTTGACTTTGAGTTTGAGTTTAGCTGAAGATTAGCTTTCTCTCTCTCTTCATGTTTCATTGCCAGACTTTGACCTTTAAAAAGTTACTTTCGAGCTGTCTGCCTAAGCAAAGAAAGATAATGTCTGTAATTCTCTGAAAGCTTCGAATTGTCTACGAATTGCCTTTTAAATGACTTTCAAATTGTAATCAAGCGACTACAAATAAAACAATTCTTTTTGGCACCTGAGGAGTTTATACTGCAAATTTCTGCTGAGTTCCAGTATTCGCAAAGTGCTACTGATAACCGAATAGCAGAGATGATATAAATTCCTTCAACTATACACAGTCGAATAATACAAGGAATCTAACAACTTAACACAGTCTACAAATAGTACAAATCTTACAACTTGTCGTATTGCGCCAGGACTTGATTCATCAACTAAGCTTCCCCCAAACTTGGCGTGGTTCGACAGGTTAAGATCCCATAAATTAAAGTTTCCTTTAATTGGCGAGCCAGCCAGGAGTCGAACCTAGAATCTTCTGATTACAAGTTGGATTCCCTATAAATTAAAGTTTCCTTTAATTGGCGTAGTCGGCAGTCAGGGGGGGAGTACTGAGGACGACCTTCGGAGGCCCAGGTGACGACGGAAAGCTTCGAAGATAATCGGAGGAGGTCGGGAACCTTCGGGAAGCTTTGAAAGAAAGACTGTCTAAATACAGCCAGGAAGGCATGAACTGGGTCCAAGCTTTGCCAATAGTGTTATGCAGTATTAGAGCTACACCAAACAGAACAACAGGCTTGAGTCCATTTGAAATCATCACAGGCAGACCAATGTCTCTGCCAGGAACTATTGACTTGCGGAAAGCAGACTGTCATTTAATGAGTGATGCTTTGTTGTCTTACTGTCAAGATCTAACAAATGCAGTTAGCTCTGCTTCTCAACAGGTGCTAGCTGCGTGGGGAGATCCTCCAGAAGGTGGGCACGACCTGGTGCCAGGTGAAGAAGTGTACGTTAAAAAGCTGCAAAAGGAACCCTTAGGATCAAAGTGGGAAGGTCCTTTCGTAATCCTTCTCACCACCCAATCCGCTGTGAAGTTAAAAGGAAAGAAAAGTTGGATTCACGCATCACACGTGAAGCGCGCGTACAAGTAAAATGTTTGCCGCAATTTTAATTTTCAGTTATTTGATTGGCTTTGTGAACGTTGTATCAGAACTGAATAAGAACACATTCCTTTACACATCTACGATATATGCTAAAAACTTTAATATTTCTAATTGTTGGGTATGCATTGCAACCCCAACTAACTCAGGGGAGGGTATTCCCTTTCTAACTATTCCCTTTAATGCTTCAGAAACGGCAGAATGGTACATCTATCAAAGTGTCCCTCACTCTGTGGTGATCCGTTCTGGAGCATATTCATGTGAAAAAGGGAGGTTCCAGGTTCGCATCCAAAAATATATTAAACTATGGAAATCTGCAGGTTATCCACTAAATACCTTTTTAGGATGGCACCAACTTAAATATAACCCTAACCAAAAACCTCAACATCTCAACCTCCCAACTAATGGTAAACAAAACGGATCAATTTGCTTCATGAGTAAGAACCCTAAAGGGATACAAATGGGTAATAGTATTTGTACTAATTATGTAGATGTTAACACAGCTTATAAATGTACAAACGATCTCTTACAAAGAGTTCTGCGGTCCTCAAAGATAACAGGCATACCTAATCTCAAAAATAATAAAACATTCGAAGACCGATGGTTCTTAGAAAATATTTACTTATATTCTGCTTATAATGGAACTTATTTTATTTGTGGTAATAAAGCATATCCTTGGCTCCCAACATCCTGGTCAGGATCTTGCTATTTAGGATACATTGTACCGGCTATTCGTCATGTGATTAATCTTCCTCATGCTTCAGAAGCAGTTGCTCGAAGGAACAAACGTTCCATTTTCTTAAAAGATGCAATTTTTGATAGAATGATTCCATTCTATCAGGAAATGAGGATGGAGAATAAATTGAATAAAATAACAACCATCATACAAAACGTAGCCGATTACACCGCCACTGCCCTAGATAAAATTTCTGACGAAATGCGAGCAATTAGAACCGTGGTATTACAAAATCGAATGGCACTTGACTATGTGCTAGCTGAAAAAGGTGGCACCTGCGCCCTGATTGGTGCAGAGTGTTGCACTTTCATTCCCGATAACTCGAAAGAAGTTAAAGATTTGGCATTACATATCCAAAACGAAATCAAAAAACTTGATCCACCCCAATTTATCTCTCTCTGGGATAAAATTTGTGGGTGGCTTGGACCTACTGGAATGTCCACAATAAGAATAATCTCATTCTCCTGTGTAGCTGTATTCACCATTTACATAACATACCAATGTGCTAAGTGCATAAAAAACCTATTCGCTAAACGCAGGGGACCAACTATTAGAATGATTCAAACTAACCCAACGGTACCCGTAATTGATGAACTTGAGCTGAAATACTATTATTGAAATATTACTGATCAATCAACTATTTGACTATTATTAACATATTGTATAATTTATTAATACTGAATCAGTAGGATCAAATTTGATTAATTTATTAATTATAATAATTATTTTGACTGTATTATTAACATTGTATAATTTATTAATACTGAATCAGTAGGGTCAAATTTGATTAATCTATTAATTATAATAATTATTTTGAAATGCCTGTTGCAATGTTAATTCCATTTTATTGTTTAAAACTGCAATGATTCTTTGCGCTTTTACCTATCCTATCGCATTAATGATGTATTTTCTGATATATCTCAATTTTTCGATTTATCAAAGGGCCGACTGTAGAAGCCAAGTATTTCAAATACAACTAGTATAGGTAAAAGATAGCTGTTTAAGCATAAATGTTGAGCCCCAGTGTTTTAATACCCACTTATACAGCATAATTCATTTTTACTGAAGTCCATTGTTCTGGCAAATGCATATTTTCAAGAAACAGTGTGACATTAAAAAAAAACACAGTTGCAAGATAATTTGACACTGTCTTGTGCTAATTGTCAAGGACAGGGATTGAATACACAGCACCATTGTTCACAATGCAGATAACAGCTAGGTCAGAAAAGCTGATGTTGCACATTGAAGATGGACGGCTTGCCATCAAATCAAATGTGTTTGAGTCTAACCCAAACCAATTAGGATTATATTGGGGTGTAATTAGATGACTTAAGACAGATATGAAAGTGTATAACTAAAAAGTTTTTCCCCGCCATTTTGGGTTTAGGTTTTTAAGTTTTTGTCTTTCTGTTAGTTTAGTCAGTTTTTGCCTTTGATTCTAGTCTCCATTTTAGGTTATTGTCTTTGGGGGTTCTGTCAGTTTAACAGTCTGTGCCAGTGATGTTAGTCCACTTTTGACTTTGAGTTTGAGTTTAGCTGAAGATTAGCTTTCTCTCTCTCTTCATGTTTCATTGCCAGACTTTGACCTTTAAAAAGTTACTTTCGAGCTGTCTGCCTAAGCAAAGAAAGATAATGTCTGTAATTCTCTGAAAGCTTCGAATTGTCTACGAATTGCCTTTTAAATGACTTTCAAATTGTAATCAAGCGACTACAAATAAAACAATTCTTTTTGGCACCTGAGGAGTTTATACTGCAAATTTCTGCTGAGTTCCAGTATTCGCAAAGTGCTACTGATAACCGAATAGCAGAGATGATATAAATTCCTTCAACTATACACAGTCGAATAATACAAGGAATCTAACAACTTAACACAGTCTACAAATAGTACAAATCTTACAACTTGTCGTATTGCGCCAGGACTTGATTCATCAACTAAGCTTCCCCCAAACTTGGCGTGGTTCGACAGGTTAAGATCCCATAAATTAAAGTTTCCTTTAGGTCCGTCCGGATGCAGACAAGGTGAGCGCCATTACAGCCATGCCGCAGCCGGCAGACAAGAAAGCAGTGCTACGCTTTCTCGGGATGGTCAACTTCCTGGGGAAGTTCATTCCCAACCTTGCCTCCCACACGACGGCTCTGCGCCACCTAGTAAAGAAGTCCACGGAGTTCCAGTGGCTGACCGCACACCAGAATGAATGGGAGGAGCTCAAAATTAAGCTCACCACAGCACCGGTATTGGCGTTTTTCGACACATAACGTGACACTAAAATTTCGACTGATGCCAGCCAGTCCGGCATTGGGGCGGTACTCCTACAGCGGGATGACAACGCGACATGGGCCTCAGTCGCCTATGCCTCGCGGTCCATGACCCCCACAGAACAGTGCTACGCGCAGATCGAAAAGGAGTGCCTGGGTTTGCTAACCGGAATAGACAAGTTCCATGACTACGTGTATGGTCTCCCCCAGTTTACCGTTGAGACTGACCATCGCCCCCTGGTCAGCATCATACATAAGGACCTGAACAAAATGACCCCTCGCCTCCAGCGCATCCTGCTCAAACTCAGGAGGTATGACCTCCAACTGGTCTACACGCCGGGTAAGGACCTTATCATTGCGGATGCCCTATCTAGAGCAGTGAGCACACCGCCCGATTCGGAGGGGTTCGTCTGTCAGGTCGAAGCACAGGTGGCCTTCACATCGGCAAATCTGCCCCTGACGACTCCATCTGGCCCGTATTCATCGGGAGACTGCGGCTGACCCCCTTCTACAACGGGTGATGCGCCACATGACGGGAGGGTGGCTCAAAGGACAGTGCCCGCAGTTCTACAATGTCCGAGACAACCTGGCCGTCATTGATGGTGTCTTCCTAAAGCTGGACCGGATTGTGATTCCGCACAGCATGCACAAGCTGGTCCTCGACCATCTACACGAAGGCCATCTGGGGGTCAAGAAGTGCAGACGGAGGGCCCGAGAGGTGGTATACTGGCCGGGCATCAGTGATGACATTGCCAATATGGTGCTCAACTGCCCCACCGGCCAAAGGTTTCAGCTGGGGCAACCTCCTGAGACGCTTCAGCCCCATAAGTTGGTGACGTCCCCTGGGCGAAGGTGGGTGTGGACCTTTTTCACGCGCTTGGCAGGGACTACGTAATCATCATTGATTACTTTTCAAACTATCCACAGGTCATACGCCTGCACGATTTGACATCGTCCGCTGTCATCAGGGCCTGCAAAGACACCTTCGCTCGCCACGGCATCCCGATTACTGTCATGTCGGACAATGGGCCCTGTTTTGCCAGCCAGGAATGGTCATCCTTTGCTGCTTCGTATGGCTTCACACACGTGACATCCAGCCCTCTGCATCCCCAGTCCAATGGAAAGGCGGAGAAGGATGTTCACATCGTCAAGCGGCTCCTCTGCAAGGCTGCTGCTGCCGGATCGGATTTCTGCCTAGCCCTGCTAGCCTATCGCTCGGCCCCACTAGCCACTGGCCTCTCACCAGCCCAGCTGTTGAAGGGTTGTGCCCTCAGGACCACTGTGCCATCCATTCTGGTATCCACAACCAACCATGCTCCGGTACTGCACAGGATGCAACAGCAGCTCGTTCGCCAGAAGATGGCATATGACACACGGGCAACTGATCTTCCCGCCCTGGCGCCTGGTGACGATGTCCGCATCCACCTACCAGAAGGTGGCTGGTCAGCACCTGCCGAAGTTCGCCGACGCGTGACTCCTCGCTCATTCCTGGTTCGCATGCCTGATGGATCCGTTCGCAGGCGCAATCGCCGGGCTCTTCGCCTACTTCCACGCTCGCTACGGGAGCTTACACCAGTACCACACCCTCCTGTTGTTCCTGATGTCGACTTCGTGGAGCTTCCTGCCACCATGCCCCTTCCGTCGTCGCCCGTGGCCAGGCCCATTCCTCAGCCGGTGGATCCTGACCCACCCTTGAGGCGGTCAACCCGAATTCGTCGCCCACCTACTAGACTGGACTTATGAGCCTGTTTGAACAGTGAACTCATAATACCACTGTGTTAATATGTTTCTGTTCTTCCTTGTCATTACAGGAGTTTGTTTTGTCGTTCAACATTTCCCCGTTCTTTGTTTATGGTATAACCTCGTTGCTATGTCGCACCCGACATCGCCCCTTGTTTATAGTTTAGCCTCATGTACATGCTATAGATATTGCACACACACACATTCAGCTGCACTCAGTACACATCTCTATTTATAACCACATAGGCACATGTTCTTGTAAAAAAGGGGGCATGTCATTATATTCAGGTAAACATCATGGTGCAAACATACATATATACTGATGGACAGATCAACGGACCAATCAATACACACACAACACCACAGCCAATCACAGGCAAGAGCATTCACACTATAAAACAGGGAACATGACACTTCCCATTCATTCCAGCAGGAGACAGCTCAGGGCACAGAGCTCACAGCAAGCTACTCAGACATCCACCATGTGCTGAGTGCCACTCCAGGATAGTGTTAGGGATAGGCCCACAGATTCAAGGGTTATGATCGAACCTCAGTAACCAGTTTACCACTGTAAATATATGTTAGTAATAAAACTGAGTTGTACCATTCGCAACCGTGTTGGTTCGTCTGTGTAGCAGAGTACCCAACACATCACCTAAGTTCACAGTGGGCTGTCAGCGGTGTGTACAGCTGCAAGGCTGGCGTTGCTGGCTGCGGCAATGGTGTTCCATACCCATCCACACAGCCCACCTCCTGACCACCCCCAACTACACCTCCCAACCCCCCCCCCCCCCACCCCCCCCCCCCCCCCCCCACCCCCCACCGGCCCTGGCAGATGACCCTGGCCAGCGGCAGAACTGTGAGCAAACTATGGTGTTGTTGGATGCTTTCCATACCCTCTATCTCTCTCTCAGCAGCCACAACAGCAGTTTCACGATTTTTAAAAGCACTAGTGTACCGCATCGCCGGGAACTCGGCCCATCGGAGGCGGAGCATCATGGAGGCTCCGGAGAATACTGTGTTGGGCCCACTAATGACATGCAAATGGTGTTTATTGTACGTGCGTTCCGGAACGCATTGACGCCACTGTCGAGGTGACGGAGAATCAAATAGGTGCCCGCTGCGTTTTGGCATCGGAACCTCTTCTCCGCCCAATCGGGTTTTGTGATTTTGGCTTCAGCCAACAGAGAATCCCGCCCCATGCTTTAACAAAACCTAGCGCGTCTCTGGTAATTAGCCGTGACATTTTCAAAAGAGACTGAGAAAATGAAAAATGGAGGAGGAATTGTGACCAAGGACATTGTTACAGCAATAGGATAATATATTACCAAAAAAAAAGTATTCAGGTGAAGTTGATCTAGATTGAATTGAAAATTAATAAGTGGTTGGATGCGAATTGAATGTTCATCGTTATTGGGACTCTTGTTTTACCTTCTAATGAGAGTCAATAGTACAGTTGATTGGAGGTGTCAAAAACACAACTTGACTGCTAATTATTCACGCGAATAAGAACTGAATCAAAACTTCAAAACAAAATATCAAACAATACATAAAAGGTCAAACATATGGCAAAAAGCATGAAACATAAAAGCATAAATAAATCACTTTAAACACAAACTGATAGATTCAAGAATTCAGGAAGGCAGGAATTGAGGAACGAGACTTGTCATGGTAGGTACACTGGTCTAACACTGGCTGCAACTGGATGCAGCTTAGATCAGAAAGTTACTCCAGACTTTGAAGTTAGTTCAATCAGGTTTATTCATAGTTAGCACAGTTCTCTGTGAGTTCGACTCTCTGCTAACTTAAGTGTGGTTACTCTGTCTGACTGAGCCAGACTAGCTCTTAGCCACATGGTGGAAGTGTGAGATTGTAACAACACCCTTGACTGACTCACAAGATGTTCATCAGTGGAAAGACGCGGAGTGTGAGTGCTGTGTGTCTTTTATAAACAGATCCCACCCCTAAGTGTCCTGCCTGCTTATTGGTCATGTCCTGTTCTCTGTGTCCATTAGCTGCTTGTCTGTATATCATTACGTGTCTGTCTGCATATCATGACATCTCCCCTTTTTTTAATGTTTGGATGACATATGTGAACGTATTTACAAGAATAGGCCAATATTAACATATATACATGCAGTGGATGTGAACATATGTACATGTGAAAACAGCTGTCTAATGCGAGAACACAAAACATAGCAAACAGAAGAAATGTTCATAAGTCCAGTCTCTGTGGCTTGCGTCTGATCCTGGTCGACCACTGGAGAGGTGGTGGTGGGGACGACAGCGCCTTGATGGGCGGGATTGAAGCCTGACTGGTGGCCTCGTGAGTCGAGGTATCAGGAGGTGACAAAACAACAGAAGGAAACGGAGAAGAATGTGGTTGCGGGGAGGCAACATTGCCCAGTGCCCGTCTGTTTCATCACACAACAGAACCATCAGCCAGACGCACAACATATGAGTGGGGGGCAGCCTGTTGAACAACGACAGCTGGAGCTGACCAGCTCCATCAGGGATCTTGACCCGAATAGTGTCTGACGGGGATAACTCGGGCAAATCGGTGGCATGAGCATCATAGCCCTGTTTTTGCCGGTCTCGGAGTTGCTGCACCTTCTGCAGCACCGGGAGGTGATGCAGGTTGGGCACGTGTATGGCTGGAAGTGTTGTTCGCAGGCCTCTGTTCATCAGGAGTTGAGCCGGCGACATGCCAGTGGACAGTGGGGTCGACCTGTACGCAAGCAGCACAAGGTGAATGTCAGACGCAGAATCCGCGGCCTTGCAGATGAGTTGCTTCACTATGTGCACCCCTTTTTCAACTTTCCGTTTGACTGCGGATAGTGTGGGCTGTGTAGCGCACAAAGACTACGTGAGACGAATAGAGTGAAGTCGATGAGGCTTTATTAAGCGTGTCTGTTCCCCAGCAGCCCGATAGTAAACTGGCCTGCGGGGGAAGACACCGGCTTCTTATACTTCGCCTTCAGGGCGGAGCTTGAGGTCAACGGCCAACCAGGACCCAGGATCTGTCAGCCAATTACATTAGGGCTTCCAGTCCCACATGACCCCCAATACATACTACCACAGGCTGGAAGTGACGTGTTTGAACTGATACGACTTGGCAAACAGAGACCATTCATGGCTGCTGAAGCACGGGCCATTGTCACTCATGACAGTGAGTGGGATACCATGCCTGGAGAACGTCTCCTTGCAGGCTGTGATGATGGTCCGAGATGTGAGGTCTGAGCGCTTCACAACTTCAGGGTAATTGGAAAAGTAATCAATGATTAACACGTAATCACGACCATTTGCATGAAAGAGGTCGATGCCAACCTTGGACCATGGAGAGGTCTCGATTTCATGCTGCTGAAGTGTCTCCTTACTCTGCGCTGGCTGGAAGCATTGACAGGTCGCACAGTTAAGGACCATGTTCGCGATGTCCTGGCTGATCCCGGGCCAGTGGACAGCCTGCCTGGCTCTGCATCTGCACTTTTCCACACCTAGGTGGCCCTCATGGATTTGACGGAGCACCAAGCTCTAGAGACTGTATGTGATTACAATCCTGTCCAGTTTGAGGAGGATACCATCAGCCACCATCAGGTCGTCCTTTACATTGAAAAATTGAGGGAACTGCCCTTTTTGCCAGCCATGCCATTGGCTAGGTGTTGCATAACACGCTGCAAGAGGGGGTCTTTGGCTGTCTCCTCACGGATACAAATCACCTTCTCATCAAATGCCGGGAGGGTGCTAACACACAGCTGCACCTGTGACTCAACCTGTGACTCAATTTGCCGGATGACGTTCAGTGGCTCACTAGGCACAGTGATGGAACGGGTCAGTGTAACAGCAATGATGAGCTCCTTGCCAGGTGTGTAGACCAGGTCAAAGTCGTACCTTCTGAGTTTGAGGAGGATGCGCTGCAACCGAGGCGTCATGTCATTAAGGTCCTTGTGGATAATGTGGACCAGGGCCTGTGATCCGTCTCGACTGTGAATGTTGGCAGGCCGTAGACATAGTTGTGAAACTTGAGAATGCCAGAGAGAAGGCCCAGGCATTCCTTCTCGATTTGTGCATACCTTTGTTCGGTGGGTGTCATTGCACTTGATGCATAGGCAACTGGTGCCCAGGATGAAGTGTCATCGCGTTGCAGCAGCATCACACCGATGCCATCCTGGCTCGCATGTGGGCTGCCTTCCACTCGAAGGCAGTGGACTTCTTCACTAGGTTTCGTAGGGCCGTGATGTGTGAGGCCACGTTTGGGATGAACATGCCCAGAAAACTGACCATGCCCAGGAAGCGCAATACCACCTTCTTGTCTTCCGGGAGCTTCACGGCTGCGATGGCCTTGACCTTGTCTGTGTCGGGGCACACGCCCTGCTGAGAGATCTGGTCTCCTAGGAACTTGAGTGTCGTCATGTCTAAGCAACATTTGGCCCTGTTCAGCTTCAGGCCATTGGCGTGGACACGGCGGAATATGTGCTGGAGATGGGAAACATTCTCCTCAGGGGTCGTGGACCATATGATGACGTCGTCCATATACACACGAATCCCTTCGAATTCATCATCTGCTCCATGATGTGATGAAATATTTCTGATGCCGAACGGCACACGGTTATAGCAGTACCTGCCAAACGGTGTGTTGAAGGTGCAGAGCCTTCTGCTGGACTCATCCAGCTGGATTTGCCAGAATCCATGTGGCGCATCTAACTTTGAGAAAAACCGTGCATGTGCCATCTCACTGGTGAGTTCTTCCTGCTTTGGAATGGGGTAGTGTTCACGCATTATATTCTGGTTGAGATCCATGCAGATGCGCAGGTCTCTAGAGGGTTTTTTAACCACCACCATCGAGCTGACCCAGTCAGTCGGTTCGGTTACCCTGGAAATGATCCCCTGCTGCTGCAGCTCCTTGAGCTGTTCCTTCAGGCGCTCCTTCAGCGGAGCTGGGACCTGGCGTGGTGTATGGACCACTGGCTTGGGATCATGTTGCAGTGGGATCTTGTACTGATATGGCAAAGTGCCCATCCCGTCAAACACATCTGGACACTGAGCGAGGATGGCTTCAATGCCAGCTTGAAGATCCACATTGGAGGAGGCCATTGAATAAACCCGCTGCACCAGGTTTAGCTTTCTGCAGGCATGAGCACCCAATAGGGATGCCCTGTCCGGCTTGACAATTTCAAACCTTAGCCGTGCATGGGTACTCCGGTTGGAGACGAGTAGATAGCAGGACCCCAGTGCCGTGATGGCATTACCGTTATAGTCCAGGAGCTGGCAGGCTGCTGGAAGGACCTTGGGGGGCTTCTTGATGCGTTTGAAGTCTGCCTGTGAGAGGAGGTTGGCAGAAGCACCTGTGTCCAGCTTGAACTGGATGGAGCAGCGGTTGACCTGCATCACCGCACGCCATTCGTCCTCCGAATCCACAGCGAGGATGGACTGAATGTGAGATGAGTTAGGTGTGGCATGTTCACTTGTGGTAATGATGCCCACTCGGTAGGCGGACTCCAGGCATTCTTCCTCTGGATCCGTTGTGCTGCCAGGATCAGAATCTTGTAATCGTTGTTGCACACTCTGAACGCGCCGTCGTCTGAATTGGGAGCGCTGGCCCCTGACTGGTGGTGCAGACCTGCACAAGGCTGCATAGTGTCCAGACTTCCTACAGTTTAAACATTGCCTGCCTCTTGCAGGGCAGTGTCCCTTTAAGTTGGTGTTGCCACAGTTCGGGCACGTCATGAAGACGGCGTTGTGACGCGGTGTACGTCGTCGCACATGCGCAGTGCGGTCGGCAGACGTCTGCACCTGCACAGTGTGGGTGTCGACCGCTTTGTTATCCCGTTCGCATCGCGCATGCATGGGGCTCCGGGAAAAGTACACGAGAAGGCCGCTGTCTTCAATGCTGAGGGTCTGCATTCGGGAGATGGCCTGCACACCCACTGCCTTATGGGAGGCAAGTTTCTAATTTTCAGCCGATTTGTATTGGGAATACCGATTTTATACGTGCTCATGCACTGGATATGTTAGAATCACGACTGGTACGGTCATATGCTTGATTTTTAAGAGCTGCTCTCTCAGAGGATCAGAGTGAACTCCAAACACAATTTGGTCTCTGATCATGGAGTCAGCAATATCACCAAAGTTGCAGGACAGCGCTAGCAGGCGGAGGCTAGTTAAGAAGGAGTTGAAAGATTCATGTTTACCTTGAAGACGTTGTCTGAATATCTAGCACTCGAAGATTTAATTGGTGTCCACTTCACAGTGACAATGAACTTGTCCAGGATGGTCTGAAACTTTGTCTTGTCCTGGCCTTCGGTGAAGAAAAACGAGTTGAAGAATTTGATGGCTTGATTATCCGCTGTTGAGAGGAGAAGCACAATCTTTCTTGCATCAGAGCCACCCTCAAGGTCTGAGGCTTCAATGTACAGCAGAAACTTTTGCTTGAATATCCACCAGTTGACACTGAGATTGCCGGAGGTCCTAGGGTGGTGAGGAGCCTGAATCGTCTCCATGGTGCCGGGATACATTTGCTGGTCGTCACGGAACGGAGTGAGGTAAGCCACCTTAAATTAATAGTCTCCTGGTATCATGTCGTGTTAGGTCCACTGGCTACAACTGGATGCAGCTTAGATCAGAAAGATACTCCAAACCTTGAAGTTTGTTCAATCAGGTTTATTGAACTAATAGCACTGTTCTCTGTGAGTTCGACTCTCTGCTAACTTAAGTGTGGTTGCTCTGTCTGACTGAACCAATCTAGCTCTTAGCCACGTGGTGGAGGTGTGAGATTGTAACAACACCCTTGACTGACTCTCTAGATGTTCATCAGTGGAAAAGAGGTGGAGTGCGAGGGCCTCGTGTCTTTTATAGTCAGATCCCACCCCTGAGTGTCCTGCCTGCTTATTGGTCATGTCCTGTTCCCTGTGTCCATTAGCTGCTTGTCTGTATATAATTATGTGTGTGTCTGCATATCATGACAGAGACCTGAACCACAAGGTCCTACTTTTAAGGGAATTGTCATCTCTAGTCTAATCCCTCATTTAATTACATTGGTTTCTAATTCTCAGCTGAGAAGCCTGGTTTGTTCGAATGGACGTCTGTTACTTAGAAGATGATTTATTAATCAAACATTGTCTATCAAAGGTAGCTCAGCATCTGCGTGCATAGTCTGAGGAAAATTACTGAATGGGTTGTCTGAAGACCTTGCTGTAACTGATGAGTTGATACATTCTTATTGCTGAATATACGGAAATACAATGGCTGATTCATTATGTGAAACAATGACTGAATTACTGTGAACAAATCAATAAATCAATATTCTTATCAATTGTCAACCAATAAATTGTAATAAAGTAGCAGAAATGGACATTCATAACATTGGCAAGATGCAGCCAGTAAAGAGTTCAAAGAGATTAACAGAAATATTATGGCTGGGATTTACCGAACAACCTGCCAAGTGTTTTTCGGTCGCGGAGTCAGCCTGCCAGCAGAATTTTCTAGTCCCGCCACTGTCAATGGGATTTCCCGTTGAATGCACCCCTCAGTGACGGGAAACACGAGGCGGGGGTGCACCGTCAATAGGACCGGAATATCCCACCAGTGTGATCAGCCAGTAAATTCCCCCTATGATTCTACTAATGGAGAATATGTTCAGCTGTAGTTTTGGATAATACTAACAACAATGGTCAAAGTGGAGAAAGGTCATGAAGTACATTCAGAACATTTATCTCTGATAATGTGGCATTTGTCCAAATGTGTATTGCGCTGGTTTTTGTAATAAAATACGACAAATACGTGGTATGAAGGTAGGAGTACATGTATATATGCGCAAGCAAACATAATGGGCAGGAAATTCCCACCCGAGGTCAACAGACCTTTAAATGGTCTGTCAAGTTTTTCATCCCGCCCCTGACAATTCCCACAACGGGAGGTACTTGAAAAATCTACCGCAATATAAATGAACGGTATAGATAAAGATTTTTTTTAAAAGACAGAAACAATTGGGCGGGATTCTCCAGCGGCGGAAGCCAGAATCGGGAAACATGATCGGCCGGAGAATTTGGCATCAGCTGAAAATCAAGGTTGGCGCCTGTGCTGAAAAATTGGAAAAATATGACATTTAAAACTTGAAAGTAACACTGAGAATGCCTGAGACTTTTAATGAAAGGGAGAAGTCCCACAAGGGGTTAACAGCAGCAGTTATTTGAAATGCAGACAGCTTCACAGATGTGAAGGAAAACAGCTAGGAACAATTCATTCTGATTTACAAGTTAAAAAGTCATTTCATCGACTTAAATTCTTACGTTATATGAAAGGGAACAGTATTTCACAATTCTTTAAGCAATGAATTATTTTATTGAACAATTAAGAAGAGCAGCCAGAATCTAAGGTATCCAAAAGGGTCAACTATTAAGCGTGAAAACTTGCTGATGCCACTAATAAGATGAGACAACTGATTTACAAATAAAGAAACCCAAAAGGTAAGAAGGTTACACTATAACATACACCATTTTGAGGTTAAAACCTTGTAGAAAATGGCCATGCCAAATAAGGATAGAATCAAAAGGGGTAACCGGAACATGACATTAGCTTGACCCAAAGATGACCCGGGTTAAGACTGAAAAAATCATTTAAAAAGACATAAATCTGAAAAGTTACTGATGAAGACACAGACAAATTTATTACATGTCAAGCAAAGTGAAAAAGTTCAAAGTAAGTAATGGCGAGCTGGTGGAATGAAGCTGCGCTCTTGTGAGGTGCCACGCTTCTAACCGATAGAAACTAGCTTTCAACTATCAGGTTCAAGCAGCAGAAGGGAGTCATTTGTGAAGGTCAGGCTGCACAAATTGCTATAAAAACTCTGAAAAGTGAGCAGAAAATCATAGAATCTTCCTCGGTGACGGGACAAGCAGCATCTGAAGACCGAGCAACCCAGAGAAGCGAACAGAAGACCAAAAGTTAAAGAAAAACAATTGGCAAGATAGACTTGAAAGTCTTACAACTGGACCGAACAAGAAAAGATCTTTTTACCTTTCTGTAAAAGTAGTTTTTATCTTTTTAACTTGAAAATAATGTTAAGTGAAAATTGATAACCTGAAAGAGTGGTTATTATTATTATTAGAACGTTTACTTTACTCTACTTAGCAAGACGGACCCGTGTGTAAGCTATTGAGTGGTAAGTAGACAAAAGCTCCTAGGAAGATATGAATTATACTGGGGGATAACTTGAAATAATAGTTTGACCTGATTGGCATCCACCTAAGTCTGCCTAGGAATCAGGGAAAGCAAGGGAATCCCTGGATCACCATTTAGAATTACAGCCCTCGACCGACTATAGGGGGAATTCCATGAATAGTGGTGAGGTTTTTACTTCACGCCGGGTGCCAAATGGAATACCATACTCCGGTCCCTCGACAGCAACGTGAATGCGTTCTACAGTAATGGCCAATGACATATCAGTAATGGGTCCAATCTGGCATTTTCCAGGCCTTCCGCAATGCTCTGCCTCCGCCAGGAGGTTCACTTGTGGTATTTAAAATCGGGAAACAGGCACCATGGCTGCTGAGGGTGCGGGAGGAATACAAACATTGTCCACCATTGCTATAATGTGCTGACAGTTGTACTGCTAGCGAGTGGGGGGGGGAGCATCTGCCAGACCTGGGGGAAGTAGCGGGAGGTGGTTTGGAGGTGGGCTGTGGGGTCAGGGTGGCCAGGCATGGACCACCATTGCCGCAGCCTGCAAGGCAGCCATGCGGCTACACACGCCACTGACTGCTCACTGGGAACTTAGCGCCACGGGTCATATGGGTGCCCCATCAGACCACCCCCCTTGGTACCCACTGGCCTCAGCTGACCCATCAACAGGATGGCAATGCTCCAGCTCAACAAGTGCCATCATCTTGGCTGGGATGAGGGTGCATTGGAATTGCACGAGTTCTACATGGTGCTGGTGCTAGCCCATTAACGGGACCTGAATCACTCCAGGACTGGTACCGCTTTCATTCACGTAGAGCACCCACGATTCACTCCCGGTTTCAGCACTTAGTCTCTCAAACACAGAATTCACCCCAATGGTGTTTGACGTGTCTTGTGTGCAGATAATTAAACATTCTGAGCATGTACCGGGTTTGTGATGAAGGTTAAAGCCATACGAAGATTTGATCAAAAATAAGAACTTCGAGGCACGTATACCGTAACATTAAAGTTAATAATAGGAAAGAGAACCAAAATGCAGAGAAGCAGAAAGGATTAATAAGCAGGTTAAGAGAATGAAGAATACTGGCAGACAACACAAAATGCAATAGTGAAAGCCTTCTTAAGCATATCAGAAGCAAAAGGATAGTTGAAGAAAAGGATGGGGCAACAAAAAAAATTAAGAAATAAACTCTTGTACTAAAGAATAAAGGATAGTGGACAGACCTTGACAAGTATGTTCGCCTAATATTTGAGAAGGTAGTAATGGTAAGTGCAGAAGAATCTCTAAGAAACATGAAAATTCAAAAGCAAAGTCCTGAGATCCTGAGGAGTCTTGACAGGGTGGATGTGAAAAGGACGTTTCCTCTTGTTGGAGAATCTAAACCCCTGGTTTAAAAATGAGGGGTCAGCCATTTAAGATAGAGATGACAAATGTTTTTTCTCTCAGCAGGCCATGAGCCTCTGCAACACATTTCTCCAAAAGGTGGCGGAAGCAGGGTCTTTGAATATTTTAAAAGCAAAGCTAGATAGATTCTTGATGAGAAAGGGGGCAAAAGATTATTGGGGGTAGGCAGGAATGTGGGTTTGAGGTTACAATCAGATCAGTCATGATCTCATTGAATGGTGTAGCAGGCTTACAGGGCCGAGTGGCTACAGGGCCGAGTGGCCTACTCCTGCTCTTAGTTTGTATGTCTGCACGTTGTTAGGCTTAAAGTTGTGAAGGCACCAGATCTGGATTCCTTGGCTCTGGAAAATTAAAGCAGTAACAGAGGTAGTACTAATTTTCAACATTTCCTCATAAATAGAAATTATAGTGAAGGATTAGTGGCTGATATAAAGTTGCCATAATCCCAGGTGACCATAGGCTGTTTTCCTCTTTGAGTTGGCTGGTGATGATTTAACCTGAGATCACTGCACCTCAGGCTAGGAGCAAGGTTGAAATGGCAGGGCCTTCATGAATAACCTCAACTGGTACAGAAATTGAACCCACACTGTTGGCTTTGTTCTGCATCACAAACCAGCTGTTCAGCCCACTTGAGTTAAACTGGCTCCAGTTGATATTACACCTTTGTAGCATGGTAAATGCAATTAGATGGAGGTTAATCAGAAGCAGTCATGCCTAATTTGTATTGGCTAGTTAAGACCTGAATTACTTCATTAAATTGAGCACAGATGTTATGGCACATATCAGCCCAAATGTTTACGCAGACAGAGAGGCTCTTCATTATTGTGAAAACAGTCCCAAAGGCCTCTGATGTGGTCCCCACCCTTTTTCTGAGGGGAGTGGGTGGAATGGGTCAGGTCGAACTTTGCACATCTGTGGTTCATGGAGCCAGCTGCAAATATTAAAGTGCAGCTGCCTTCAGCCTGATCTGATAGTTTCAAGGAGTGGGAATTATGATGTGCACAATAGTCCTCGTAGGAGAAGGTCGAAACTTATCAGAGCTCTTTGGAGAGGGAGGGTGCCCTTTTGGAGAGACAGGATACACTTTCTGAAGAGGTAGGGTACCCTTTTGTATCTGGTCCTGGACACTTTTGGGAAAGGTCAGGTGCCCTTTTAGATTGTTAATAGAGTAGATGTGAACATGTGTAAAAAGTGCACAAATCATTGAAAATGTCAAAAGCAGCTGTCAAGGAATTTAAATTCCTGCAATTTAAATATTTATCAAAAAACTGCTTGCCGTGTTGAAAAAAATCAGGATTTGCTAATTCAACTGACTGATAATATAAGGTGCCATTACAGGATTAGTGCTGCATGACTGATTTCACAACCTATCATCATCACAGTGGGTCGCCCGTCAGTTCACTATTTTATTGACAGCTCCAAGTGCTTACAAAGTACTTGAAGTGGGACGAGGAATACAAATACTTGGGCGCGATCTAACAGGAAAGTATCATTTGTGGCAGTCTGTACTGGGAGTTTCCAACTGGCTCTGCCGGCCAGTCCCCACCACTATCTAACCACACTTAGGGCATGATTTAATGCCCGAGTTGCACTTGAGCGAGAGCGAGGTGCATCCATTAGATCACGGAAGTGGCCAAAATTGAAAGCCACGCCGGACACCGATCGGTTTGTGATTTAACCGGCCCACTCCCGTTGGCGAAAAACCAATAATCATTACTTAAGGCCAGTCTCCATACATGTAATGGGAGCAGGCCACTATCGAACGGCCTCCCGTGATCGAACTGCCTCCCCAGCACACGGGCCCTCTCACAATAAAAATTAGTATACCCTTTTAAAAACGTCACAGATGCCGTTTGTCCGGACAGTAAACTTTCTAAACTTTGACATAGACCAAGCCCAACAAGACGCCCGGGCAGCAGGATTCTCCACCATCACTGGAATGCCCCAGGTCCAAGGATGAATAGATGGCGGACATAACCACAGGATCGGAGAATCCAGCCCCTGACCTTTGGCTTTCACATATCTATATATATGTCGGGGGTCAGTTATCTCAGGTAGCTGGGCAGCTGGTTCATAATGCGGAGTGATGCTAACAGCATGGGTTCAATTCCCAAACCAGCGGAGGTTATTCTCAACCTTGTCCCTCACCTGAGGTGGGGTGATCCTCAGATTAAGTCACCACCAGTCAGCTCTCAAAAGGGAGAGCAGACTGTGGTGACATTTACATATTCATATATGTAACGATATGAAACACAACAGCAATGAAATAATGGTAAAGATGCGCAATGGACAATTGTATTGAATACTGTTTGAGGCACCTTTTGAGGAAGCTAGAGACGAGAGATCAGGCATGGTCTAGATTTACTGCGCAAAAGCAGAAATGAGAGAATGGAGTCAAGCTAAGGGATTTGTAAAAAATCAGACCGTTTTCACCGGAAAATATGGGGTTAAGGGAGGTTTAAGGGAGTGTACAAGGTTCAATGGCTTGAATAATGAGAGATTATTTTCATTGCCTGCTGGATTGATAATAAAGGGATATGAATTTAAACTTAGCATAAAATAACATAAAAAGCCATCTTAAAATACATTTATTTCTTGCAAGTTAATGGAAGTATAGAATGCTGGTGGAACTAAAGCCAAATCAATCAAGAAATTCGAAAAGGAATTGGACAATCATTTGAAAAGGGAAAGTAAAGGATGGGGGGGCGGAAGAACAGAATCATTTGATATAATGGTCTCCTCTGATGTGCAGCTAGCGTTATTGCAATTACAAAAGTGACCAATGATCTTCATATGCTGGAATAATGGGTGAACTCCAATATTTGAATGCCTGTTCTTCATATGTAACAAGACGGTGCGCATCAGCAGCCTCTTTGAGCTTCATCAGATTTTCATTAAAAAAAACAATGGATTCACTGGTCTTAAAGGAAGGGAACCTGTCAGGTCTACTCAGTCAGACCTACATGTGATTTCAGCCTGACCACATTTGGTTGATTTGCTGCCCTGAGGTCAAATAGATATGGCCAATGAATGCAGCTGATATTGCCCGAATCCTCAGAACAATTCTTCAAAAACTTGTGAAAGGAATTACAATTAATTTACCATCATCTTTAACAAAGTTCTTCTTCCTATCATTCTTTTTGTCATTCATATTGTTGAAAGTTATCAGATAAAGTGATGTGGAGGAATTACAATGAGCCAAATCTTCTGGGCTCTGAATCGTCAGAGACTGAATGGACAACTGCGATGTGTACCAAGAACGGCATGATGAATGTAGGAATTTTAAATATATATATATATTGTATTAAGTGTCTGTTGCCGTAATATTATCAAAATAACTTAGGTTAAAGTATCCAGATTATATGTCTGCTAAAGCTGCGATTGAAGGGTTAACAGCTACACAGGCTGTGATGTCATTCATGAGGGGGGGCTGGGTTTGTTTCATTTTCAGCCCTGCCCCATGTCTGCTGTTTTTAGTTTTGTTTTCAGGCCTGCCCCATGTCTGCTGTTTTAAGTTTCATTTTTAGAGTTCTGCTCTGGGATCTGAGGAAAGGAGGTGTGTTTCTCAGACTGACTTCTGAAAGGTTCTCTTCCTATGGCTTTGCGAAGAAATCTGTAAGCCACCAAGTGTTAACTTTATTAATAAGTGACATTTGACCTGTTTGTGTGGATTTTGCTCAATTGAAATTTTAGAGATAGATGGGAAAATAAGCTCAAAGACCTTTCTTTAAATTTTTAAGAACTGTTTAACTGTTAATTGAAAAGCTGTTTTCTCCTTGGATGTTAATTGGGTAAGTCCTACGTTAATAATAACGTTTATTTTAATATAAAAGATGCCTAGTTGTCAGTGGAATCACTCCTGGAGTGAAGTATCCTTTCCTCACAGTTTACAGATTGCAAAATAAACTGGGGTCTGGTCCGGGTACCGTAACAACTCTGTGGAATCCCTGGCACATGGACTTACTTGCGATGGGCAATTCCCAATCTCCTCAGCACCCTCCATGAAAGTCTCCTCTTCTGAGCTAAGAGTTGGAGTCTTGGGACAGTTCCATGGTTCTTACCTGGGTAGTTACCCGGGAAATGTTAGGTAGATTAAACCCTAGTCTAACACTTGACTAACTGCACAATTGACTTCAAAATCATTCTTCCGACCCCCGACTAGTCCCCAACCCAGCTAACTAGCCTGAACCCCCAAACCACCTCCCTGAGCATTCTTTGACCCCCAGACTACCCTCACAAGTACCCAACAACCCTCTCAACCTGACTCAAAATACCCCAAACCAACAACTCCACAAAACTACCCCCTACTCTGACTACTCTGATGTAACCTGAATCACCCCCAACTACCCACAAGCCGACCTGACCTGTCCCGAGCCAACTATCCCCACATCCCAATAATACCCCTGGACCAACTAACCTGCTGACCATCTGACAGCCCTCTCAACCCAACCTGAATGATGCCCTAACCCAATCCAACCTAACTGCCCTCGATCCAACCCAAGTACTCCACTACTTCCTCACCCACCTCACCCCCTACCCACCTATCTACCTCACTTACCCAACTACCCACCATATCTACCCTACCTCCCTCATCCACCTGACCCGCCTATCCATTCATGCACCTACCCAACTCATTCCACCTCACCAATTAACCTATTTCATCCTCCTCACCCACCTTACCTATCCTATCGAACTACCCACCTACACTAACATATGCATATTTCCCTCACCCACCTACACATCCATTCATGTGCCCATCTATACACCCCATCAACCTACCCATCCTGTCCATCTACTCACCAACTCACGAACCACCTACTACCCTCACCCAGCCTACCTACTTCCCCATTCATCCACTCATTCACTCATCATTCCACTAATCATTCAGCGAATAGACTTTACACTTACCACATCATTACCAGTGCTTCAAAAAAGAGGCATGTCCCTGTATTTTTGCGATGAATTAACAAAATCAAAGGGCTACAAGATTTATGTTGATACTGAGTGACTTTTCGATTATTTAGGGCAAGACAGGTACCATATGTCTTACAAGAGAAAGTGGACACTGAGTTAAAGAAGCTGGAAGAATCAGGCATTATCCAGTCAGTTCAGTTCTCAGAACAGGCACCTATAGTCCCTGTATTGAAACCGGACAAGACCATTCACATTTATGCCGACTATAAACCAACAGTTAATCAGGCCCCCAAGCTGGACAAATATCCAATCCTGAGAACTAAAGGCCTATATTCACAGCTGGCAGGAGTTCAATCTTAAACAAAGCTGGATATGAGTCAGGCAAACCAGCATCTCAAATCAGATAATGCTTCCCAGGGATATGTCATAATAAACACACACAAAGGCCGATTCCAGTACACACGTCTGCTTTTTGGCATGTCTTCAGCATGTGCAATATTCAAAAGTACAATAGAGAGTCTGCTACAGGGGCTACCGTGAGTTGTAGTACACCTTGATGATGTCCTTATAACTAGATTGACATTTAGGCCGAGCATTTAGCAAACTTACAAGAGATGTTAAGGAGGTTTCAGGAGGCTGGAGTTCATCTCAAGAAAGAGAAGTGGACCTTTCAAGTCACTGAGGTGACCTACCTGGGCACCCTATGGATGCCAAGGATTACACCCTGTGGAAGACAAGGTCAAGGCGATAAAGAAGGCACCTGCCCCTACAAACACAAATTAATTCAAATCATTTTGGGGGATCGCAACAATTATGGAGGTTTTTTAGCAAACTTAGCAATGGTATTGGCCACGTTGCATATTTTGCTAAAGAAACACCATCGTTGGTCTTGGAAGGCTCCACAGGAGAAAGCTATCAACGGGGTAAAGCAATTGATGCATTCCTCAAACCTGTTAGCACGCCTTGACCCATCTAAAGGACTAATATTGACCTGTGCTGCCCCCATATGGTGCTGGTGCAGTGTTGTTCTATGAGATGAATGACGGCTCTGAAAGGCCGATAGGGTGTGTTCAAAACCCTTTCAGAGGCCGAAAAAAGCTACTCACAGATCGAGGACTATCTATCATCTTTGGCATCAAGAAATTCCAACTGTACTCCCATGGTAGACACTTTACCACCCTTTCGAACCACAAAATGCTCTTGGATCTCTTCAAAGAGGACAAGACTATCCCATCAATTGCGTTGGCAAGAATTCAATGATTGCCATTAATTCTGTTTGCCTGTGAATATAATTTCAAGCACAGACCTGGAACACACATAGCGAATGCTATGTATTCCAGTATCCAAGAATTGATCATCGCACTACATTTTTATACACATTGCCAGTCTCAGCAAAGCAGATTAGGAACTGGATCAATTGTGATCCACTTCCGTACAGAGTGACAGGCAAAATATTGAAAGGTTCGATAAATGGGACAGTCAACAAGGAAATTAAATCATTCCTCACCTGTAAGACTTAATTGAGTTTTCTTGACACAAACTACAAAATCCATAAAAGCTGGATAAGAAGCCTCCAAATCCCGTAATAGTCCATCATTACTATGTGAAGTTTTTTGTCACTTCTAAACAATTTAGAACACAAGCACAAACACACACATCACCTTCTGAACTGAACTGTGCCAAAAGAGGAAGGCCCCTTTTATTATTTTCTGCACCAAACAGAAATATCTCGGGACTCCGCATCTATCACATCCTACTGGCAGGTTTTATATAGCAGTTCTATTTAATGAAAATGTCCTTTTGTCAAAAGCATAAACTTTAGAACAAATATCACAGGATGATAAACTGTCGATTTAAACTGCTTTATCCCTAGGTTGTTCATGACATTTGTCAACAACTGTGACATGAAATTCAAACCTTCATCAGACTGTATTTTCTTTGGTAAGTGATGTACCATCACTGACAACAGACGAGAGTCGGAAGAGTAAACTGTGGCTTTAATCAGCTAAAAGACACCTGCTGGCAGCCGGTCCCAGAATGAGGGCAGGGCTGTAGGTTAGCCACCTTTATACATGAGCCCGAGGGGCGGATCCACAGGCGGAGCCAGCAGGGACAAACCCAGACATGTAACAAACAGTAAGAACAGTAAGTACAATAAGTAAGAACAGTAAGTACAATATAATACAGTGGTTTACCACATTCACCCCCTGTTAAAAAAGAGACCGGCAGGGGTGAAGTGGATGGGTTGAATTAGAGATCGAGTCTGTCGGGGGCTTTGACCTTCTGCTGTGATCGCCTCAGTCCTGGCTGTGGTGAGGACTCTGGTGTCAGATGAAGTGTTGAGGCCTGCGTACCCAGGAGCGTGTCATCTTCCGGATAAGTAGCAACGGAGGGAGACGGTGTAGAGTCGTGAGTAGCAACGGAGGGAGACAGTGTAGAGTCGGGGGTAGTGGTGATGGTCGCTGGGGAATTGGCAGGTGCCAAGTCCCGAAGGGAGACTGTGTCCTCCCGCCCGTCATGGTGTGCCACGTAGGCATATTGGGGGTTAGCATGGAGGAGAAGGACCCGTTCGACCAGGGGATCCGACTTGTGATCCTCGCATGCTTCCGGAGGAGGACGGGCCCTGGGACCGTCAGCCAGGATGGGAGCGAGACCCCTGAGGTGGACTTCCTGGGGAAGACAAACATTCTCTCGTGTGGTGTCGCATTGGTGGCGGTACACAGGAGCGACCGGATGGAGTGGAGCTCATCGGGAAGGACCTCCTGCTAGTGGGAGACAGGGAGACTTCTAGACCGTAGGACAAGAAGGATGGCCTTCCAGACCATCGCATTCTCCCTCTCCACCTGTCCGTTTCCCCGGGGGTTGTAGCTGGTAGTCCTGCTTGAGGCAATACCTTGCTAGGCAGGAACTGACGCATCTCATCACTCGAGAAAGAGGAACCCCGATTGCTATGGATGTAAGTGGGGAAACCGAACAAGGTGAAGAGGCCATGTAGAGCCTTGATGACTGTGGCAGAGGTCATGTCAGGGCACGGGATGACGAAAGGGAAACGTGAGTACTCATCAATGATGTTGAGAAAGTACACATTATGGTCAGTGGAGGGGAGGGGCCCTTTGAAATCGATGCTGAGGCGCTCAAAGGGGTGGGAGGCCTTTACCAGGTGTGCTCTGTCCGGCCGATAGAAGTGTGGTTTGCACTCCGCGCAGACCTGGCAGTCCCTGGTCATGGTCCTGACCTCCTCGATGGAGTAAGGCAGGTTGCGGGCCTTGATAAAATGAAAAAACGGGTGACCCCAGGGTGACGGAGGTCATTGTGGAGGGCCCGGATTCAGTCTACTTGTGCGCTGGCACATGTACCACGGGATAGGGCATCTGGGGGCTCATTGAGCTTCCCAGGTCGATGCAAGATATCATAATTATAGGTGGAGAGTTCGATCCTCGACCTTAGGATCTTGTCATTCTTGATCTTGCCTCGCTGTGTGTTATTGAACATGAAGGCAACCGACCGTTGGTCACTGAGGAGAGTGAATCGCCTGTCGGCCAGGTAATGCCTCCAATGTCGCACACCTTCCACAATGGCCTGGGCTTCCTTTTCGATGGAGGAGTGTCGAATTTCGGAGCCCTGGAGGGTACGGGAGAAGAAAGCCATGGGCCTGCCCGCCTGGTTGAGGGTAGCGGCCAGAGCAAAGTCAGACGCATCGCTCTCCACCTGGAATGGGATGGACTCGTCTATTGCGTGCATCGTGGCTTTGGCAATATCTGTTTTGATGCGGTTGAAGGCCAGGCAGGCCTCAGCCATGAGGGGACAAATGGTGGATTTAATGAGTGGACGGGCCTTGTCCGCATAATTGGGGACCCACTGGGCATAATAGGAAAAGAACCCCAGGCATCTCTTCAGGGCCTTGAGGCAGTGGGGAAGTGGAAGTTCCAGAAGGGCGTGCATGCCGTCAGGATCGGGCCCTAGGACTCCGTTTTCCACAACGTAGCCAAGGATGGCTAGGTGGGTTGTGCGGAAAACGCATTCCTCCTTATTGTATGTGAGGTTAAGGAGCTGAGTGGTGTGGAGGAAATATTGGAGACTAGCGTCGTAGTCCTGCTGGTCATGGATGCAGATGGTGACATTATCTAGATACGGGAACATGGCCCACAGCCCGTACTGGTCAACCATTCGGTCCATCTCCTGTTGGAAGACCGAGACCCCATTGGTGACACCGAAGGGGACCCTGAGGAAGTGGTAGAGGCGGCCATCTGCCTCGATGGCAGTGTATTGGCGGTCCTCCGGGCGGATAGGGAGCTGGTGGTATGCGGACTTCAAGTCAATAGTGGAGAAGACTCGGTACTGCGCAATCTGATTGAACATGTCAGATATGCGGGGGAGAGGGCGTGCATTGAGCTGCGTGCACCAGTTGATGGTCTGACCGTGGTCGATGACCATTCGGTGCTTCTCGCCAGTTTTGACGACCACCACTTGGTCTCTCCAGGGGCTAGTACTGGCCTCTATGATCCCTTCCCACAGGAGTCGCTGGACTTCCGAGCTGATAAAGGCCTTGTCCCGAGCACTGTATCGTCTGCTCCTAGTGGTGATGGGCTTACAGTTCGGGGTGAGGTTAGCAAAGAGCGGGAGTGGGGCGACCTTAAGGGTCGAGAGGCTACAGACGATGAGAGGGGGCAGGGGTCCATCGAACTCCAAGGTAAGACTTTTGAGGTGCCATTGGAAATCTAGACCTAGTAATAGGGCAGCACAGAGTTTGGGGAGGACGTAGAGCTTGAAACTTTTGTACTCGACGCCCCGTTCTGTAAGAATTGCGACACAGTACCCACGGACTTCCACGGAATGTGATTGGGAAGCCAGGGAGATTCTCTGGGTCGCGAGTAAAATTGCGAGGGAGCAGCGCCATACCGTATCTGGGTGAATGAAACTCCGTGCTCCCGGAGTCGAAGAGGCAGGTCATCTCGTGGCCGTTGATCTGGGCGGCCATCATGGATTTAGTGAGGTGATGAGGTTGAGACTGGTCGAGGGTGATGGAAGCGAGCTTTGGAAGGTGGGTGGGCTGATCGAGGGTAGCGGAGGCCACCGTACGATCTGGAGAGCAGGGATTCCGGGAGGCATGGGGTGATTCCAAGATGGCGGCCCCCATGGGTCGCATGTGGCAGGTGGCGTCAAAGATGGCGGCGCCACGGGTCGCACGTGGCAGATGACGTGGATGATGGGGGCGGTCCCCACGGGCTATACGCAGCGCTGCTGGGTTTAGAAACAGGTCGGGCCTGGCAGACTTTAGAGAAGTGGCCCTTCATTCTGCACCCATTGCAGATCGCTCTCCTCACTGGGCAGTGTTGTCTGGGGTGCCGACCCTGGCCACAGAAGTAACATTTCGGGCCTTCGGAGTTGGCAGCTCGCTGCGTGGCACAGGCTTGCAGCACCCATGGGTCGGGTGACGGCGGTGCCCACGACGTCCATGAGGGTGCCACATGGTCGGAGGTGTCGGCATCCATGATATGGAAGGCCACTTCCAACGAGTTCGATAGCTGTGCTGTGTTTTGGAGGTCGGGTGTACCCCTTCTAGTCGGCGCTCGCGGATGTAATTAGATTTTATGACTGCGACATAGGTGTCCCGGATCAGCAATTCGGTGTGCTTGACAGCCGATACCACCTTACAACTGCAGTTCCAGCCGAGTACCCGCAAGGCGTGCAGAAATTCAGCTTGCGATTCTCCGGGGCGCTGTCACATCATGGCAAGGAGATGCCTAGCGTACACCTCGTTGACTTCCTTAACATACTGCCCCTTCAACAGCGTATCGCATCCTTGTACGAGGTAGCATCCCTGAGAAGAAGGAAAACCTGCGGGCTCACCCAGGAGTTGAGGACTCGCAGCTTGTGGGTCTCAGTGACGGCGGAGAAATCAATGTAAGATTCGAAGCAGCTTAGCCAGTGTTAAAACGTGGCAGTGGCGTCGGCTGCTTGGGGGTCGAGCGCCAGGCGATCAGGCTTGAGCGATGGATCCATCTTAAAATTTTAGCTGATTAAATTAATGTACCATCAATGACAACAGACGAGAGTCGGAAGAGTAAACTGTGGCTTTAATCAGCTAAAAAGACACCTGCTGGCAGCCGGTCCCAGGATGAGGGCAGGGCTGGAGTTAGTCACCTTTATACATGAGCCTGAGGGGAGGAGCCACAGGTGGAGCCAGCAGGGACATGCCCAGACATGTAACAAAAAGTAAGAACAGTAAGTACAATAAGTAAGAACAGTATGTACAATATAATACAGTGTTTACCACAGTAAGCCATATCTTGTAACTCTGCTACAGACCTCTGCAGTCTTGAATGTAACACTTCCTGAAATCTAGGAGACACGTCCAGGATTGTCTTAGCTTGTGGTCTCCCTATCACCTGACATGTGTGTCATGTTTAAGAGAACTTGACTACATCTTTATGCAGTCCAGACCAATAAGTAATGTTGTTGTATTTTAGTCTAAGTTTTCCTGATTACTGAATGACCAGCTACTGGAACTTCAGGATTTACTCTTGGGATTTCCTTTCTGTATCCAACTGGTATTACTGTCTGAAGTATTACCTCCTACTTTTCATCTGCCGGAACATGAGAAGGTCTCTACTTCCTCATTATCATGTTATTCTGAAGGTGATAACACTCTGGAATACATTCTGCCTCCATCTCGGTGATGTACCATCAATTGACGACAGACGAGGAGTTGTGAGCAAAACTGTGGCTTTCATCAGCTTAAAGACACCTGCTGGCAGCCGGTCTCAGAATGAGGGCAGGGCTGGAGGTTGGCCACCTTTATTCATGAGCCCGAGGGGAGGGGCCACAGGCGGAGCCAGCAGGGACAAGCCCAGGCATGTAACAATACAACAGTACAATACAATACAGTGGTTTACCACACTCGGAATAAGCTGTCTACTATAACTGATGTATTTTCGGATCTTTCTGCTGTTAACAATTTCATTGAGCTAAACACTTCAGCCTCGCTCTCTTCAACTTTCTCCCCCTGAGCAATCTTTTCAAAAGTTGTCTCAGCTTACAGAGCTTCAACATCCTTTCCCTGTCTTCTAGAATTCTCCTGTCCCTGCCTCAATGTTTGAGCCTGTGATCATGTTCCCAAACAGTCTGGAAACAATCCAGGATGTTCTTTCTGCTGATTGCATTCCACAGGCTGCTCGACTAAAGTAGACATCAGCAACATTTGTGACTCATCTATATTAGTTCCTCAGGTAAATTTAACCCCTGCAATAGGCTATTTCTCCACTAACTCTACAATCCCTGTTTTCAAACTATCATTTAAATTTAACTTACATAATGGAACATTTTTTGTTTCTCATAAATTCACTTGCTAATACTTTCTTCTGAAATACCTCCCCCTGACAACAGATAATAATAATAACGATCTTTATTATTATCACAAGTAGGTTTTACGTTAACACTGCAATGAAGTTACTGTGAAAATCCTGTAGTCGCTTCATTCCGGCGGCTGTTGGGGTACACAGAAGGAGAATTCAGAATATCCAATTCACCTAACAGCACGTCTTTATGGACTGTGGGAGGGAACCGGAGCACCCGGAGGAAACCCACACAAACACGGAGAAAACGTGCAGACTCTGCACAGACAGTGACCCATGCAGGAATCGAACCCAGGTGCTGTGAAGTAACAGTGATAACCACTGTGCTACCGTGCCGCCCCTCTGTCCCGTAACATTAATAACACTGTCGCGTAACATTAAGGACTGACCAAACCCTGTATGTCTTAAAATTTTGGTTTTTTTTCCAGCTCTACCCTGTGCACACGGAAAGACTTGTCATTCAAAAATAAAATCTTTAAACACACCTGTAACCACCACTCAATATTCCCTTGGGTCGGGTGTGAACATATTTCCATTTCTCCAGCTATTACCTCTCCCTTTCTTTCAATTTGCACAAAAGCTACTTGCCGCACTGTCTTCTAACCCGTGGCATTTATCCTTGTTCCTATTACTGCAATTGGTATTCTGTGTAACTTACAGCATGTTGAATTTGTGTGCCCAATCTTATTACAATGAAATGACTTAAACCTCAACGTATCACTTCCACCCTCAGCACCTTCATTTATGATCTGAGGAGAAATTTCCTGAACATTTTCAGCTGTCTCTTCTCTTCCTCGACTGCCCGTATGGATTTTGATTTGGGTTTATCGTCATGTGTACCGAGGTACAGTGAAAAGTATTGTTCTGTGTACAGTCCAGACAGATCGTTCCATACATGAAAACATAGGACATATTATAGACACACAATAAAATAAATATAAATGCCTTGACATAGACATCGGATGAAGCATATGGAGTGTTGTGCTACACAGTAGAGAAGATGCGTGGAGAGATCAGTTCAGTCCATAAGAGGGCTATTCATGAGTCTGGGAACAGTTAGGAAGAAGCTGACTTTGAATCTGTTCGTGCGTGTTCTCAGACTTTTGTATCTCCTTCCCGATGAAATTGCTTGAAAGAAAGAATAACCCATGTGGGAGGGGGCTTGAATTATGCTGCCCGCTTTCCCCAGGCCGTGGGAGGTGCAGACAGAGTCAATGGATGAGAGGCAGATTTGCATGATGACCTGGGCTGTGTTCACGACTCTCTGTAGTTTCTTATGGTCTTGGGCTGAGCAGTTGCCATACTAAGCTGCAGCCAGATGGGACGCTTTCTGTGGTGCATTTGTAAAAAATGCTAAGAGTCACTGTGGACATGCCGAGGACGTATAGGTGCTGTTGTGCTTTCTTGTTCATAGCGTCGGCATGGGTTGACCAGGACAGATTGTTGGTGATATGCACACCAAGGAATTTGAAACTGTCAACCATCTCCACCTCGGTTCCATTGATGTAGACAGGGGTGTGTACGATACTTTGCTTCCTGAAGTCAATGACCAGCTCCTTTGTTTTGCTGACATTGAGGGAGTGATTGTTGTCGTTACACCATGCCATACGGTTATCTCCCTCCTGTATTCTGACTATTCGTTGTTTGAGATCCGACCCACTACGGCCGTGTCATCAGCAAACCTGTAGATGGGGTTCGAGTCAAACGTTGCCACACAGTTGTGTGTATATAGGGAGTACAGTAGGGGGCTAAGTATGCAGCCTTGCAGGGTCTCGGTATTGAGGACTAACGTGGAGGAGCTGTTGTTGTTTATCCTTCTTGATTGTGGTCTCTGGGTCAGGAAGTCATGGATACAGTTGCAGAGGGAGGAGCCAAGTCCTAGGTTTTGGAGGTTTGATATGTGCTTGGCTGGGATTATGGTGTTGAAGGTGGAGCTGTCTATGAATAGGAGTCTGATGTAGGAGATGTTCAACAGATGAGTGTAGGGCCAGGGAGATAGCGTCTTCTGTGGATGAGTTGTGGCATTATGCAGATTGCAGTAGATCAAGGCATTCTGGGAGTATGGAGTTGATGTGTCTCATGTCCAACCTCTTGAAGCACTTCATAATGATAGATATCAAGACCACTGAATGATAGTCATTGAGGCACATTGGCTGGTTCTTCTTTGGCACCGGTATGATGGTGGTTATTCCTTTCACCCTCCTTTTTCTATCCTTCTTAGACTTAAAGGGTGACAAAAGAAAGGTTTTGATCTATGGACCATCATGTAATCATCAGTTATCTCTGCTGCTTGCCTAGACATCTTCCACATGGGTTCTAACGACCGAAGGAAGTTAATCTATAAATTCTTCCAAAATAATTATTCTCTAAGAGTTTGGTATGTTATTAATGTCCGTATCTACCAATCAAAATGACTCTCTCAAATTCAATATAAGTCTGTCTGAAACAAAAACAAAAAATGCTGGACAATCTCAGCAGATCTGACAACATCTGTGGAGCGAGAACAGGGCTAACATTTTGAGTTTGGATGACTCTTTGTCAAATCTGTCACAAGTCTGTCCAGGCTATTTTCCTACATTTATGTCGATACAACTCTGGAACAAACTCACCAACACTCAGAATAGCCTGTTGTAGCCATCTGGGATGGCCACATCCAGAATACAAAATGGATGCCCGAAATGAATGTAGGGAACTATGGACAATGTTAAGAAAGCAAGCAGGGACAGAGCCTGTATGCATATTGGGACGGCAGTTCCCAGACGAGACTGAAACTGTAGGTCAATTAACATATTGATGGCCCGTCTCTGGGAACAAAGGAAAGACACTCAAGCAACCAATCCAGCTCCAGACATCCCGGCGCCAGTTCCCGAAACCGAAAGCGCAAACAAAGCAAGGCCAACGGCCACCTAAGACATGCCCAGCTATCAAGGCACCCACCCCTTTATTGAACAAGATCAATACCAGTGATCAAGATGCGGCCCAATTAATTGGGGCCAAGTTTAAGGCCCGCCCAAAAGCACGCGAAGCCCCTCCAGGTATAAGAAGAAACCCCCAAGAGAGAATCGCCCTCTTGGATTTGGCTCTCAAAGCGGAGAGACCCGTCCACCAGCTGCACCAGAAGCAAGTAAGTCCAAGGTCAACGCTCGCTACCAGATGGACGACCTTAGCTGTTCTCCTATACCACTTCGAACCCAACAATCGCAGATCTGAATAACGGCCATTGTTCCGCTGACTGAGTGGGCACCCGAAGCTAAGTATAGGCGTTAGCATTAGAACTAGTTTAGTTTGTAGTACTTTGTGCATGAGTAGATATTACTGTGTGTGCAAATAAATAGTATTGACTTTGAACTAACTAACTGGTGTATTGGCTCTTTGATCAGTATTCGGGTTTGAACCTTGTGGCGGTATCGAGAGATACCTGGCGACTCTAAAGCAAACATAATTAGGATTAAGGAAGGTAACCATATTGACCACCATATTCATAACCAGAGAAACAGAGCAACACTGTTTTATTAGAATCATAGAATTTACAGTGTAGAAACAGGCTATTCGGCCCATAGGATCTACACCGGCCCTTGGAAAGAGCACCCCACACAAGCCCACTACTCCACCCTATCCCCATAACCCCACACAACCTTTTTGGACACTAAGGGCAATTCAGGATGGCCAATCCACCTAACCTGCACATCTTTAGACTGTGGGAGGGAAAGCGGAGCACCCGGAGGAAAGCCACACATACACGGGGAGAACATGAAGACTCTGCACAGTGTGACCCAATGCGGGAATCGAAACTGGGACCCAGGAGCTGTGAAGCAACTGTGCTAATCACTGTGTTACTGAGCTGCCCATATTATTGCATCATATTCCCTGGATACTTTTCTGACAGAAATGCATATATCTTATGAACTCTACCCACCAACCTACTTTGTAAGAGCAATGTTCATATCCCTTTTGGCCATTCAATTTGCTTAGCTATCTTCCCAAATGAAATAAAGAATGCCTCTATATCCTTTTCCTCAAACCTTAGAAGACTTTGTACAAATTCAAAAACTCTACACTTGGTTCTGGTCTGGAATTAATTCAATCTTCATGTCCTAGTGACTTTGTTTTAACAATGTTATTAAAGTTAGAATTCTTTTTCTCTCTCCTTCCCTCTTTCCTTCTTTGCTAATCTGTCAATTTTCCAATTCCCTTTCCTGTTTCCTTTCTTTATTGCTTTTGCCCTTATTCCCTTTGAAATGCTCACGCTTTTTTTTCTTCCTATTTGATTATTTGCCTTTCTCTGTTTCTTTCAGTCTAAAGTTGTTTTTGTTTGTATCTGAAACTGAGCCCTTTCAAGTTACTTATCCCTTGGAGAACTTGGTCCCTGCATCACTTCCAATTTCAAATGCTGTGCAATCACTTCAATCATGTTTGCTTTCCTTGCTCTTGCAGCTAATCCAAACTATAACTTATCCACTAAATATGTTTTAGAAAGCCAGGCAATGTTACATCTCCAACTCACAGAAAACTCTTAGCAATTGTCAAGTTTCCCACCTTAAAATTTCACACCACCCTTGGGTTCAGTGTTCGCCCTACACTCATTACCTTCAATTTCAACCACTCCAAGCCAATTAAGGAATTTTTCTTTTAAATTCCACAAAGAGGCTTTGATGTGCCAGGTGATAAGTGCCAGGCTACCCAAATTCCAAAGGGAAACTTGAACAAGCTATCATAACAATTTGAAATTTGTATTGTATGAGAAGGTAACTGAAGTCAGGAGAAAATATTTCAAACCACTTGTGAAGTTTTTGAAAACTAAATTTAAACATGCAAGATAAAGGTGCAAGATTACATTTAGAGATAACAGTACTTATACGAGCATTTCCCAAAATAGTTATGCGTAACTAACTCAGAGCTATGCATCCCTTTTCAGCAACAGTCATCATAGATTTGATTCTATACATTTCCAGTAATAATGCCACAAATCCACTGTTGTTATCAGGGAAGGTTTACATTGGCTTTTTTCTCTCTTTCATTTGATACTGGGAGCCAAAGCTTATCTCAAAACCTTGCAGATAAAATAAACTTTTCTGCTTCTTCACAGATCTGTTTACACACATTGCTTCAGGATATCAGAACCACACTTACTGATAGTCTTTAAATATGTGTTTTTTTTCTCTTTCATCTTTAACTCTAATGTATCACATTTCTTTAGAAGTTTCTTTTCTCAGAACCTTCATGTCTTTCATGGTATTTTATGATTACTACATTTAGAGTAAAAGTAAATTTATGACTTTGCTTCATCCATATATAATCTATGACAATGAAACATGTTCCTTTTGAAATACTATAGTTCAGTGTTTTTCAAACTTTTTTGCTCACCCACCCATCCTTCGGAAACATGCCGGTCGACCTTCGCGACCCACAATGGCCGACATTCGCGACCCACCATTTTTGCTTACCATTGATGTGACAGGTGAGACTGCTTGGTCCTCACAATCTCACTTGCTTTGTCTTTCAAAGTTACATTTCTGCAAAGGACTTCAGCTGATGATGTAAGATCTCACTGCATCCATTAAAAAAGATCAAGAGATTTGTCCTCAAACTTGCATGCTTAGTCTTTGAGGGTTTTAATCTTTCATTTGCCAGTACTTCCCTGTGTATAACACACATGAACCTTACATTCTAATTTCCAGTGGCACAATTAATAAACCCATACTCAAGAAATCATCTTTGTACTACTTTGTTCCTGTTTTCAGCTTCTTCTTCATGGGTTGTTCACCAGAGTCCTGGAGCTCACACCAGCACTGCTGGCAGCAACAAAATGGAAGAATCTCTCTTGCACCTAGAGCACGTGACCTCAATGTACCCGGCACGTAACCTGCTCTCTGCCGCCGCTTAGGCAGGAAGACCCCATCAATTTTAAAAAAGGGCTTGTGTTTGAAAAAAACCTCTGCTCCTGCATCAGTGCGTTGACGTCAGGAGTAGGTGGTCTGCCCAACAGGGCTCCAGGCATGCGCACAGCTGGTAGCGGTTGTTGGGCACTACTTCCCACAATTGGGAACGCCACGAGACATGGCCCCGCGACCCTCCCGACACCCACCAGCGACCCACCTGCGGGTCGCGACCCTGACTTTGAAAATGGCTGCTATAGTTAACTTCATGTTACTTTCCTTATCTTCCTGATGCAAATTTCCATTCATGACACTGACTGTTCCCATCTTAGCCCTTATCTCCACTTTTAAACACTTATTTTCACACCCAACTCCTTTCTGTTCCTTCTTAGGTTTCTTTATTTACAGTCTTTTGCACCTGGCTCGGCATACAATCCTCCCTAACCCCCCCTCCAGCTCCTCTCTCCTTGACCCCCACTCCCTTTCTCCTTTTTCACTGTTGCTCCCCAATTTTTCTTGCTGAGTTTTGCTACCTCACCTTGCCCCCCCCCCCCCCCCCCCCGGTCCTACCTCGCTTTCCTCTTTCTATCTTGTGCTGGCTATCTCCCCCTGGCGACTGGCTCTTTATTTATTTATTTATGTGTTGGCCACAAACGGGTCTTGGAACAGTCGGCTGAATGGCCCCCATGTTTTGTGGAAGCCCTCTTCCGACCCACGAATGGTGAATTTGACTTTCTCCATTTGGAGAAATTCTGATAGGTCGAACAGCCAGTCTGCCGCTTTAGGTGGTGCTGCTGATCGCCAACCAAGCAGGATTCTACAGAGGGCGATCAGGGAGACAAAGGCAAGGGCATCTTCCCTCCTCCCCATTAAGAAATCTGGCTGGTCTGATACCCCAAAGACCGCCAATATGGGTATGGCTCCACCCTCATCCCCACTACTTTGGACATTGCCTTGAAGAAGGCTGTCCAGTGCCCAGCAAGTCTGGGGCAAGACCATGTGGGCGTGGTTGGCCAGGTCTCCTTGGCACCTTTCACATCTATCCTCCACCTCCGGGAAGAACCTGCTCATTCGGGTTCTGGTCAAGTGGGTATACATACCACTTTTAGCTGCATTAGGTTGAGCCTCGCGCATGTGGAGGTAGAGTTGACACTGTGCATCGCTCCAGAATCTCCACTCTATTTCAAACCCCAAGTCTTCCTCCCATTTCTTCCTTGTCGTATCCAATTCGATGTCGGCCCTCTCTAGCAGTCATTCGTACATGTCACTACATCCTCTGCCTAGGATGTCTGCATCCAGTAACTCTTCTAATAGTGTCTGTCGTGGTGGTCGCGGGTATGTCCTTGTCTCCTTCCGTAGGAAGTTTTTAAGCTGCAGGTATCTGAGTTTGTTGCCTTTAGCTCGTTGGAATCTTTGCGTCAGTTCTTCCAGTGTTGTGACCCTACCGTCAGTGTATAGGTCACTGACTGTCAATGTCCCCCCCCATCCTGTCTCCATAGAGGGCTCGTGCAGGAGGACTCCTCCCCACACACCCACTCGGCCTCTGGCTCCTTTATCCATGGCAACAGAAATCATAACACAATAGAGTTTCACATTGGATTTGGATTTTGTTTGTCACATGTACCGAAGTACAGTGAAAAGTATTTTTCTGCGAGCAGCTTAAGTACATGAAAAGAAATGAAAAGAAAATGTAATTCGTAGGTGAATGTGGGTCTTCGACTATTGTTTTCAACCTAAATAAAGGTATTTATCAGCGTATTAAGGTAAAGTTGGCTGAAGTGAACTGGGGAGCTAGGCTAAAAGGTACGACAGTAGAGGTACAGTTTCAGACTTTTAAGGAGATATTTAAGAAGTCTCAGCAAAGATTTATCTCAGCGAGAAAGAAAAACTGGTTGAGGAGGATTCATCATCCATGACAAAATAAGGAATTTAAGAATTTTATCAAATTGATAGAAACACTGTAAAATACTGCAAAATTGGTGGCAGGTCAAAGGATTTGGCAGGTTATAAGAAACAGAAAAGAATGAGCAAAAAAAAATAAAGAGAGAGAAATTAGATTATGAGGGAAAGCTAGCTAATAATATAAAAACAGAGAGCAAGAATTCTCCAAGCAATTATAAAGAAAAAGGGTAACTAAAGTGAATGGTGGTACTTTAGCGAGTATCTCTGGAGAACTAATAATGAAAAACACGGAAATGGCAGAATTGTTGAATCGATATTTTGTGTCTGTCTTCACTGTAGAAGACTTATAAAACTTCCCAAAGACGCATGAAATTCAGTCGACGAACAAGAGGGAGGTACATAAAAGAATAGCCATCGCAATGGAAAAGGTACTGGGATAACCATTAGAGCGAAAAGCTGACAAGTTCCCGGACTTGATGGTCAGCATCCTGGGGTCTTAAAAGAACTGATTGCAAAGAGAGTAGAGGCATTGGTTATAATCTTCTAAAAATCCTTTGAGTCTGGAAGGGGCCCCAATGGATTGGAAATTAGCAAATGTAGTGGCACAATTCAAAGGAAAGATTTCAAAATACGATTTCCGTTGCATTTGGCGGGGTGCTTCATGATGGTTGCAATGTGGAGATAGAGACTGCTATTCAACGTCACTTAGCCAACTTTTGGAGGGCCTTGGGGAGGTTCTCCCTGATTGAATCCACACTTGAAATTTTCCCGGCACTGAGGAGCTAAACTTCCCAGCAGGACTGGCTCCTCAGCGATCGGGCACCATTTACAAAGACTGCCATGATCTTTATGTGAGACTAGTTACTCCCCTTTTAGGATCCCCCTTTGAACCCTAACGTTTCTGTGGCTCCTTCATACTTCCTTACCTCCCTTTCATGGCCACGGCCCATCTCAGGCCCTGACCCTTGGCAGTGGAACCTGGCACCCGGATCAACCTGTTTGTAGATCAACCTGTTTGGCTGCATTATGAACACATCTTCCTTTGCCATCAAGTCCTGGAGTGGGGCTCAAACACAGAGCTTCTAAGTCAGAGGCAGAGATGCTGCCCATCGAGCCACAAGACCTCGGTGTGTGTATGTAGCCCTCATTTAGTTTATGAGTGGTTCAATTTAAAAATAACGCAGCAGATATGCTTTAGTCTTAATCAAGATAAAAGTTATTTTATTGCAAAAACTAAAAAAGTTGTTGAAAGTTATTGAAATAAAAGTGATCAAGTTAGTAACTAAAATACAGATATAGAGATTAAAATGCAGATAAAGCAATAAAGATACTTAAAGTTGAGGGGCTGGACACTCCGGTCCCCCGTCTGCGTGTTTCTTGTCAGCGCGCCGTTCGCTAGCAGTGGGATTCTGTGTTCCCGTTTGTGTAAATGGGATTTCCCATTCAAGACACTTCACTCTGCCAGGAAACCTGCAGGTGGAACTGCACTGCCAGAGGGAACAGGGAATCCAATGATTGGAGAATTCTGGCCGACATTTCAAATCAGTCTCCGTAGGATTTAATTGCTGGCCTATTGCCTGAGTTCCTTCTGAAGCAAAGGTGTTGAAATGTATGGTTTGGTGTTGCAGCAGTGAAAGTTTCTGCAGCCGTCCAACTATTGATTGCCTTTTTCAGGGACGTGGGAGAGAGAAAAGGTTTCCTATTCTTCACTAATTCTGCAGTTATCGCACTTGAAGACTGCCTGAACTCATTTAGCTAAACAGCAGTTGATTTCTTAATATCTTATTCTTGGTTCTCCCTTGGTCAAGAACCCTCTTTGAGTTGTTTCCCAAATTTCTTCCTGGGGTTCTGCACGCCATCTCCCAAAATTACATTGTACAGTCCCCTTTACACAGTTAAGTAAAATAGAAAAATGGCTGCCATGTTCATTGTTCTGTCAGATAAAGATGTTAATTATGTTGTAGTCCTTTAAAATCCCTTCCTTTCTCCTGGATTTGGATTTTATTTACTGTCACATGTACCAAGGTACAGTGAAAAGTATTTTTCTGCGAGTAGCTCAACAGATCATTAAGTACATGAAATGAAAAGGAAATAAAAGAAAATACATAATAGGGCAACACAAGGTACACAATGTAACAACATAACACCAGAATCGGGTGAAGCATACAGGGATGTTAATGAGGTCAGTCCATAAGAGGGCCATTTAGGGGTCAGGTAACAGCAGGGAAGAAACTGTTTTTGAGTCTGTTCGTACATGTTCTCAGACTTTTGTATCTCCTGCCCGATGGAAGAAGTTGGAAGAGTGAGTAAGCCAGGTGGGAGGGGTCTTTGATTATGCTGCCCGCTTTCCCCAGGCAGTGGTAGGTGTAGATGGAGTCAATGGATGGGACGCAGGTTCGTGTGATGGACTGGGCGGTGTTCACGACTCTCTGAAGTTTCTTGCGGTCTTGGGCCGAGCAGTTGCCATACCAGGATGTGATGCAGCCAGATAGGATGCTTTCTATGGTGCATCTGTAAAACTTTACAAGAGTTAATGTGGACATGCCGAAATTCCTTAGTTTCCTGAGGAAGCATAGGCGCTGTTGTGCTTTCTTGGTGGTAGCGTCGACGTGGGAGGACCAGGACATATTTTTGGAGATGTGTACCCCTAGGAATTTGAAACTGCTAACCATCTCCACCTCGGCCCCATTGATGCTGACACCTCTTCCCTCAGGTGTAAAAAGGTTTTTCACACCTTTTAGAATTCAATGGATATCAATTGTGGGGTCTTTGCATTTTCAGTTACTCTTAGTAGCGAGCACTAGAGATATGAGCATGACAAGGTTTGAATGAACATCCAAAGGTGTCTGTCTGTCTGTACTACATTTTTAAAAAGGCTATGAAAAAGGAATTCTCATTGAAGCCACCCCATGCCACCGGGAAACCCACGGGCAGAAATGCGCTGGCGATGGGACCAGCGAACCATGCCGCCAGCGAACAGCTGGAGAATTCTGGCCTCTCTCTCTCGCTCCCTCGCTCTCTCTCTGTCTCAAAAGGGAGAGTGAGAGGCTATTGAATGACTGGTTATTATCAGTAGCACATCATCTTCTACCTCATACATTAAGATATCCCATCTGTTAATAATAATAATAATAATAATCTTTATTATTGTCACAAGTAGGCTTACATTAACACTCCACTGAAGTTACTGTGAAAATCCCCTGGTCGCCACACCCCACACCACGGCGCCTGTTTGGGTACACTGAATGAGAATTCAGAATGTCCAATTCACCTAACAATCCTTACACTGCAATCCCAACCTGTTTCCCTGACTGATTTACAGTGATTCTGGCCTAGTCCTCTTGGCCCTGACCTCATAATGGAAAGTCTATGGGCAAATGTAAGTCCTTGCCGTTTTTGCTAAATCTGGCTCCATGACTTCTGCTCTTTACAAAGTGGATTTATACAGTTGACCAAGAAGCAATCATGGTTGGCTACATGAAAATAGATAACATGCGCATCAATGTGGCCATGTTTAAAAGAAAATAAATGGATTTAAACCAAGTAAAGTGGAAGCAGTTGAACACATTTAAAATCATTGTGCTGTATTTGGGACTAAGGTCATTTAATAACAACGGTGGAATTAACTTTAATCCAAAGGGTTCTGGCAGGATGAACGATTTTATCTTCTATGATTTGCTTGCCAGGAACTGTCTTGCATGAAGGTCATGATTTGTATGCAGCCTTTCTCGAATGTAATCAAGCAGAGTTGCATTTAAAACACTTGGATAATTTGAACTTAACACAGTGACTGATTAAGATGAAGCAAAACTGGAAGGCTGCTCTGTATTAAACGACGCCCATTGAATTGGGTAACACGTACAAGACACTTGCCTAGAATGTAAATACTTACTCATTATAGCAACATAATGAATAGCGCTTCCTTTAGCAGTGGAAGAATTCATGGTAGAGAACCAATTGGTCAGGGTCTTCACAAAGAATCATTGGACATGCTTGATTACATATCAAATCAAAGATGAATCTACGAGTCCATTTTACTTGCCACTCTTGATAGTACTGCAGCAGACTGTACAAAGTAGTGTGGATGGTACACTGCACACAGTGAAGTAAAATTAGACACACTGTTAAGACAGGTAGAGGGAAGTGTTAAATTGTGCCTACCTCCATTGTTATATCTGACCTGGACGTCATTGGCTCATCAACAACTTAAAAGTCACATACATCTGGGAAATCCAAAGAAGAATATTAATCCCAAGAATGGGTGGATAGTGTAGTTTAACGGTTTGGGTCATACAGCATTAATGTGGGTCTGAGCACAGCACTGCCTACACTATGATATGAAAGAACACATGACTTGCATCTTGTAGCCAGTCTAATGTTGGAATGAGCCACGTACACAAGAAAACAGGGAGATATTTACTGTATCCTATTTTGGGGGCAAGCAATTAACTTGAATTTAATTAATTACAGGACAAATTAAAAGGCAGCCCCTTGAAGGGATATTGCATCAATATAAACAGAATTTCAAAGGAAACTTAAAGCATCAAAACAAAATGTGATTAAAGGGGTTTATAAAACACCCCGGTCCCCACAACGCACATCAGGCATGGAAACCCCTTAGTGTACATATGTACATAGTTCTTATTGTTAATAAAACATACAGTTAACCTACCTAATACTCTTAAAACTGCATTAAAACCCGCCAAATGATAATCAACACTGTACAACATGATGGCAGCCGATGGAATAACCCAAAACCTTGCAACGACTAGAATCCTGCAAGACGAAATAAACATTTGAAGCAGCATTCTGACCTGAATAAAAACTTGAGAAGTAGATGCACAGAAGAAAACTGCCAGAGAAAAGCACCAAAGGAAGGCTCCAAAACTGAAGGCAGAAATGTATAATTCCTCGCTGCAGCAGACGACTCCACAGGATTTCTCAGAGGCCCAGCTTAAATTTCAAGAGTGTAGGGTCAACAGACTTAGCAGGAATGAGTTAAAAGTTTTAAATTCCAGGATAAAGCATGTCCTGAGAAACTTGTAAATAGTTCAGTGGTTAGAAATTGCCAGTTAAAAACTCCATCGGAGAAACCACATTCCACAGCACGCACCTGAGCCCGCTCCGAAAAGAAAAATAACAATAATTAATAAATTTGGATGAACTGCATCTAAAGAATCAGCTTTAAAGACTGGCAAAGGCCAGGGTTTGATAATCCTAAAGCATAGTGCTGAAACAGAGGAATCTTCAGCTAGTCGATCCAAGCAGCCATTGTTTAAAATCTTATCAAGATTGACCGCCAGCAGTATTGCAGCAGGAGCCCACCAAAAATGATAAGTGTGGGAAGACTCTCAGACAGGGATTCCATCACCCACCCCCCTCCCCCCACGGCACCCTATCGGCTGCTGGCAGATCTTCCAGTCCTGCCAAACCTACGACATTTTGTATGACTCGCCCAGCCAGCCATCGGGTACCTGCGGCAGGGGAAGTATAGGGGTAGTCTTCTGCAGATTCCGCTGATGGGAAGGGCCAGGTTTGCCTTTAAATGAACGGCAGTACCACCTTGAATTTCAGCAATGTCTCAAAGCTGCACCTACAGTTTAAAACTTTCGGCCATGGATATGAAGTTCACTCACCTAGATCAATTTGTATTTACCCAAGGCCAAGATAAATCTCATAATTGGGGACAAACAGAGAATGTTGGAAAAACCCAGCAGGTCTGGCAGCATCTGTAGAGAGAGAAAGCAGAGTTAAAATTTTGAGTCTGTTTGGCTCTTCATCAGAACTGAGGGAGGGAAAGTCTGTTGGTCATATCCTGTAGCTGGAAGAGACTGAAACAAAAGTGTAGCAAACTTAAGAACAAGAGATAGATGATCAGGTGCGGGGGTTGGGGGGAGGGGTGTTTTTGCATTGAGACAAAAATATATCAGCAATAAAATAAAGGAATTAAGATGGAAGAGAAAGTCCACAGTCTAGAGTAGTTGAACGCAATGTTACTACTCTCTTGTAATTCAAGAACCATTGAAATATATTGAGTTCACTGCTGTTTAACGGCTCTGAGGATCCAGTTTGATCCCGGCCCCGGGTGACTGTCTATGTGGAGTTTGCACAATCTCCCCGTGTCTGTATGGGTTTCACCCCCACAACCCAAAGATGTGCAGGTTATGTGGATTGGCCACGCTAAATTGCCCCGTTAACAAAAAATAATTGGGTACTCTAAACTTCTAAAAAAAAAACATGTTGAGTTGAGACACGTCATCTGTAACAATTCATTTTTTCTCTTGAGCAGTGAAGCCTGTGCAGCCCTGGATTTTTGAAAATTGGCATAAGATGTCAAGACAACTACTGTCATAAATTATACAGAGCTGAAAGCTCCTGAGAGCTCAAACAATAAGCAGTATCCTAGGGACTCCAGCTCTGGACTGTTTTCTCTCTTTGTAGAGCAAATTTGTCCAGTTTAATTACAGATGCCCGAAAGTTCTATTTTGTCAGATCAACCAACCACTCAGATGGTTAACATGGTACCTTAAGCGTAGGATAGACAAGAGAGCTGTTAAGTAATGGGTTAAGAGACATTCCAATTAGTTGTCTCATTTATGTTAAGTATCCAATAATTGACACAGATATGTAAAGAGGCTTCAGGTGGCCTTTGTGATGTGATGATAGAGTTTAGTGCGGAGTCTGCTAAAGTGAAATAAAGATGTTTGTGAAAAGGAGCAACACCTTTGACTCTTCATACAATAGCAGCTAAACGACTAACAAATGGTAGCAGAGGATGGTTGCTGTGCAAATGTGAAGGTTTGAAAGATACAATTTCCCCAGACCAAACCAAACCAAGGATTGAGTGAGAAGGGAAAAAAAAGATAAATGGCTGAACCTAGGATAAAGATGGCTGGATATGACTATCCTCCCTTATTTTCTGAAAGGGAATCGTACGACCAATGGAGAAGTGCAGTAGTTATGTGGACTAAGGTAACTGCCTTGGGAAAGAGAAAACAAGGTATGGCGTTGGCTCTTTCTCTACCTTATGACAGTAAAATCCAAAACAAAGAGTTTTCCGAGCTGGAATTGGAAGAGTTAGACTCAGAACAAGGTCTGGAGACTCTACTGCGTTATATGGATAAGATTTATAAAAAGGATGACTTAAGTGCATCAGAAGCACAGTCGGATTTTGATAGGTTCCGGAAAATAGAGGATTTCTCCATTGAAGACTATATAATGGAATTTGGAAGACTATATAAAAGGCTGCAGAAACACAAACTGTAATTTCCACAGTCTGTGTTGGCCTTTAAATTACTTGACTGTGCTAGAGTGAGCAACATGGATAGGCTCCTGGTTTTGACAGGAGTTCAGTTTGCGGATAAGGATACCTTATTCAATCAGATGACAGAAGCTTTCAAAAAAGTTTCTGGGGAAACATTTGATTCCGATGGCTCTGATGACCCAAATAGGTCAGTCTGCAATAAAGCAGGATATGGAACATACACTACTAACAGGATGGTGAAATCGTACGGCTACGAACAGGGTCCAAGACTATAGAAAGAGATCGGGATCCGGAAATTATGAAGACAGAAACCCAGTTAGAACCTACAATAGGAAGATGAACCCCAGAAATGCACGGGGTATGATAAATCAATGTTTTCGATGTGACTCTCAATACCATTATGCTTTCAACTGTCTGTAGTGCACAAAGACTCCGAGAGACGAATAGAGTGAAGTCGATGAGGCTTTATTAAGCGTGACTGTTCCCCCGCAGTTCAGTAGTAGACTGCCTGCGGGGGAGGACTCCTGGTACTTATACTCCGCCTTCAGGGCGGAGCTGGAGGTCAACGTCCAACCAGGACCCGGGATCTGTCAGCCAATGACATCACGGCTTCACAGTCCCACATGATCCCTAATGCATACTACCACATTCACCCCTTGTTAAAAATGAACCCGGCGGGGTGATGCTTCGCATGGTGGTAAGGGTTTACAAGGCTGGTCCTGGGAGGAAAACTTTTGCATGTTATTACAGTATGTACAAGGTTTTTTTTTGTTTCGAACTATTTACAGTAATCGTCAGGAAAAAAAGACAAAATGTTCTCGGTAAAAGTTCACATATTGTAGTGTTAGATCGACGCCACGAGTCGGTCAGGCGGTCTGGTCGTCCGTGTCGATCGCCTCGGCCCCGGTGGTGGTGGTGGTGCTTGTTCCGGTGTTGTCGTCTCCGGGAGCCTTACGGTTTCAGCTTGGGCTTCACTCCTGGTCGGGCCTGGGAGGAGGACCGATCCTCCTGGGAAGGGGGCGGTCGCGGGGTCCGGCGGTGGCAGGAAGGGGGTGATTGGTGTCGGGGGGGGTGCGTGTGTTGCCGGCGGGCGCCAGATCTCGCAGGGAGACCGTGTCCTGTCGGCCGTCGGGGTACTCCACGTAAGCGTACTGCGGGTTCGCGTGAAGGAGGTGAACCCTTTCGACCAACGGGTCCGACTTGTGCGCCCGCACATGTTTTCGGAGCAAGATGGGTCCTGGGGCCGCCAGCCAGGTCGGCAGCGACGTTCCAGAGGAGGACTTCCTGGGGAAGACAAGGAGGCGCTCATGGGGCGTTTGGTTAGTGCTAGTACACAGTAGTGACCGGATGGAGTGGAGGGCGTCCGGGAGGACCTCCTGCCACCGTGAAACTGGGAGGTCCCTGGACCGTAGGGCCAGTAGGACGGTCTTCCAGACCGTGCCGTTCTCCCTCTCTACTTGCCCGTTCCCCCGGGGGTTGTAGCTGGTTGTCCTGCTCGAGGCTATACCGTTGCTGAGCAGGAACTGGCGCAGCTCGTCACTCATGAAGGAGGACCCCCTGTCGCTGTGGACGTATGCGGGGCAACCGAACAGTGTTAATATGGTGTTCAGGGCTTTAATGACTGTGGCCGCGGTCATGTCAGGGCAGGGGATGGCGAATGGGAAGCGGGAGTACTCGTCCACAACATTAAGGAAGTATATGTTGCGGTCGGTGGAGGGGAGGGGTCCTTTGAAATCCAGACTAAGGCGTTCAAAGGGGCGGGAAGCCTTAAGCAGGTGCGCACCATCCGGCCTGAAAAAATGCGGTTTGCACTCTGCGCAGATGTGGCAGTTGCTTGTGACTGTACAGACCTCCTCTAAAGAGTATGGGAGGTTGCGGGACTTAATAAAGTGGTAGAACCGAGTGACCCCCGGGTGGCAGAGGTCGTCGTGGAGGGTTTGGAGGCGGTTAATTTGTGCGTTGGCACATGTGCCGCGGGATAGGGCATCGGACGGCTCGTTCAGCTTTCCGGGACGATACAAGATCTCGTAGTTGAAGGTGGAGAGCTCGATCCTCCACCTTAAGATCTTGTCATTTTTGATTTTGCCCCGCTGTGCATTATCGAACATGAAGGCTACCGACCGTTGGTCCGTGAGGAGAGTGAATCTCCTGCCGGCCAGGTAATGCCTCCAATGTCGCACTGCTTCCACTATGGCTTGGGCTTCCTTTTCCACTGAGGAGTGGCGGATTTCTGAAGCGTGGAGGGTTCGGGAGAAAAAGGCCACGGGTCTGCCCGCTTGGTTATGGGTGGCCGCTAGAGCTACGTCGGAGGCGTCGCTCTCGACCTGGAAGGGGAGGGACTCGTCGATGGCGCGCATCGTGGCCTTTGCGATATCCGCTTTGATGCGGCTGAAGGCCTGGCAAGCCTCTGTCGACAGAGGGAAGGTCGTGGTCTGTATTAGGGGGCGGGCCTTGTCTGCGTACTGGGGGACCCGCTGGGCGTAGTATGAAAAGAACCCCAGGCAGCGTTTTAGGGCTTTTGAGCAGTGCGGGAGGGGAAATTCCATGAGGGCGCGCATACGTTCGGGGTCGGGGCCTATTATCCCATTGCGCACTACGTAGCCCAGGATGGCTAGCCGGTTTGTGCTAAAAACGCACTTGTCCTCGTTGTACGTGAGGTTCAAGGCTTTAGCGGTCTGGAGGAATTTTTGGAGGTTGGCGGCGTGGTCCTGCTGATCGTGGCCGCAGATGGTTACATTGTCGAGATACGGGAACGTGGCCCGTAACCCGTGTTGATCAACCATTCGGTCCATCTCTCGTTGGAAGACCGAGACCCCGTTTGTGACGCCAAATGGGACCCTTAGGAAATGGTATAATCGCCCGTCTGCCTCGAAGGCTGTGTACTTGCGGTCACTTGGGCGGATGGGGAGCTGATGGTAGGCGGACTTGAGGTCCACAGTCGAGAAGACTTTATATTGGGCAATCCGATTGACCCTGTCGGATATGCGGGGGAGAGGGTACGCGTCTAGTTGTGTGTACCTGTTGATGGTCTGGCTATAGTCTATGACCATCCTTTGCTTCTCCCCTGTCTTTACTACTACCACCTGTGCTCTCCAGGGACTATTGCTGGCCTGGATTATGCCTTCCTTTAGTAGTCGCTGGACTTCGGACCGAATGAAGGTCCGGTCCTGGGCGCTGTACCGTCTGCTCCTAGTGGCGACGGGTTTGAAATCCGGGGTGAGGTTTGCAAACAAGGATGGGGGTTGAACCTTGAGGGTTGCGAGGCCGCAGATAGTGAGTGGGGGTATTGGGCCGCCGAATTTGAAGGTTAGGCTCTGTAGATTGCACTGGAAGTCTAATCCCAGTAATGTGGGGGCGCAGAGTTGGGGAAGGACGTAGAGCCTGTAGTTTTTGAACTCCCTCCCTTGCACCGTTAGGGTAACTATGCAGAAGCCTTTGATCTGTACGGAGTGGGATCCTGCAGCTAGGGAAATCTTTTGTGCGCTGGGACGGATGGTCAAAGAACAGCGTCTTACCGTGTCGGGGTGGATAAAGCTCTCTGTGCTCCCGGAGTCGACCAGGCATGGTGTCTCATGCCCGTTTATCAGCACCGTTGTCGTTGTCGTCTGGAGCATCCGGGGCCGTGCTTGGTCCAGCGTCATTGAAGCCAGACGTGGTTGTAATGGTTGAGCGTCTTCTTCGAACCCCGTGGAGCCGTCGACACTGGGGTCCGTTGTTGCCGTCCAAGATGGCGTCGGGGGTGAACAAGATGGCTGCCCCCTTGCATCGCACATGGCTGGGGGGTCACAAGATGGCGGCGGGGGTGGACAAAATGGCCGCCCCATGCGTCGCACAGGTCTGGGGTGGTCCAAGATGGCGGCGCCCTTCCTCCCCTCGTGGTGGCCGGGACCCAAAATGGCGGCGCCTGCGGGTCGCACATGGGGTGCTGGGGGGGGGTTGGGGAGCATTAGGAACAAGCAGGACTCCCTGTTCTCTGGGTACAGTGGTGGCCGGGACCCAAAGTGGTAGCGCCGGCGGGTCATACATGGGGCGCGGGCGGGGTGGTTGGGGAGCGTAAACGGCGTGCAGGGCTCCCTGTTCTCCGGGGAGAGCGGTGGTCGGGACCCAGAGTGGTTGCGCCTGCGGGTCGTACATGGGGCGCTGGGGGGGTTGGGGAGCGTAAACGGCGTGCAGGGCTCCCTGTTCTCCCGGGACAGCGGCGACCTCGCGGGACCGGCACACAGCCGCGAAATGGCCCTTTTTCCCACAGCTCTTACAGATCGCTGCGCGGGCCGGGCAGCGCTGCCGGGGGTGTTTCGCCCGGCCGCAGAAATAGGAGCGGGCTCCCCCGGTGCGACTTGGCGTTTGAACCGCGCAAGCCTGTGGGGTGTCCGGGGGGGGGGGGGTGGGTTTGTCGTGACGGGTGCGCACGGAGCCCAATGGGCTGCCGCGCGGTCGGGGCCGTAGGCGCGGGTATTTCGCGTGGCCACGTCTAGGGAGGCTGCTAGGGCCCGTGCCTCTGAGAGTCCTAGCGACTCTTTTTCTGGAAGTCTTTGGCGGATTTGGGAGGAGTTCATACCTGCCACAAAAGCATCGCGCATTAACATGTCCGTGTGTTCATTTGCGTTCACCGGCGGGCAGCTGCAGGCCCGTCCCAAAATTAGTAGCGCGGCGTAGAATTCATCTATCAATTCTCCGGGACTTTGCCGTCTCGTTGCGAGTTGATAGCGAGCATAGATCTGGTTTACTGGGCGAACATAGAGACTTTTTAGTGCTGCGAACGCCGTCTGGAAATCCTCTGCGTCTTCGATGAGGGAGAAAATCTCCGTGCTTAACCTCGAGTGCAGGACCTGTAGTTTTTGGTCTTCTGTGACCCGGCCGGGGGCCGTTCTGAGGTAGGCCTCGAAACAAGTCTGCCAGTGCTTGAAAGCTGCTGCTGCGTTCACTGCGTGGGGGCTGATCCTCAGGTATTCCGGGATGATCCTGAACTCCATAGTCCTTTAGTCACGCTTAATAAATTGCAGCGCACAAAGACTCCGAGAGACGAATAGAGCGAAGTCGATGAGGCTTTATTAAGCGTGACTGTTCCCCCGCAGTTCAGTAGTAGACTGCCTGCGGGGGAGGACTCCTGGTACTTATACTCCGCCTTCAGGGCGGAGCTAGAGGTCAATGTCCAACCAGGACCCGGGATCTGTCAGCCAATGACATCACGGCTTCACAGTCCCACATGACCCCTAATGCATACTACCACACTGTCCAACACGTTATAATAGTGTGTGAAGCGACACATGAAACGGAAGAGTCAGAAGAGGAAAAAGATAGTGACCAGAAAGAAGGCATTGTCCTATATTAACAAGCAGTTTTACAGCGGTGATGAGGGTGTTGGTAGCAGAATCCTTCAATTGTGCTGTATTGGACAGCGGCTGCACATCTACTGTGTGTGGGATTGACTAGTTAAAATGTTACCTGGACTCCTTGAATGCTGAAAATCGTAACAAGGTTAAGGAATTTGAAAGTTCCACAAGTTTCAGGTTTGGGGATGATAATACTCTGAAGTCACTGAAAAGAGTGGTGATCCCTTGCAATATTGCCCGAGTGAATCTCATTTCATTAGTACGGATGTTCTATCAAGTGAGATACTTTTGCTTCTGAGCAGACCGTCGATGAATAAAGCACACATGAAACTGGATATGGAACAGGATAAGGCAACAGTTTTTGGAAAGATGGTGGACTTACAATTTACACAGTCGGGACACTATTCGATTCCGATGGCTGACAGGGCTGATTTAGCACAGTGGGCTAAACAGCTGGCTTGTAATGCAGAACAATGCCAGCAGCGCGGTTCAATTCCCGTATCGGCCTCCCCGAACAGGTGCTGGAATGTGGTGACTAGGGGCTTTTCACAGTGACTTCATTGAAGCCTACTTGTGACAATAAGCAATTATTATTATTATTGTATTCCATTACTGACAAATAATATTTCAAGTATATTGGGGCTGGTTTAGCTCACTAGGGGCTGTTTAGCACAGGGCTAAATCGCTGGCTTTGAAAGCAGACCAAGGCAGGCCAACAGCACGGTTCAATTCCCGTACCAGCCTCCCCGAACAGGCGCCGGAATGTGGCGACTTGGGGCTTTTCATAGTAACTTCATTGAAGCCTACTCGTGACAATAAGCGATTTTCATTTCATTTCATTTCATTTTCAAGTACAGTTGTTAAGGATCTGTTAATGGCAGTTGAAAATGGGATTTTAGCTGATAAAAAGCTTGTTGTATTAAAACCGCATAGCCAATTTGCGCATCCGTCTCCTCGGTGCGCTCTATATACCACCTTCAGCTGTATCAGCCCCAACCTCGCACATGAGGTGGAGGCATTCACTCTCCGGAGCACCTCACACCAGACCCCCTCCTCTATAACCTCTCCCAGCTCTTCCTCCCACTTTGCTTTGATCCCTTCCAGTGGTGCCTTATCCTCTTCTAGAATAGCTCCGTACATCGCTGACACTGCCCCCTTCTCCAATCCCCTTGTCGTCAACACCTCCTCCAGCAATGTGGAGGCCGGTTCCTCTGGGAAGCTCTGTATCTCCTTCCTGGCAAAATCCCGAACCTGCATGTACCTAAACACTTCACCCTGCTCTCGCCCATACTTCGCTTCCAGCTCCCTCAATCCTGCAAACCGACCCCGAAGAAACAATTCTTTTAGCGTCTTAATCCCCGTCTCTTCCCGTTTCCGAAAACTTCCATCCCACCTCCCTGGCTCGAATCTGTGGTTCCCCCGAATCGGCATTTCCCTTGACCCTAAACCCAACCCGAAGTGTTGGCGAAACTGCCTCCAGATTTTCAATGAAGCTATTATTATCGGACTCCCTGAATATTTCCCCGGAGCTATCGGGAGCGGCGCTGTTGCAAGTGCCTTCAGCCCCGATCCCCTGCACAAACTCTCCTCCATTCTGACCCACTGAGAATCCACCCCTCTGACCGAGCTCCGCACTTTCTACACATTCGCCGCCCAGTAGTAGTACAACAAGTTCGGGAGAGCCAAACCGCCTGCCTGCCTTCCCCGCTGTAGCAGCACCTTTCTCACTCTGGCCACCTTCCCTCCCCATATGAATGAGGTAATCCTTCCCTCAATCTCCCTGAAAAAAGACTTTGGCAGGAAAATCGGTAGGCATTTGTGGTGGTATTTATTAGGGGTAATGTGGTACCTGTGAAGCCGAGAGGCTATTGGCTGACAGGTCCCGGGTCCTGGTTGGATCTGCCGACTTCTGGCTCCACCTTGAAGGCGGAGTATAAGAGCCCGAGCTTCTCCCCGCAGCCTCATTCTGTTGCTGAGCTGCTGGGGACAAGTCTCGCTTAATAAAGCCTAGATCGACTTCATCGCTTCTCGTCTCGCGTAAGTCATTGTGCGCTACAATTTATTAAGCAAGCTTAAAAGACTATGGAGCTCCGGATCGCCCCGGAGTGCCGGCGGATCAGCCCCCACGCAGCGAACTCGGTGGCCGTATTCAAACACTGGCAAGCATGCTTTGAAGGCTACCTCCGAACGGCCCCTGGCCGGATCACGGAAGAGCAGAAAATGCAGGTCCTGCATTCGAGGGTAAGTCCGGAGATTTACTCGCTTATAGAAGACGCAGAGGATTTCCCGACGGCGCTCGCATTGCTGAAGGGCATCTACGTTCGGCCCGTAAACCAGGTCTACGCGCGCCACCAACTCGCGACGAGACGGCAAATTCCCGGAGAATCGCTCGAGGAATTCTACGGCGCGTTGCTAATTTTGGGACGAGGCTGCAACTGCCCGCCGGTGAATGCGATCGAACACACGGACCTGCTAATTCGTGATGCATTCGTGGCAGGTATGAACTCTCCCCAAATCCGTCAAAGACTTTTAGAAAGAGAGTCGCTAGGACTCTCAGAGGCACGGGCCCTTGCAGCCTCCCTTGATGTGGCCTCCCAAAACGCCCGCGCCTACAGCGCCGACCGCGCAGCAGCTCCTTGGGCTCTGTGGACCCCCGTCGCGACGAACTCCCCGGCACCCCCCCCCGCAAGCTTGCGCGGTTAAAGCGCCAGACCATCCCGGGGGGGGGCCCGCTGCTATTTTTGCGGACAAGTGAAACACCCCCGGCAGCGCTGCCCGTCCCGCGCAGCTACTTGTAAAAGCTGCAGCAAAAAGGGCCATTTCGCGGCAGTGTGCCGGTCCCGGGGGGTCGCCGCGACAGTACAGCACCACCTAAACAGTGATGTAAGAGAATACATAACCCACACCAAGAGGTTTGTCATGGAGACTGCTTCTAGCTTGAATCCTGTACTGCATATCCTGGAGCAGGGGGCGTCGGATGAATCCCAGGAGTTTACCAAATCGGGCTCCACGCCAGTCCAATCGCAATTTCTTTCTGGAAGGAATTCAAACCTGCTGTTTGGAAAGGGGAACAAAACTATCAATAACCAGTCTTATACCAGTGAGAATGCCGTGTGCTGGGCCACACCTTTGACAAGGGGTTTCTGGTTTTACTTGGATTTTGTTATTGAATTGGAACAGTTAAGGGGGAATTCATTTAGGGTCATACATAGATTATTGTAGCTGTGTTGGGGCTTTATGTTTGTAAAAATTCTTACTGTATGTGTTTATACAAATGTTAACTAAATTGGTGGAATAAAGCTTATTTTTTGATTAAAAGCGCCTAAGAACTCTGCTGAATAATACTTGAAAGGCAGGCTCTTGTGCTCATCCTAGCCACATTCATTAAACAGCTGCAGGTCAGGTGAACTCCATAATATACTTAGAGGTTTTCTAAACCCTGGCCCATAACAAATTTGGGGGTTAGTCCGGGATAAAAGTCTATCTTTCATGATTGGGTAAAGTTATCCTGATGTGGTTAAACAGGATAAGCCAGTGGGGTTTGTTAAAGTGGGAATGGAAAGCCCAATTGAAGTGAAGAAGGTGCAAAATAATGTACAGTCTGATCAAGAGGTGATTGATAAGAAGGTGCCAGATCGCTTTAAAGAATTTACTTCTGTGGGTAAAATTTATTCATGTGTACCAGGAGGAGAAGGTAAATAAGTCAGAATTTTAAGAGATACGGGAGCTAGTCGATCTTTGATGGTAAGAAATGAGGAGGTGTGTAGATTTGGAGGAATATTGCCAAAAAAGGGGGCAATGTGTGGAATTCAGGGTGAGAGGCGCAGTGTTCCATTATATAAGGTAAGGTTGGAAAATCCAGTGAAGAGTGGTGAAGTGGTAGTAGGAGTGATAGAGAAACTATCTTGTCCAGGAATACAGTTTATTTTGGACAAAGATGAAGCTGGATCGCAGGTGGGAGTGATGCCTACTGTGGTTGATAAGCTAGTGGAAAGTCAAGCAACTGGATTGTTGAAGGACGAATATCCTGGGTTTTTTCCTGTTTGTGCAGTAACAAGGTTGTGCAGTAACAAGGTTACAAAGGTCGTTAAGACAAGAGGAGAAATCAAAGAGTGAATATAAAGTTGAAGTTCAATTATCAGAAACAATTTTTTATCAGATGGTTGGAAAAGAACAAGAACAGGTGGAGGATGAAGCAGATATTTTTAGTGCAGGAAAGTTGGCGGAGTTACAACAGAAAGATATAGAAATAAAATGGATGTATCAGAAAGCATACTAGGAAGAGGAATCAGGGTGTACGCCAGAATGTTGAATGTTATTACCTTAAAAATGATGTCTTAATGAAAAAATGGAGACCTTTACATATGCAGGCGGATGAAAAGTTGGCAGAAGTTCATCAAGTAGTATTGCCGGTAGGGTATAGAAAGGAGGTGTTGCAAGTAGCACATGAGGTGCCAGTGGGAGGTCATTTGGGAGTAAGGAAAGCTCAAGATAAAATACAAAAACATTTTTATTGGCCTGGACTACATAAAGATGTAGTTAAATTTTGTCAATCATGTCGCACATGTCGAGTGATAGTGAAACCTCAAGCGGTGATAGAACCAGCCCTTAATACCATTCCAGCATTTGAGGAACCTTTTACAAGGGTCTTAATTGATAGTGTAGGTCCGCTTCCTAAATTAAAAAGTGGGAATCAATATATTTTAACTATAATGTATGTGTCTACTAGGTTTCTAGAGGCCATTCCAGTACGCAATACGACAGCTAAGACGACTGTGGAGGAGTTACTTGAATTATTTTACTAGATATGGACTACCCACAGAAATACAATTGGATCAAGGATCAAATTTTACCTCAAGGTTATTCAAGGAGGTTATGCATAGCTTAGGAGTAAAACAATTTAAATCAACTGTGTACCATCCAGAATCACAGGGAGCATTAGAACGGTGGCATCAGGCATTAAAGGCAATGTTGAGGGCTTATTGTAAAGATTATCCAGAGGATTGGGATAAAGGAATTCCATTCGTATTGTTTGCAATTAGGGATGCACCTTATGAGTTCACCAAATTCAGTCCTTTTGAACTAACTTTTGGTCATGAGGTAAGAGGACCACTTAAATTGATTAAGGAGAAATTGATGAGTGTGCAGTCTGAAATTACATTATTGGATTATGTGTCAAATTTTAGGGAAGGATTAAATAGAGCAGGTGAATTGACTAGACAACATTTAAAAGTTGCACAGCATGTGATGAAACAGGTACCGGACAAGAAAGCAAAAGTTCGTAGTTTTGCCAGTGGAGATAAAGTTTTAGTATTATTGCCAGTGGTAGGTGAACCTTTAAAAGCGAGATTTTGTGGACCTTATCAGAATGAAAGGCAATTGAATGAGGTGAATTATTCGATAAGAACGCCAGATGGAAGGAAAACTCATTGTGTGTGTCATGTGAATATGCTTTTAAGGTATTTTGAAAGGGTAGGAGAGTAAAAGGAGAAGTTTTTTGTCATTCTAACTCAAAGTGAAGAACCAAATCCAGATGACTCTGAATTTGACATTCCGCAAATTAAATTGGAAAACGAGGATGTTCTTAAAAATTGGGATAAATTATTCAGTTACCTTCCAGAGGAAAAATGAACTGACCTGAAAGAGTTGTTCATATCACATGGGCAAGTTTGTGGAGATAAATTGGGAAGTACTAAAATGGCTACACATGATGTAGATGTGGGAAATACTGTTCCAATTAAAGAACATCCATATTGACTTAACCCTCTAAAATTGGCACAGGTTTAAAAAGAAATTTAAAGTATGCTTAAAAATGGCATAATTGAAGTGGGTTGCAGCCAATGGTGCTCACCCATAGTGATGGTACCGAAACAGGATGGTACCCAACGATTGTGTGTGGACTATAGGAAGGTTAATGCAGTTACAAGAACAGACTCTTATCCTATCCCACGGTTGGAGGACTGCATTAAGAAGGTAGGACAATCAGCTTTTATCTCTAAACTGGATTTACCTAAAGGTTACTGGCAGGTACCTTTATCCCAAAGGGCGAAGGAGATTTCAGCTTTTGTGACTCCAGATGGTATATACCAATTCAGAGTTATGCCATTTGGTATGAAAAACACCCCAGCCACATTTCAACGGTTAACTAACAAAGTCATTTCAGGATTTCCCAATTGTGCGGAATATATCGACGATCTGGTGATTTTTAGTCAGACATGGAAAGAACATTTGAAACATCTGATGGCGTTATTCGATTGACTTCAGGAAATGTGTTTGGTGGTAAACCTCGCCAAAAGTGAATTTGGAAAAGCCCAAGTCACGTTCCTTGGCCATACAATTGGACATGGACAAATGGTCCCACGGGATGTGAAAACCAAAGTTATTGGGGAATTTTCAATACCCTCGACACGATGGGACATAATGCAATTTCTTGGCATGAGTGGATTTTACCGTATATTTGTGCTGAATTTTAGCAGCGTGGTTGCTCCACTGACGGACGTTCTGGAGAAGCGTAGCAAATTTCAGAGGACAGCCGAGTGTCAACAGGCATTTGAAATCTTGAGGCTGTGTTAACCATTGCTCCTGTGTTGGAGAATTAAAAGAGGCTTTGTGATCGGATTGAACAAAATTACCTGACCTAATAGAAAGATGCCGTGGCGTAGAGAAATGGATGGATTGTGCAGATACCTTCTTGTCCAAAGAGATTGTCAATCAAGAGGGATTCCAGTTGCAGGAAGACAAAGAACTAAAATGGACGGTATTATCATCAATGTTTGCCTGTTTTGTTTTGGTTTAAAAAATGTATATTTATTGTCAATTGTGATTAATGGGCAAGTGAAAATGTGAAAAATGAAACCTACTTTGAAGTTGATGGTTTATTTTTTTTCTTGGGGGGAGGTGTCATGGCAATGTCCCTTTAAGAAATGTTTTGATCTTTTCACATGGCTTCAGTAATGTCATTGTTTGGGTGGAGCTGGGTTGTGGCGCTTTGTGTTTTTACTTTAGCTTTGAGTTTTGGACTGGTTTGAACTGTACATGTTGAAAGACGTGTCTCTCTATCTTCATTTTAAAAGCTGTTTCCAGACTGCTTGCTAACTTAAAAGTGATAATTACTTTCTGGGGAGCAATTTAATGGAGACGTTTCTAAGTGCGATAGCGAACGGGAACTGCCGTAAGCTTCCCACCGCTTGACCCGGTATCAAACATTAATTGGTCCACTTGACGAGGCTCCATGGGCTTCACACCACAATTGATGGTACCGCTGTCTTAATTGCTGGGACCATGCCCGCCAGCTCCCTGCTAACACTTAAAATGATTTCACAGAGCAAACCCAGCACACAGCCATGCCACGGAGGAGACCAGCCCCATGAGTCGGGGATGCCGACCTAGCCAGAATGCTGGATGCGGCTGAGTCCAGATGGGATGCTCTATTCCCGAGGTACTCAGAGGTCCAGCCACAAGGCAGCCAGTGGCACCTGGGAGGAAGTAGCAGCAGCCATCAGCTCAGGGAGTGTCAACAGGAGGACTGGCACTCAGTTCCATAAGAACATCAAAGGCCTCCACCAGGCCGTATGGTGGGTTAGCACCAGCTCCTTGGCACAGGCCCTGCCCACCACCACCCCGTCGACCATGCGTCTGGCACCACACCTTCGCATCACTATACCATTCCCTGGCCTACCCATGTCCAGCAGTGCTACCCACGCCTGCCCTCCTACCCCAGTTCTCCATGATGAACAAAGCGTGCGGCTCACAATGCACTCTCTGAGTACCCACAGGAGAACTTGGCCCACAACAGATGGGAGAATGCCAATATGGGCACCAGGGCGCCAAACATCAGAGACCTCACCCCCTACGAGGTCCTGGAGGTCACGAGGATTGATCGGTAACCAAGGCAGAGGTGAGGATCCACTGGGCGCCACCCAGATGACCTGTCACACGCTAGATGTTAATGCCATACAGAATGGCCCTCCTCTTCCACTAACCACATATTCATTATCCCGCAGGATCTCCATCCGATGGTGCTGGCTAAGCCCGGGATGGTGCCTTCCCATGCCTCCCAAGAGAACATCTCGGAGGGGAGCTCCAAGGCGACTACCATATTCACGGCACAGCTGTCAACACAACCCTCCACCAGTGCAGAGACACACACCTCGGTGGGCAACAATAGTGGACAGTCTTCTGGGGAACATTCTAGAGAGCACCATTTGGGTGCTGATGCACTTTAGGTGGAGGCAGGAATGCCCCGGTGAGACAGCAGTCGGAGGTCTGCTGGATCAAAGGACCTGGCTGGGTTCCAGTCAGATGCTGAACCTCTGGACTAGGTTTACCCAGAGCTGATGCAGTTGATAGGCTGCGGCCTTGCGATGTCAGCGACACTCCAGCCGGTCCATAGCCGATTGGAGAGGTCCCAGCAGGAGATGGTGCCAGCAATGCGTGGCACTGAAGCCAAAACTGCTAGGGTGTCGACCGCAGTGGAGAGCCTGGTGCATGTCGGCAGCATTCAGTGGAGGTGACAAGGCGAGGCTCAGTCAGTGACAGCCATGGCTGAGGGCCTTGACTGCATGTCCGCCATGCTGGGGGACGTGCCCTGTCCCAGGTGGATCTTCCTGAGGTGCTGCGGAGCATATCCCAGCTTCAGCTGGGCATTGCCGAGGCACTCCAGAGAATGTCTCTATTGCGGAGGGATGAATTCCGATCACAGGTGGACATTACCAAGGCACTCCAGAGCATGTCCCAATTACTGAGGAGCATCACTGAGGGCATCGACACAATGGTGCAAACACTGGGGAGCTGTCAGGCTTGGCAGAGCCAGATGACACAGGCGCAGCTGGGGCTCAATCCAGCTACACCTCCGTCCCTACGGGCACCAAGCGGGAGGAGTGGGCATTGGCTGCCAAACCGGAGTCACCCTATAGAGTGGCGATGGCGGCCCAGCTCCCCCGAGTTCCCCCACCCCTGAAAACGGCGTGTCTCAGACTCAGCCCCGGAACAGAGTGGCATGGCGAGGCATGTCCCAGAGCCCTTAGAGAATGCCTGCCAGGGGTATCAAAGGCCACTGGATGCAGTAAGAAGCAGGCTGCCTCCACCTCTGATGTGCATCCTGGGGATACACCGAGGCGACGTGGTAGAGAACAGAAGGCTAAGCAGGTCAGGGCTCACTGAGAGGGCACTGGGGGGATGGGGTAGAAGGTTAAGGCGTGGAGGGGAAAGAGTGGGAGGGTTGGAGAAGTGGGGGCGGCAGAATGGGGGGCTGGGGCAGATGGGAACACATGTGGACGGTATTAAAACACGTTGCACCTGAGAACTATGATGGCCCCCAGGCACATCACGTGCAGTTGAAGGGTGTGAGCGAGCGCTCAGAAAATAGGCAGGAGTCAGACTGTGGCATAGATTGAGGAGTGCCAGTGCTCATCTCACAGCACGTTTTCATCAACCTCAACACCCCCGCCACCCCTTGCCCTCGACAGTGACCCCCTGACAGTGCTGACACAGTTCAATCACCCTGGAGTGATGTTACACAGAGCATGGTAGGGTGGACAAGGTGGTTGGGGTGGGGGGGGGATGTGTGGTGTGGAGGGGGGGATGACAGACAAAGCCATGTCCAATAAGAAGCAGGTGACGATGTGGGCTCCTCTGCCCTCCAGGCATGCCGGGCCCTTGCGCTGCCGCCTGTCCTTCATCCTCCGGCTGGTCCTGCAGATCCTCCCTGGGCTCATCCTCCAGCCCCTGCTGGTCCGGCGCCACTTTGTCCTCCTCGTCTGAGGTAGCCGTATGTTTCTCCCCCTCCACGTCCAGCATATTGCCCCTCTGCTGTGCCAGGTTTTGCAGGATGAAGCAGACCATCACAAAGCCAGCGGCCTTCTGGGGGGGTGTACTGTCTCAGCGGTCATGCCTTTGGAACCGCATTTTGAGCAGTCCGATGCACTGCTCAATGACAGCCCGGATGGCTGCATAGTTATGCCTTATTGTACCGGGCCTCCACATCAGTCACCGACCTCCGTACTGGCGTTATTAGCCAGGTCCTCAGCGGGTGCCCCTTATACCCCAAGAGCCAACCGTCCATCTTGGGTGGTCCTCGAAGAGGCCAGGGATGTCTGACTGAAGGTATAGCTGTCGTGCACACTCATTGGGAAACGTGCACACACATGCATGGTCTTCATGTGGTGTACAGGGTTGTACGAGCCGGATGTACAGGGAGTGGAACCCCTTTCTATTGATGTAGGGCACTCCCTAATGCCCTGGTGCGCACAAGGCAACATGCGTGCAATCTATTACCTCTGGACCTGGGGCATTCCATCAATGGCAGAGAATCCTGCTGCCCGAGCACATTGCTGGGCCTGGTCCAGGTAAAAGTTGATATAGTCAGCTGCCCAGGCAAACAACTTGTGGACTTAACTTCTAAAATGGTACACTAGTTCCTACCAGAGCCCTGCAATGATCCTGAGGTGTAGATGTTCAGGGCTAAGATGACCATGGTGGCCATCGGAAGTGGGTAACCTCCTTCTCCACGTGGTGTCAGGTCCATGAGGTATTGCACCATCCCCTTAAGAACATAGAACATAGAAAATACAGCACAGAACAGGCCCTTCGGCCCACGATGTTGTGCCGAACCTTTGTCCTAGATTAATCATAGATTATCATTGAATCTACAGTGCAGAAGGAGGCCATTCGGCCCCCTGAGTCTGCACCAGCTCTTGGAAAGAGCACCCTACCCAAACTCAACACCTCCACCCAACACCAAGGGCAATTTGGACATTAAGGGCAATTTATCATTGGCCAATTCACCTAACCCGCACATCTTTGGACTGTGGGAGGAAACCGGAGCACCCGGAGGAAACCCACGCAGACACGGGGAGGACGTGCAGACTCCGCACAGACAATGACCCAAGCCAGAATCGAACCTGGGACCATGGATCTGTGAAGCAATTGTGCTATCCACAATGCTACCGTGCTGCCCTTAAGAACAAATAAATCTACACTATATCATTTTCCCGTAATCCATGTACCTATCCAACAGCTGCTTGAAGGTCACTAATGTTTCCGACTCAACTACTTCCACAGGCAGTGCATTCCATGCCCCCACTACTCTCTGGGTAAAGAACCTACCTCTGATATCCCTCCTATATCTTCCTCCTTTCACCTTAAATTTATGTCCCCTTGTAATGGTGTGTTCCACCTGGGGAAAAAGTCTCTGACTGTCTACTCTATCTATTCCCCTGATCATCTTATAAACCTCTATCACGTCGCCCCTCATCCTTCTCCGCTCTAATGAGAAAAGGCCTAGCACCCTCAACCTTTCCTCGTAAGACCTACTCTCCATTCCAGGCAACATCCTGGTAAATCTTCTTTGCACCTTTTCCAGAGCTTCCACATCCTTCCTAAAATGAGGCGACCAGAACTGTACACAGTACTCCAAATGTGGCCTTACCAAAGTTTTGTACAGCTGCATCATCACCTCACGGCTCTTAAATTCAATCCCTCTGTTAATGAACGCGAGCACACCATAGGCCTTCTTCACAGCTCTATCCACTTGAGTGGCAACTTTCAAAGATGTATGAACATAGACCCCAAGGTCTCTCTGCTCCTCCACAATGCCAAGAACTCTACCGTTAACCCTGTATTCCGCATTCATATTTGTCCTTCCAAAATGGACAACCTCACACTTTTCAGGGTTAAACTCCATCTGCCACTTCTCAGCCCAGCTCTGCATCCTATCTATGTCTCTTTGCAGCCGACAACAGCCCTCCTTACTATCCACAACTCCACCAATCTTCGTATCATCTGCAAATTTACTGACCCACCCTTCAACTCCCTCATCCAAGTCATTAATGAAAATCACAAACAGCAGAGGACCCAGAACTGATCCCTGCGGTACACCACTGGTAACTGGGATCCAGGCTGAATATTTGCCATCCACCACCACTCTCTGACTTCTATCGGTTAGCCAGTTCGTTATCCAACTGGCCAAATTTCCCACTATCCCATGCCTCCTTACTTTGTGCAGAAGCCTACCATGGGGAACTTTATCAAATGCCTTACTAAAATCCATGTACACTACATCCACTGCTTTACCTTCATCCACATGCTTGGTCACCTCCTCAAAGAATTCAATAAGATTTGTAAGGCAAGACCTACCCCTCACAAATCCGTGCTGACTATCCCTAATCAAGCAGTGTCTTTCCAGATGCTCAGAAATCCTATCCTTCAGTACCCTTTCCATTACTTTGCCTACCACCGAAGTAAGACTAACTGGCCTGTAATTCCCAGGGTTATCCCTAGTTCCTTTTTTGAACAGGGGCACGACATTCGCCACTCTCCAATCCCCTGGTACCACCCCTGTTGACAGTGAGGACGAAAAGATAATAGCCAACGGCTCTGCAATTTCATCTCTTGCTTCCCATAGAATCCTTGGATATATCCCGTCAGGCCCGGGGGACTTGTCTATCCTCAAGTTTTTCAAAATGCCTAACACATCTTCCTTCCTAACAAGTATTTCCTCGAGCTTACCAATCTGTTTCACACTGTCCTCTCCAACAATATTGCCCCTCTCATTTGTAAATACAGAAGAAAAGTACTCATTCAAGACCTCGCCTATCTCTTCAGACTCAATACACAATCTCCCGCTACTGTCCTTGATCGGACCTACCCTCGCTCTAGTCATTCTCATATTTCTCACATATGTGTAAAAGGCCTTGCGGTTTTCCTTGATCCTACCCGCCAAAGATTGTTCATGCCCTCTCTTAGCTCTCCTAATCCCTTTCTTCAGTTCCCTCCTGGCTATCTTGTATCCCTCCAATGCCCTGTCTGAACCTTGTTTCCTCAGCCTTACATAAGTCACCTTTTTCCTCTTAACAAGACATTCAACCTCTCTTGTCAACCATGGTTCCCTCACTCGACCATCTCTTCCCTGCCTGACAGGGACATACATATCAAGGACACGTAGCACCTGTTCCTTGAACAAGTTCCACATTTCACTTGTGTCCTTCCCTGCCAGCCTATGTTCCCAACTTATGCACTTCAATTCTTGTCTGACAACATCGTATTTACCCTTCCCCCAATTGTAAACCTTGCCCTGTTGCACGTACCTATCCCTCTCCATTACTAAAGTGAAAGTCACAGAATTGTGGTCACTATCTCCAAAATGCTCCCCCACTAACAAATCTATTACTTGCCCTGGTTCATTACCCAGTACTAAATCCAATATTGCCCCTCCTCTGGTTGGACAATCTACATACTGTGTTAGAAAAGCTTCCTGGACACACTGCACAAACACCACCCCATCCAAACTATTTGATCTTGTTGAGACAGAGCCTCTTGCGGCACACGTTGTCTGTCATCTGTTTGAACCACCAGAGTCGCCTGTACACCTTGGTCATTAACGGCCTCCCCTCTAGGTCCCACTCTGGCCTGATGTGCATTCGGGTCCTCAGGGTGTGGGGTGGGGCCTTGCACATGGGCTGCTACCTCGAACCTCTGTCGATGCTGCTGCCGCCTTCTTTGGTGTCTAGCCATTTGGCCTGCCAGCAGCACCACGGGGGCAGCTTCAGTGGGGTCCAAGATATTATCCAGCCCGTGTAATATCTGTAAGGAATTGGGAGAGGGTCAGAGACAGACAACCAGCCGTGTCTTACACCCCGGGACCTTCCAGTCCGCATGACTCACCCCCACAGCCTCACATCCCCTACCATCCTGCAGAGTACCATCCAACATGCCCTGCTCACGCATCCCTGGCCGCAGCGACGTCCCCTCGTCACCAGACCCCAAACCCTGTACCCCAGATTCCTGCTCATAATGTGACCCAGTCAGGGCACTGGACTCCTACCCAGTGCACACACCCACCACCTGGTCGTGAAAATTTCCGTGGTGCTGGGGCCCAGCCCCTGGGTGTTAAAATTTTGGCTGCTGCATCCGGGGTGTTGCTTCCTGCAGTGTTCAGCCACAGTGTCCAGGCCTCACAGTCTGATTGGGATGCGAGGCAATAATTCCCACAGGAATCCACTTGGGTGCTGTGAAGTGCTCACTTAACTACAATTGCCAATTCCCTATTAGCAAAAGCCTTCAGCCTCAAGGCCAATGCCTGCCACAGGCAGTGGGAGTTATAGCTGGTTGGTTGGATGGACAGGCAGGAGCTATGGTTGCCCCTATTAGGGGTGTACACAATCCAAGGGGGCGCATGGAGGACTTGGGGGCGCTGAGGCACCCACCGCCCCCCCCTTACCAACTGAAGCCACCCCCCCACAGGGGCTCCCCATCCCTCCGAGCACTGGGATCGCTGCCCAAGAGCAAAAACGGCGACTCGCCTTGCGGATCCCCGCAGTAGCCAGTCTACCAGCATCACATTTTTAAAAAGATGTACTAATCAGCGCCCAGGTGACCATTTGCTGGGGAATTGTTAGATCATGGGAGGCCATTAGATAGGGGGTCAGTCCTGTCAATTGTATGGAGATTGGCTTTAATTGGTGATTATTGGTTTCTCATCACTCTGCAGTGGGATGCAGTTCTCGCCAATGGGAATGGGCCGGTTTAGGTAACGAAACGATCGGTACTCGGCACGTTTCCTGATTTTGGCCTCTCCTGCAATCTGTGCTCTCGCTCATGTGCGGTGCAGCCGTTAAATCATGCCCACGGTTTCCTATAATGAATTTTCCTGATGTGTGCAACCAGTTTCCTTGCAAGAATTTTAAACTATCTTTGTAATCACAAAATGTCTGTAGTCATCCGTACAGCTTAGCTTCCAGTTTCTAGTAGTTTTTATGGTGCATGTTTATTTTAGCTCTCAATCAACACTCATGAAAGCATCATAGATCGGAGTTATAGAGACATGGTCACACCCAAGGTGCAGGCAGACAGATAGGTGGCCGCCAGAAAGGCAGGGCAGGAATCCCCTGTGGCTGTCCCCCCTCTCTAACAGGTAGACCTTTTGGATACTGTTGGGGGGGATAGCCTATCGAGGGAAAACAACAACAGCAGCCAGAACAGTGGCACCACAACTTGTTCAGCAGGGGAGGGCAAAGTGCAGGAGAGCAATAGTTATAGGGGGCTCTATAGTAAGGGGCACAGATAGGCAATTCTGTGGATGTGAAAGAGACTCCAGCTTGGTATGTTGCCTCCCTGGTGCCAGGGTCAAGGATGTCTCTGAACGAACACAGGACATCATGAAGAGGGAGGGTGAATAGCCAGAGATCATAGTACACATAGGTTCTAATGACATAGGCAGGAAGAGTGATGAGGTCCTGCAGAAGGAGTTCAGGGAGTTCGGCAATAAGCTAAAAAGCAGGACCTTGAGGGTTGTAATCTCAGGATTACTCTCTGTGCCACGTGCTAGTGAGGCTAGAAAAAGGAGGATAGTGCAGCTAAATACATGGCTAAACTGGTCGTGTAGCAGGGTGGTTTCAGATTTCTAGACCACTGGGGTCTCTTCGGGGCAGGTGTGACCTATACAAGAAGGACGGGTTGCATCTAAACTTAAAGGACACCAATAACCTGGCTGGGAGGTTTGTTAGAGTCACTTGGAAGGATTTAAACAAGACCAGAGTGTTAGCTTAGAAGGTGTAATATCTGAAGAGGAAATAGAGAACAAAAATAAGAGAACAACATCACCCAATCTGGTTAAATGCAGTGATTTGAAGTGTATTTGTTTCAACGGCAGAAGTATAGCGGGTAAGGTAGATGAACGTAGAGCACTTATTAGTACTTTGAACTATGATGTTGAGGCTATCACAGAAACACAGTAAAAGGAAAGGCAGGATTGGCAACTGAACTTTGGAGGATATAGATGCTTCAGGAGAGATTGAGGGGGGTGTAAAAGGGGTGGGGGAGTAGCATTACTGGTAGAGGAGAATATTATAGCCGTACTGCAGGAGGACACCTTGGAGGGCTCATACAATGAGTCAATCTGGGTAGAGCTCAGGAACAGGAAGGGGGCAATCACAATGTTGGGCATTTATTACAGACCCTCCAACTGCCAGCGGGAGATTTTGGATAGGTGCAAAAGTAACAGGATTGTTGTGGTAGAGGATTTTAATTTCCCCTATATTGACTAGGACTCACTTAGTGCGAGAGGCTTGGATGAGGCAGAGTTTGCAAGGTGTATCCAGGAAGGCCTCTTGATGCAAAATGTTGATAATCCAACTTGGGAAGGGACAGTACTGGACCTGCTACTGGGGAAGTATAAAGAAAGTAGGAAAGTACTTAAGCGGGAAATTAGGTGGCTAGGAGGGATCATGAAAAGTCCTTGGCAAGTAGGATTAAGATGATTTCCAAAGATTTTTATTTATATGTAAAACACAAGAGGGTGGACAGGGAAAGGATTGGACCACTGAAGGGCAGTGGGGGCAATCAATGTGTTGAACCAGAGGACATGGGCGAGGTACTAAATGCGTGCTTTGCATCAGTGTTCATCAAAGAAAATGACTTTGTGGAAGATGATTCTTGGGTAGGGTGTGTGGATAGTCTGGGTCATGTTCACATTGAAAATGAGGAGATAGTGGGTCTTTTAAAAGATATTAAGGTAGATAAGTCTCCTGGGCCAGGTGGGATTTACCCCAGAATACTGAGGAGATTGCTGGGGCCTTAACTGACATTGTTATATCCACATTGGCTCCAGGTGAGATCCCAAAGGACTGGAGACTAGCTAATGTGGTACCGTTGTTTAAGAAAGGTAACAGGGATAATTCAGGAAACTATAGGCCGGTGAGCCTCACGTGGGTAGGAGGTAAATTATTGGAAAGAATTCTCATGAACAGCATTTATACCCATTTGGAAACAAATGGACTCATTAGCAATAGACGGCATGGTTTTGTGAAGGGAGGTCGTGCCTCACTAACTTGATCGAGTTTTTTGAGGAGGTTACAAAGATGATTGATGAGGGGAGGGCGGTGGATGTTGTTTACATGGATGTCAGTAAAGTCTGACAAGGTGCCTCATGGCTTACAAAAGGTGAAGTCGCACGGGATCAGAGGTGAGGTGTTAAGATGGATACAGAACTGGCTCAGTCACAGAAGGCAAAGGGTAGCAGTAGAAGGGTGTTTTTCTGAATGGAAGGTTGTGACTAGTGGTGTTCCACAGGGATCTGTGCTGGGGCCTCTGTTGTTTGTAGTGTACATAAACGATTTGGAGGAAAATGTAGCTGGTCTGATTAGTAAGTTCGCGGATGACACCAAGGTTGGTGGAGTGGCAGATAGATTTGAGGATTGTCAGAGGATACAGCAGGACATAGATAGGTTGGAGACTTGGGCAGAGAAATGGCAAATGGAGCTTAATCCAGATAAATTTGAAGTAATATCTTTTGGTCGGTCTAACATAGAGGGGAAATATACCGAAAATGGGAAAACTCAGGAATATAGAAAGGTTGGGAGATCTGGGCGTGCAGGTCCACAGATCTTTAAAAGTGGCAACATAAGTGGATAAGGTAGTCAAGAAAGCATCCAGTGGGAGGAATGGTGACACAGTGGTTAGCACTGTTGCCTACGGCGCTGAGGACCCGGGTTCATATCCCTGGGTCACTGTCCGTGTGGTGCTTGCACATTCTCCCCGTGTCTGTGTGGGTTTCACCCCCACAACCTAAAGATGTGCAGGTTAAGTGGATTGGCCCCAATAAATTGCCCCTTAATTGGGAAAAAATAATTGGGTACTCTAAATTTATAACAAAAAAAAAGCATTCAGAATGCTTTCCTTCATTGGATGGGGAATCGAGTATAAAAACCAGCAACTCATGCTACAGTTGTATAGAACCTTGGTATGGCTGCACAAGGAATATTGCGCACAGTTCTGGTCGCCACACTACAGAAGGATGAGGAGGCTTTGGAGAGGATGTAGAGGAGGTTTACCAGGATGTTAGTTATGCAGAGAGGCTGAATAGACTTGGACTGTTTTCTTTAGGACGAAGGAGGTTGAGGGGTGACCTGATAGAGGTCTATAAGATTATGAGGGGCATGGATAGGGTGGATGGACAGGCACTCTTTCCCAGGGTGTAGGGGCCTGTCACCAGGGACATAGGTTTAAGGTCCACGGGGCAAAGTTTAGAGGAAATGTGCGAGGCAGGTTTTTTACTCAAGAGGGTGGTGAGTGCCTGGATCGCGTTGCCAGGGGAGATTGTGGAAGCAGATACATTAATGGCATTCAAAAGGCATCTTGACAAATACATGGCTAGGATGGATATAGAGGGATACGGCACAAGGAAATGCTGAGGGTTTTGACCAAGGTTGGTATCATGACCAGTACAGACTTGGAGGGCCAAAGGGCCTGGTCCTGTGTTGTTTTGTTCTTTGTTGTTATGAACTCAACAATCAACGTGTGTTAGGATAATGGACCAGACACCAGTTTTTGTTACCGTATCAGACAAGAAGCCCAAACAAGTATTTTATTTGTAAAACTGTGAGGAAAGGATACCTCACCTCAGGAGTGATGACTCTGACCAATAGGCATCTTTTATGTTAAAACAAACTTTAATTTAAATACAAAATTAACTACATTGACATCAAAGAAATAGATTTACAATTATCAGTTAAACAGCTCTTAATAAAAGGGAAAACCTTAACTTCGTATCTACACCGGCTACTAATTCCAATTAAGCAACTTAATACAGTTCAAATGTCACTTATAAATAAAGTTAACAAACAGGTTTACTTGCTTATTTGTCCAGAGCTTTGGAGCGAGAAACTTTCAAGGGTGGATCCAGTACACTTACGTCTTGTCAAACTCATCTGCTCTACCTAACATCATTTGGCAAAACTGCTGTTCAACTTAAAATCCTGTAACAGACTGCAAAGCTGTAGACAGACCTGGCTCCTCCCATTAATTACATCATTTGTATCCCATTAAGATGTCCCATCACCTGCTTAGCTAGGATGAAGTACAATCCCTCAAATTATCTATATCCCAGAGAACAATCCAAAATATAAACACTATTCCATTAGCCCTTCATCTGTAACCAAGTAAGTGGTTGGAATTAATGATTTCCTCACTTTTAACAAAGCCTTAATTATGGGCGAAATTCTACAGCTCAAGTCAGGAAGCGATTTCCAATCCTTCACAATTCAAATTTATGCCGTTTTGAGTGGGCCCACATAGCCTGGCCATCAGCATTGTTCCATTCATCTTCCTTCAATGTTAAGTAACTATGAAGTGCTCTAACTGCAATGGTTATGAACTTCAAACAGAATTAAGTACTTACCAATCACCTTCCTTCACAGTTGAGTGATTTTGAAGTAGTCAGCTCGAAACTGACAGCACTTAACTCAGTTTGAAGTGGTCCAGGATCTGTCAATCAAAGTTTGATGTTTGTAAACATTGCGGTCAGAGCACTTGAGAGTTATTCAACTGTGAAGGAAGATGAATGGAACAATGCTGACAAGCTGGGTGTGTGTGAAATCTGTCAATAGCAGCCAAGTAAAACCCATTTCAAAGAGAAATGAATGAGTGGCTTCCAGATGAAAGGTAATTTAAGAACAGCTGACTGGTTTTCCCTTTCCAGGAATTGACAGATGGTGCTTCCTGTGACTGAGTCAGCAGGTGTATTGTCGAGGTCAGTGTTAAAGCAGTAATGTATTTCATTACCGCTGTCTGGACTGTTCTCTAGCTTCTAGACAGGGGTCTCTTTTGGGGGGCTTCCTGACAGGGGTGTCTCTTCTGGGGGTTTTCCTGACCGGGATCATTTTTCTGGGAAGTCTGTGGGAAACTCTCCTTATTTATGGTGTCTCTGGGGGGCAAGTCTTTATTTAGGGGTGTCCATGGGGGGGGGGTTCTTTATTTAGAGGGTCTCTGGGGAAAGATCTCTTTATTAAGGGGTTTTTGTGTGGGTCTCTTTATTTAGGAGGGTCTCTGCTGGAGGGGTGGCAATGGGGGTTCTGGTGGGGCTGGGTGGGCAGGTCTTGCATTGTGATGGGGGAGGAGGTGGCCCTCGGATAGACTTTGGGGTTCTGATGGGGGTGGTGTGGGCAAGTCTTGCATTTGGGGGGAGGAGAGCGAGGCCCTCGGATGAACTTTGGGTGCAACTTCCTTAAAGTGTTAACCACTTTGCCCACTGCGAGGTCCACCACGACCGGGCCACGTTTAGCAGGACCAGTAGTAATCCTCGCCCACGTGATTCCTGGCCCAGAAGACTGGAAAATCACGCAGGCCTGGGAAATATGGCGCCCGGCCTGCGTGATTAATGACCCATTTGCATCCTCCCAGTAACGCGGGGCGTGAACCTCGATCACGGATCAAGCAGCGACCGGAGCATCGGAAACAAATTGGCGCCCACCGACAATCCCATTTTCTACACAACCGCTGGATTCGCCACCTCATCGGTAATTCCGCTACTGGTGGCACGAGGAGAATTTCGCCCTACAGCTTTAGTAGACACACTGCCTGTACGTATTTTAAACCAGGGTTTTTAATAACATTACTGCCACAAATTTGAAATATATGTCAATTTCTACATCCTTCACACATGTAGACTCTAATTCCCAGCAGATGAAGTGTGGTGAGAAAGGCTAAATCTATGGTCTAAATGCCTTTATTGCTGTGGTTGTGGGCTAGTTTCCTCCAGGCTTACTATGCTGTCACGATCATTGCATGAAGGGACTGCTGGCCCAAACCATGTGTTCAACGCTCGGTGTCATCCAATTCACGCTCATCGCCCCATAATGTCCTATTCACTTCCTCAATGAGACCTGACTATATCCCCACACGATGTTCAACACCCCCTTGCGATGACTGTCTTTACCTCCATACAATGTCTGACTCGTTCAACCCAGAAAGTCCCGTTTGCCTCTCCAGCACCTTTTGAAAATCCCATTCCCTTCACCCTTAATCTGCAAAGCCGGTCTTACCTGGCTCCCCCCCCGCCGGACATTTTGCCTGACACCACCACCCCCACCCCCGCTCCCCGGGCTGCTGTCCCATCTGTCATACAGCATACAGTCAGCATGTTAAACTAACCCTGATATCAATTCTCTTCTCTATGGATACATGTGAATGCCAACCATTCTGTATTAGGAGATGTGCACTCACTGATCTCTCCTTGCTATTTGTTTCCAAGATAATGAGACCAATTACAGATGGGTTAATTAAAAATGAGGATTAGTGCTGAATGGTTGAAACAGCAATATTTGCTTGCAGAACTAACAGCAATGTGCCACTAAATGCTGTCTCCATTCACTTGAATAACACTGGGTTATTGTGGGTCACCTACAATGCAAAATCCTGATTTAATATAGAATTCAACCAGCCTGGTATACCAAAACCCTGATTGGAAATTAATACTGAGCAAGTGCAGTATGTGTTTATTCTGAACAGATGATTGCACTATATGTGGAGGAAGCATAGATTTGAAGGAAAACGGTACTCACATTTATTAAAATAAATTAATTGAAAAGTTAGTCACTCGAATAAGTGTTATTAAAATACTGACACCAGAAAAATGGACACAGCAATTTTGGATTCAGGTCTGGAGAAAATATCTGCATGTGGGTGATGAAATATCGTGACTCTAGTCCCTGGACGATGTAAATGTGTAGTGCAACCAGTAAGGATTGTAATTGTGATGTAGCACTGACATTGCAGTTGTTTTAGTTGTCTTCAGGCTTCTCAAAAACAATTGATAGTGTTTCCTCCTGCAAGCCCTAGCTCCAATTGTACACCTTTCTTGTTAGAGGCCACAATAATCTGGTGGGGAAAAGAAATCTGCCTGACAGATCACTGTGCTGATTGTCCCTTTAAGAGTAATATAAACAAGTAAAGGTCACCTAGTGTGAGCGACCAATCAGGACCCAGCATGTGGAATCTCTCCAAGGGGAGGAGCTCCCCTCGGGCAGAGTTACTCTGGACTAGCTGCAAGCATGCAGCCCAGGTAACTGTCTTGTAAATAAAACCCTTTTTGGCCCACCAAAAAAGTCCACCATCCCTTTAATAGGGAAGTTGTAATACTGGACATTTCTTTTATTTGTCATCAAGACACATTCCTGAAAATCTTTGTTGAACGTTTTTTATTATTTCACGGAATGGGGGCATCACTGGCAGCAAATTTTGCCCACCACCAATTTCCCATCTTGGTGTGCCAACTGGGGGTCTCTCAATGCTGCTTGCCAGATTGAGTCCTCCCAACATCAGGCCATGCAAAACGTGTAGGGTCTTGATCCTGAGCAAGAACAAAAAAGAACAAAGAAATGTACAGCACAGGAACAGGCCCTTCGGCCCTCCAAACCCGTGCCGACCATGCTGCCCGACTAAACTACAATCTTCTACACTTCCTGGGTCCGTATCCCTCTATTCCCATCCTATTCATGTATTTGTCAAGATGCCCCTTAAATGTCACTATCGTCCCTGCTTCCACCACCTCCTCCGGTAGCGAGTTCCAGGCACCCACTACCCTCTGCGTAAAAAACTTGCCTCGTACATCTACTCTAAGCCTTGCCCCTCTCACCTTAAACCTATGCCCCCTAGTAATTGACCCCTCTACCCCGGGGAAAAGCCTCTGACCATCCACTCTGTCTATGCCCCATATAATTTTGTAGACCTCTATCAGGTCGCCCCTCAACCTCCTTCGTTCCAGTGAGAACAAATCGAGTTTATTCAACCGCTCCTCATAGCTAATGCCCTCCATACCAGGCAACATTCTGGTAAATCACTTCTGCACCCTCTCTAAAGCCTCCACATCCTTCTGGTAGTGTGGCGACCAGAATTGAACACTATACTCCAAGAAGGGCCGAATTCGTCCAATCTCCAACACCGGATTCAATGGTGTGTGTGTGTGTGTGTGGGGTGGGGGGTGGGGATGGGGGGGGGGGGGGGGGTGGGTAGAATTTAGCAGGGCGTCCAGAATCGGTTTAATGCCAGCATGGATTTTCTTATGGATCTTCCTCTGGTGCCCACCATGGCAGAGTGAGAAACCCATTGGCAGATGGCGTAAACGCGATTTGCATCCCACTGATGAGATGCAGATGAAAGCTCAACTTGAATCTTTCCCCCCTACACCCGATTTTCCATGACATCAGTGGGAGAACATGCTGATTCAGAACACATGCGGAAGTCTGAATTTACGTGAAGAAGGCTTCTGGAGCTTGGGATGGAGGCCGCCAGTGTCCCCTGGAACACCAGAGCAGCGAATGGGAGGAAGCATCCTTCAGGTTTACCTTCCAGCTTCAGTATCATCAGGAGATCCATCTTCCAGTCTCAGAATGTCCTGGAGACCCATCTCATTTCTCCACTGGTGGGTCAGTGATGATGGGTACCTTTTAAATAGGGCACCCAGATATGACGGCAGAACGTGTGCCATCAAGCCTGTCACACCACGGAAGACCGCACAAAACCTCCAAGTTCATAATTGAAGAGGTTGGGTCTAGATGAGATGTCGCAGTCTCCTGTCAGTCTCACATTCAGAAAAACTCCCCATTCCCAGACTCAGTCCAAATGGGAGGAATCTGCCCAAAGGGTGTGGATCCCAGGTTGACAGCAGCCCAGAATATTTGTCAAGAAAATTAATTTTGGACTTGGACCTTTGGCTCCATTACTTATGGAATCAGTCAGAATGTGGATAGAGCAAGCTTTGACCTGAATGAAATGAAAATAGTTTATTGTCACAAGTAGGCTTCAAATGAAGTGACTGTGAAAAGCCCCTAGTCGCCACACCTAAACTGCTAATCAGAGTCCTGGGATACCTATTTGTATATCTAAAATGGCCTATTATCTGACACTTGAGCTGGCACGTTGAGTGCTCAATGGTGACTCAAAGGTCACGGTCTTTGAATTATGTGCTGCCCTCTTACCCAGGGTAAACCAGATTATAAAGCTATTGACAACATTTAATAGCCAATGCAGCAGCTGTGTTAGCTAAAAGTTGCTGCTACACTTGTCTTGAGGAACCTACAAGTGAAGGGGAAATTTTAAAGAATGTGTATCGGAGCAATGAACAAAACTGCAATTTCAAAAATACGAACTAAGGCTGGATCAATAAATGAGAACCAAACACGATCACCTCTCCTTGTTTTAAATATAAAGGACATTATTCCATACGGATTCTGTCTTGTAAATTGGCTTTTTAGGGCCCAGAAAATGCTAGATGCTAGTTCAATTTTCCTGTCTTTTCCGCTACAGGGAAGCACCACGAACACTTCCACGGGAAGAGGAAAATCCCAAAACGGTTAGCACAGGTTCCTCTTGCAGTGGATTCTGAGCGGCAGTGACACATTCACTCTCGGCTGCAGTTAGTAAATGAAGACCCAGGCTGAAAATGGAGGGATTTAATTTATCCTCAAAATATTGATACCATTCCACCATAAAACAATGTTCACAACAAGAACACAACAAAACTCTTGGCCAGAAAAGTGTTTTGTTTTATTTTTTAAAAAGCCTTTCAAACTAGAGATTCAGATGGCAAACGTACTTACTAAAGATGTGAACTTCAACACTGTAAACCTACACATCTCCTTTTAGAGTGGACAGCAGTTAATATTTTGCACTCAAGTTAACCATGGAGTAAATATTATACAAAACTTATACAACAGTTGCCTGCATGTCCACGAAAAGAAACCTGACGGGCACATATAACTGTCTCAGAGAGAACGTGTTCAGCAATGTGCAAAGAAAAAGTCTATTTTACAAAAGAGAATAATCATGCTGTGATTGTCAGAAAGAACTTTTGTCACCCAAAACACTTTCTAAAGATCCAGGAAGTGAAGCAAAGATCACAAAGGTTAGTATAGACTAGAAAGGCCATACCAATTTACAGTCCTCTCCTCCATCACAGTAACTATTTGCTTCTTGAATGACTGCACAGTTTTGTGCCTTCATTGGCCTCCCTGGACCAATTCTCGCTTATTGTTCATTCTTTCGATAAGAGGCCCTCCATGGCAACTTGCAGTTTATGAGCTAGTGTCTACATCTCCTTGATCTATAGTTCAGCTTTATTTTTAAAAAATGTTTCAGGCTTTTTTACTCCACGTAGAAAGGAATTTAATGCGCTCTCCTGTGTTGAAGTTGGTGGCAGGGTAATCTGATTGGGCAGGAGGATGTGGAGCAATCCTGCCGCCCTTCCGTCTCTGGCTCAATGAAGCCCATGTCGGGAAGGCTCACAAGTGGCTTATCTTGCGCTGGTGGCAATTTGATGCCTGGAAGTGGGCAATTAATATCCACTTAACAGTCTGACCCACCACTGCTGATATCCATCCAGTGGCGGATGGGGTATCGCTAAGTGGGAATCCCAAAAAGCAAATCCTGTCAGGGTTGCTTGTGCGCTTTTGACGGGTTCTGATCGAGGGGCTGGGCATCGGGAACGGATTGCCTGCTGAGAGCCACTCCCCTTCCTTTTCTGGCAAACACCATCTCTCCACTTATCCCTCCATCCCCCTGCCATTTCTTCCCATCATCATTCACTTTGACCTGGGTCACTTGGCGATCCTAGGCTCTGAAGGGTGAATTACCAACAGTAGCCAGCTGCTCCCTGGAGGCGCTGGCGGGCAATTAAGAGCTGATGGTCTCTATCTATCTGGCAGTTATCATCAGACAGGACTGCCAATCCTGAGGACCTTGGTCCCAGGAAAGGCTTGAGCTGTCTAGTTAAGTACCTGATTGGCACTTAAGTTGGCTGACCTTCTCAAAAGGTGGTGACACAGGACTCTTGTCGGTCTCCAGCCGATGGGCAGGATGCTCCCCTTTTCAAATTAATTTCTTTATTTGTTCATGGTGTGTGGATGTTGCTCGCTGGGCCAGGATTTATTGCCTATTCCTGGGGGCATTTAAGAGTCAGCTGCATTGCTGCGGATCTGGTGTCACACGTTGGCCAGACCGGGTAAGGACAATGGATTTCCTTGCCGAAGGGATATCAATGAACCAGATGGGTTTTTGTGACAATTGTTTCATGTCATCTTTTAATTCCATGTTTATATAGAATTCAAATTTCACCATCTACAATGGTAGGATTCGAACCGGGGTGCCCAGAGCATTATGCGTGGATCCTGAATTATTAGTGAAGCGACAATACCGCTACACCACTGCCTTGTGTACTTTTGTAAGGATCTCAATCGTATACCTGTCACTCATTCTCCTTCGATAGGCTTTCACACTGCCAGTAATACTTATCATTTCAATATTCATTTTCAGATGCTGTATTGCTATCTGTTTTGCAGCAATTACTTTCAGCTTCTATTCCACACTTCACGCCATGAAGTATTCAAAAGAATGGCTTCTACCTATTCTGCTGTTATAGTGGGCCACCAGAGAGGGTGGCAGAGTAGTTTCAATTTGCCTTTTTCTGTCATATGATCTCCACTGGGCACCTGACCATAATGTGTCACTCACATTAGTACCTAGTCAGGTGAAGAGACATTGGCGTGAATCACATTGCATCTCTCTAGAGAAGCGGCATGTTCAATTTTCAGCAGATTAACATTGGCTTCTGAGAGAAAAAAGTCAGTGTCCGCAATCACATCCCTCAACAGTCTTTGTGAGTTCCTATTATAGTACTTAGTAAATGTGACATTTTCGGTCAAGTACCAATACAGCACTAGTCTTTATCATACAACCACTATTCGATTATGCACTACTGATCTGTGGCTAGAAATCAAGTGTTAACCATTCATTTAATACTTAGCCAATTACCTGTGGCACCAAATCTGACACATTCTCATTCAATCCTTCTCTCGATCCACAATGAGTCAACAGATTCAAAATAAATGAGTAAGTCGACCCACTCCATACAAAATTTGATATTGATGTCCGACAAGTATGCTCCATGGAATGAAAAGGAACATAAAATGACCCTGTCCCGCTCAATTTCTTTCATTTGGGATTTAAGGTATACTTTTTGTTTAACATATATTGGACTTTTCCTTCAGTCTGATTTTTTTTAGCAGGACATTAAAGCTAAATTAAGATTTGAACCTAGTGGGTTATTGTTAACATAGAAAGTAAAGAACAAGTTAGAGCAGAACCGCCATTTTATCACTGGTGGATCACGATTTGTTCGGTAATTGTGGCAATGTGCAGCCTCCTCAAAGAGTCATAAAGACATCTGGTGGTGGGTGCAGTATGAACTACAAAACACAACAAAGGAGAACAATCTGAATATATTGTGGGTGTTGAGGCCTCTATCTAAATGTGTTTTCGTTTTTTTATACTTTTGTTAACTCAATAAAAAGTGTTTCAGACTGTTCGATCTGATGGGCAAGAGCCCACAACGTGGAATTATGCACACTTTGGCACTAATTGGTTTTAAATCAGCCTGAATCCAAAAGGCTGCAGGAAAAGCTGGAGCAGAAGGAGTTCCCCGAGCCTGGAATTAAACCAGAGCAAAAAGTGAGCCTTATTCTGCATCCAGTGCGTGTTATCTGTGAAGGTTGAGGTTTATGCTGATGCTGGGGTAGGATTGCGGCACCAACATCTCTCAACATGGAGCAAACAAAGTGGTCATCCCAACCCTTTCCCTTCTGGAATCAAGTATTTGCAAAACGATTGCTGCTGCTGCAGCACAGGGAATAATTTAACCTGAAGTTGACATGGATTTAAATTGTTGACTTTGAAAGTGACCTCAAATGGTGTTTGATGTTAAAGTTAATATTTTTATGTTGTAGTGCAGTGAATTGAAGTGCTTTTGTGTAGAGAATGTTGGTTGTTTATATAATTATACAAGGTGCGATATTCAGATTAAGCATTGATTTTAAGCATGTGGCTGCTAATTGTTCCTTCAATTTGATTATGTTTTGTATTGAATGATAAAACCGCCAGACCAGTATCAAAAGGTGTTGTATACAGGACAGAATTGATGGAACAATGGAATGGCTGTAAGGGAACAAGAATGATTTATGGAGTAACAGAAAAATGATTGGTCCTATGCGTTTTTTTCTGACTTGAAGCCATAATCGTACAAGTTTATACCAGTAAAATTCTTGACTGATGCTTCAATCTGCTTCAAAACCCAATCATTTTTTTGAAACTGTTACAGCTGCTTTGGGATATATTCCAACAAATGCTGACTGCACTCATGTTAAAATCCAGTGCATAAGCTGTGGCATCATTTTACATTTTCTTTTTCCGTTTGGACAAAAAAAGATATACCAAGCTGACTCTTCAAGTGGCACTAAAGGATAGGATGTCATCCATTTGCATGTGATTCGTAATGCCATTAGTCAGACAAAAGAGAGTCCTCTGAAAGTGTTTAATTGCACCAACACAGAACACTCTCCACAACCCTCCAACTGCTGATGGGATTTTCAAAGTTACGTCTTTCCTAATGTTAAAACTTTGTGTCTGAGGAGGCTTTAATCTAGTTCCTGAGCTAAACCAGTCTGCAGGTAAAATCATCCTCTCACTCAGCAATCTCACTCAAGCGTGCTGTAGGATGATTCTTGTAGGCAAAAGAGAAATATCCACTGGTACAACTAAGGATGTTTGACTGAGGTTGAACAATGGCATATTGCAGCAGGGTAGAGGGAGCTCTGCTCGGCATCTAACCATATCATACTTGCGCCCATGGGCACTTGACTTCGGAAGTGGGTACGTGCGATGGAATGTACTCTAGCCCTTTGCACAAACATCTCTCCCCTCGATGATAACAACGTTTAAATAAAAGCCTCCATACATTTGAAGGAGAGTGGTTCCATGGCCATCAGTCACCACCCTCTTCTTGTATGACCCTAAGGTATAAGTTTGAATGTCAGTGGACTGTGGAGAAATAGATGAGCCTGTCATTGACCAATAATCCACAAGCACAGACTTTCCTTTCAGAGTCATTTAGTGAGTAGAATATGGAAATATAGCTTGTTTTAATTTTTGTTTCCAATGTATGGCACTATACTCATTGAGATAAGAGACGGCACTTTTTGCACAATAAGGAAGATGCCATGGACTTTTGAAGATGGAAGACAGGCCCTGGATATGAATGTCCCATTCCCATTTATGAGAGATCCAGTTGTTGCCGGCAGGAGGCAAGGCATGATTCACACAGGAGGAAAATCTGAATTAAACAGGGCCATTTGAACTTAGCACTGAGTTACAACAGACCCGATTTTGATTGTTTAAAGGGCTTTAAAACTTGGGAGTCATAAATTGAAGGGCAGATGACATCTGTTTAACTGTCATGATCAGAAATTTTTAAAATCTTCTTGAAGCATGAAAAAAAAGGCCAAAGCAGTCAGTAAAGGAAAAACATCCACTGGACTGCATTAACAGGCCATCTGAAAATGCCATCTGATGTAGCTTAAAATGTTTTCCATCTGTTTATGCAATTTCAAATGAGTTTTGTTAATATTTACCAAGGACAGTTGTTCTGTCATTATGAATGATTGGCTGAGTTTCAAAGTCTTCAATTATGTGGGTGGGTTTCTGAGTTCACAGCTTCATTAACAGTTTAATGAGGCCATTAAAAGATTATTTGTCTTTGATGTGGAGCCTGAATAGAAGTTTGTGTTTTCAAGCAGTTTTGAAAGCGTTGAATGGATTTCATGACTGGGATATTTTCACTATCAACTGTCTATGAATAAGAGCTATATTAGATTACTAGATTTTTTTCATCTCTACATGGCTCCCGAGGTCTGCCCATGGTGGATATTGGGTAAGTAGCTATGTATTAGGGGTGTGCGGAACCATGGTAGGATATGAGGAAGCATGGGTTGGCAGGGAAGGACCATGGGAGTAAATTGTGGTTGTGGTTAGCACAATTGCTTCACAGCTCCAGGGTCCCAGGTTCGATTCCCGGCTTGGGTCACTGTGCGAAATGTGCGTGGGTTTCCTTCGGGTGCTCCAGTTTCCTCCCACAGTCCAAAGATGTGCAGGTTAGGTGAATTGGCCATGCTAAATTGCCCTTAGTGTCCAAAATTGCCCTTACTGTTGGGTGAGGTTACTGGGTTATGGGGATAGGGTGGAGGTGCGGACCTTGGGTAGGGTGCTCTTTCCAAGAGCAGGTGCAGACTCGATGGGCCGAATGGCCTCCTTCTGCACTGTAAATTCTAAGAAAATGAGGACATCTGGGAGGGTAGTACATGAATTGGCACGAAGAGGCCACAGAGCTATGAGGACACATGTGGGTCGGACGCATGAGTTGGTCTTGAGGGCCATGGGAGGCATAGGCGGGATGAAATGTGAGTTGGGGGCATGGGTTGACATGGCTAGGCCATGGGGATTGGTGGGGTCATGAGGGCATCTGAGGGGTGAAAGCCAGAGTGCTTAACAGCTTTTGAAACAACTGGCACCAAGTCGCAGAGAACTGAGGGAGGTCCGCCAACCAGCCTGCCTCAGCAATAACCCACATCAGTGGCTGCTCGGATCTGCTTCCAGGTTCAGCAGGTGCCACGTGTTCCCACCCCTACCTCCCCAAAGTGAAAATTTGATCTAAACTGATTTGGATTTACTGAGTGAGGAAATTTCCCACTCAATCTACCTACCTCAATAGTGGAAATCTGGCCAAAGGAATATAAGCACAGACCAAAGATAAAACATGCTCTGTATTGTTCGCTGGTACCCCCATGCTACATTCACTGATGCATGTGTCAATGTTTTGGACTAGTTATAAATGGACACATTGAACTTGATTTTAGTGTGCAAAAATGGGTTTAGGGCCGGATAATTTGTCAAATTATTTTAAAAAATCTCACCCTGTTTGCATACTACCCCCAAACCTGACCCGTTCCAGGTTTATTGGAGGCCTAACAGTTGACAGGTAGCCAACCGCTCCAAGGAAGCGAGTTGACAATTTAACTAAATTTACTTAACCTGGCAGCCTCTAACATAACTTGCGTTGAAGGCTTTCCAGGGAAACTTAGGAGAGGCTAGAGTAGCTTTGGGGACCAGGTAAGCATCTTCAAAGAACCGTTGGTAGGTCAGGTGGAATAGGAGTGCTTCCTGCAAAGCCCTGCTCCAACCCAACCACCAACCCGCAGTCTCCCCGCGCCCCCCCACCCCCCGCCCCCCCCCCAATCCCCGTGAAGTTCGGCAACCTGCATTGGAAACTTCTCCACTTGGTTTGAAGCCGAGCCTATTGATCAAGGCTGACTTTTGGTTGCTGAACCTAGTAAGGCCAAATGGCTACGCATCATCACATGTAGGTAAATCATGGACTTCTGGGTTTCCAGTCAGAAACCCTTCCCCCGCTCACCTATGTAATTTGCTCCTGTTAATATTCAGGCCTTTTCTTATAATCAAATTAGAGCAGTTCACGTAGGCAAGATACAGCTTCAGTCTGTAATAAGACCACTGTACAATGACTACAGACAAACACTTCTGAATCTGATATAATTTCTCATCAGAAAATGCGCGGATCAAATCCAATCATATGATACATTCAGAGTCTTGATTCATTTCAGTGAAATTGGTATAATTGTAAATTAAACTAATTCTTCATGGAGTTCATGAACAAAAATCATTAAAGGACTTTTTTTGGATGACATGGATATTAGATGATTTGACTTGCAATCAAAAAAGGGAACTTGGACTTTTTAAACGATTGTGCGCCCAACGAACATAATTTGGCAAAATTTACATCTTCTCCAGTCTATACTGAAAAGACAGTTCAGTATTTAGGGGTACAGTGATGAAGTGATGACCCATTTCAAGGTCAGCAACATAAACTGTGAGCCTGAAGGCCTCTCAGACTGGGTAAGATTTAGGTTAAAACCTCCTCAACCTCTTTATTCCATTACTCGACTTAATTTTATCTTTTAGGAGAGAAAATGACAATTTAGCACAGATCTAGGTTGAAACTGGGCGAGTGTACTATACTTGGCATCCTGCGGACAGAGATCTTTATCGCTCCCACGTGCATTCGAGTCCAGGAAAGGAAAGGCTGGGAGATGAGGCAGGCGTGTGGGGAAGGGGGGGCGGGGGACTAGTATTCTAACCCATCGCCTTACTTGCATTTTTTAAAAAGCTTGTAAAGGGAAAGTATTTACTAAATTAAGACCTAGTCTAATCATGTCAGAAGTATTAATATTTGCTTGCTTAAGTTAATGGAAGAATGGTGCACGTTTAGACCTTATTCTCAAGTATTTTTTCCAAAAAATACACTTTCCTCCAAGGTTACAAGAGTTGTCTACAAATGGCCTTCTGATCAGAGTTGCTATTTCAAAGCTGTTTTCTGGGCTGGGGAATCAGCTGGGGATTTTGAGCCGAATACTTCACTTTAAATTTCATTATATTTTAACAGCGAGATTGCTAAATTTGTAGGTAAAGTATCAGAGAACTTTAATTTTGTTTATTTATTTTTTAATTTTTCTAATTGAGGGGCAATTTAATGTGTCCAATCCACCTACCCTGCACATCTTTGGGTTGTGGGGGTGAGACCCACACAGACACTCCACACGGACAGTGATCCGGGGCTGGGATCTAACCCGGGTCCTTGGCGCCATGAGGCAGCAGTGCTAACCACTGCACCACCGTGCTGCTCTGAGAATTTGATTTCCTCACTATTTCCTTCCAGGTATTTTTGAAACATTAAGTACCTGTCAGCATTTCTCAATGGTAGTAGCTAAATGCACTGTTTTCCATGGGAAGGATGAGGAGGGGAAATTTCAAACTGGAGGGCCATATTTCTTTTTTAAATTTTGAGTACCCAATTCATTTCTTTTCCAATTAAGGGGCAATATAGCATGGCCAATCCACCTAGGGCTGGGTGGGGGGGGGGCGAAACCCACGCAATCACGGGGAGAATATGCAAACTCCACACGGACAGTGACCCAGAGCTGGGATCGAACCTGGGACCTCGTCGCCGTGAGGCAGCAGGGCTAACCCACTGCGCCACCGTGCTGCCCTCAAGAGTCATATTTTGCCCCATCCAGAGTTTACAGGGAACATTTGATTTTGAAATGTGCACATACACAAGTGGGTATGATTACATATCAGAAAAGGCAAAATGGCCCCACTGTGTTTGAACTAAGTTTTGATAGTTTTCATTGTTCAGAATGACTGGCTGCCCCATCCATTTCCCCAATAAAAGCAGATATTTAGTTCAAAACAATTTACGATGGTGGCCCTTGCTGCAAAATAAAGACCACACTTCAAGTAACAGTCACAAACAACTTTAAAGTGGAAGCATCTTTTCAAATGTCCATGGATTTTAAATCTATTTTTCTTCGACTTGACCTATTTGCTATTGTAGGCAAGATACAGCTTATTTGCTATTGGCTTCACCATCACCCTGTGTGGCGCCAAGGTAGCATCTATTGACGTGGCCTTTCCCTTCCCTGGTGATCCTTCAATCCATTACTCACGGTCTCATTGAATTTATATTGCTGTTATAATTTTTTTGTTCTCAATGCCAAGGACATTTTAACCATTATTGTCTCCTCTTGCCTTGTTTTGCCAAGTAGATCGTCAATGCCTGACTTTCTTTACAATTACTTTGTTTCAATCTCAGCCACTTTTTTCACCATAATTGGTTTATATTTTTAAATAAAATACAAAATGATGAGATTTTAAGAAGGATTTCTGGAAGCTAATGCAACTTGTAGGAAGTCACAAGAAGGAAACTGATTATTAAGTGTCCTGCAGTATGCAAACTTGCTCGGAAAAGAATTTAAGAGGAAGTGATAGTTGGATCAAACCAGAATGACCTTTGAATTTTTTGCCATCTCATAGAACAACAAAGGCTCTGTCTAATGACAACAAATAAGAGTGACATGGTTAGGATGGCGCCAAGCCACAGTACAATAGAATGGGCAACACTCAGGGTGACAGAGCACTGACATATCGGATCAACCACACAAGTTGACTGAGTTAACAAGTCACAGGTGCTGTGCTTCAACAAAAACACTGGGCAGAATTTTACATCCCCGCCCACCAGCGGGATCTTCCGGTTCTACCGAAGACAATGGCGTTTCGAAAGGCTCTCTGCATTTTGTCGCAGAAATATAGGCAAAATAGAAGAGTTTATTATTGCCAAGTGCAGGAATCATTTACAGGACTCACCAGCAGATTGTGATAGACTAAGGGCTTTCCCAGTGGAAGATTACAGATCACACCAATTTGACATCAGTAAATTTGCACGTCCTCACAATTTTCCACATCGTTGAGACTGACTACCTACCTTTGAATCAAACTCATCAAACTATTTTCCACTCATCTGCTATTCACCTACAACATGGAATTTATTACAACTGTTCAAATCATAGTTACCATATCACAACCTGCTGTCATCACCTTTTGCTCCAACACCTGATATACATAAAGAATGGCATTCCAATATAAAACAGCAAACACATGAATATTATATACAATGAAGCATGGAATGTGTTTCATCACGGCTGATGACTTTTGATGTCCCTAATAATTACCAAAACTTCAATCTTGTGATTCACATAATTGGAGCTCCCATATGTGTCATTATTTAGTTTCATTCTAAAGCCTATGTGTTATGAGACTATCACATTCCACTCTGGTGTTCTGCACTTAATATTTATTAGTTCTCTAATCTCTACTCAGTTTCGCTCAACTTCAATAGAATCATAGAATCCGGATAGTGCAGAAGGAGGCCATCCGGCCCATCAAGTCTGCACCGACCCGTTGAATGAGCACTCTACCCATGCCCAGTCTCCTCTATCCCCGTAACCCCATAACCTAACCTGCACATCCTTAGACATGAAGGGGCAATTTAGCATGGCCAATCCATCTGACCTCACATCTTTGGACTGTGGGAGGAAACCGGAGCGCCTGGAGGAAACCTACGCAGACATGGGGAGAACGTGCAAACTCCGCACAGACAGTGACTCAAGGCTGGAATTGAACCTGTGTCTGTGGCGATGTGAGGCAGCAGTGTTAACCAATGTGTCACGTGCTACCCTGCCACCATGCTGGTGGCACATAACGATAGTCAGGAGTACATTGTAGCCCTATATTCAATTAATAAGAGCTCGAGTTGATAGGCAGTAGTTTGGCCAGTGGATATTGTTCCCATAGTTTCCTTGCACCATATGAAAAACTTGCCATTAACAAAGTATTTTGCCGCTCTCAGATTCATCAAACTTGTCTGCAGTTACTTTAATTAGAGCAAATATTTTCCATTATCATCACTCCCTTAATTGGTAAAATTAGAAAAAATTTACAGAAAGATTTTTTTCCTCCCACAATTTTAATATAAATTATACACCTCTCATATATTCCACAGCAGTTCACTTGTTGACGGACAGGAACCGCTGTCCGCAATGTCACATAAAATACCAAAGTTCCAAAAGATTTGGGGCGTGTTTCTACGTTTCTGAGACAAGGGGCTGGATTCTCCGTTTGGGAGACCAGGTCCTCATGCCGCCATGCAAACGGTGGTGTTTTACGCCAGTAAAACTGGCACAAAGCAGCCACCGATTCCCTGCTCCAGGGGGGCTAGCAGCCAGGTAGTGTAGAACTCATAGTTCTAACTGCCGATACGTCCCGGAGCATTGCAGGGTCCGTGGCCATGCATGCGCACGACGGCGGCCTGCAACGGCCGCACCGTCCTTCATGGCGGACCCCGGACCCTGCCCGCAAAAATAGTCCCCCCTTCGGTCGGCTCACGCGCCCCAGACCACCCCCCCACAGTGCCCCCAGCCCCAAATATTGCCCCCCCTGCCCACGGATCAGCTCTCCCCGGAATGTGGCGGCGCTGGACTGAGTCCGCAGCTGCCACGCTGAGTTCCCGATGGATGAGGCCATGCGAGTCCCATGCCGTCGTGAACTCGGCCGATCAGGGACGGAGCATCGGGGAGCGGGCCTCAGGCACGTATCTCCCCAATTACACAGCTGTGTTTTCTCTCCAGGTTTTCTGGCACTCTGTGCATGGAGAATCTGGGGCCGTGGTTTTTAACCATCACTCTGGTAGTGCCTGATAAAACCGGCAACATCGACTCCACAAAGATCGGGGTGCCATCTTTAAAGGGCCCCTCGATCAGCGCTAAAAATAAACTACCTCCCCCCCCCCCCCCACCCACATCTCCCCCGAATGATATGGACTTAGAATCCTTACTGTAAAGTTTAAAGCAAGGAGAGTTGTAATACCACAATATATTCGATGTTTCTAATGAATCCTGTAGTTGTTTCTCGCATTTCATTATGTGGCAATTAATTAATTCCTTTAACCGACACAGTACAGCCTTTTTTTGCCTTAAGGCTCTTCTGGCTAAGTCGGCACGCTCTTGAGTAGAACAAGATCAGCTCCTGTATGTGTACAATGTCACAAATTTAGCTAACACCATCTCTAACTTCATAATTCTTAAAGCTCACTCTTGGCATGACTGGAACAAGTATGAACATTAGTTATCTTGTTAATTCCTCAAAGAACAACCAAAAATAATCTATTGCATTTTCTGATAATTTCTGAATTATAGGCAGTTATGTTGTTCCTGCACTTAAAATTAATAAGCATATAACCATGCAGAACACCTTTGTCACTGTTGATTTATTACGTTGATAGGGGACAAAATTGAATTGTTCAAAGTACATAAAACAAGACAACTAAACCAAGGTGGATGATTCTTCTTGAACGGAAGATGGTTGGTAAATTATCCAGAACCTCTGCCTAAATCTGAAAAATTCAGAAAAATAATTGTTTCTCAATGTTTTATTGGTTGGCCAATGGCTGTGAAATGTTAATCCAGATCAAACATCAGTTACTGGGAACATTACTATTTGAGTAAAATTATATGCTTGCAATAAATTATATCTATTGCAAGCATTTATGCAAGGGATTTATGGGCATTTATGGGCAGCACGGTAGCCTTGTGGCTAGCACAATTGCTTCACAGCTCCAGGGTCCCAGGTTCGATTCCGGCTTGGGTCACTGTCTGTGTGGAGTCTGCACATCCTCCCCGTGTGCGTGGGTTTCCTCTGGGTGCTCCGGTTTCCTCCCACAGTCCAAAGATGTGCAGGTTAGGTGGATTGGCCATGATAAATTGCCCTTAGTGTTCAAAATTGCCCTTAGTGTTGGGTGGGGTTACTGGGTTATGGGGATAGGGTGGAGGTGTTGACCTTGGGTAGGGTGCTCTTTCCAAGAGCAGGTGCAGACTCAATGGGCCAAATGACCTCCTTCTGCACTATAAATTCTATGAAATCTATGGAGGTGAGATAGCATATGTTCATGAGCCTAGACCCTGGTAGTCATCCAAACTTTCTTTTCAAATTTCTGTTGATATTTTACTCTGAGTTGGTTTTTAACATTTGTAAATGTTTTGATACAGTGCCTTCTCAATTAATTAATTCTAACACCACAAGAAAAAGGTAATGGTGTATCTCAATAATGATAACTTTCATTGTTTACAATAAACGTTTCTCCCTGTTCAGAAGTTTAGCAGTCCATATAACCATACTCAATCAAAAATGGACTACATGTACACTGTAGTGTACATGCGACACACCAGGAAGTTCTAATCCAATTGTTTCTAAAGAAGAATTAAGTGGAGCACCCCCCTTCCCCCACCAGGATTATAAATGTCTAAGAGTCATACTTGTAGAAGAATTCAAATAAAAGCAGTAAAAGCCATCTTAATGCCAGCAACCACAAGTGAGTTTTCCCTTAAGGCAATGGAGAGAAGTGGGCGGGATTCTTCGTCTCGCAGACCTGTTTTCTGGTGTGGCATGGCACAGCCCCACCGACAGCGGGATCCTCCATCCTGCTCGCCGGCCAATGGGGTTTCCTATTGTGGCCACCTACGCCGTCGGGAAATCCACGGAAGTGACGGTGCTGCCGGCTAAACGGAGGATCCTGCCGACAGAGAATCCCACCTCAAGTTTCAAATTTGGCTGTTCTTTTTTTGAAACACAAAAGGTATAGTTTGTAGAGAACCGGACAAACACGTGAGTTGGGAGTGAATGGATTGGCGGGCAATGTAAACTTCATAGAAATGTTGAGAATCTAAAATTGTACTTGTGTTTTCCTTATTTGACCATTTTGGTTATTTTAGCAAAACCGTTGCACTTGATCCGACATGCCTCAATACGATACTGGTCTCATTTCTATTGTCTGCCATCTGGAAGAAAACATTCTATCATGAGACTAAAGTTTAGACCTGCCAAGGATCTGTATGCAAACACATCCTTTGTATAAGGGCACTATAAATGGAACAAAGACCTTGAGTGAGTCACACAACAGGTGAAGTGAATAAACATTAAGTACAGTTTGCAGATAATGAGGGTAAAGAAAATTGAAAATAATGAGGGAAAAAAGGATTTATTTTGCCTTTACAGTTTACTGATATTCAAATGATTGGCTTTGCAATGATTGGTTGAAATATTTACTGCTACTGACAATAATTATGTGACTTCATTCTGGAATTAAACACAAGCTGTGAATATATGCAGTATGAATGTGTGTCTGCATCTGCATGCGAGAGGGTGTTAAATGGAGGGGGAACTTGCATGAGCTGCAATCAATCACTAAAAACATTGCAAAATACTTGTAAGAGATGTATTACACTCAGACTCAAAGAAACTTTAAGCTGTGATTGAATACTAATAATGTTCTGCATGTACACTGTCCTGCCACAGTGTGTGAGTGAGAGAACTCTGAAAGATTAATGGGCTCATTCTCCACTCAGCCTTGTGTGGTCTTCATTTGTTTAATTAAGACATTGTTCTAAACTTCAACAAAGTAGTACAACTTCCTGTGGAGTGTGCCAATATCTGATGACAGCAGAACAATATTCTGTTCTCTTGCACAGCTTTAAGATCATGGACCATGCCTTCCTATTGTTTGGAAAGAGAAATCATTGACATCTGCATGAGAAAGATTAACTCATTTTCCCCAATATCATTTCTCCCTCTCTTTAGTCCCGATGAAAACCAAATGGACTTGAAATGGTAACTCTGCTTTCTCTCTCTGCAGATGCTGTAAGACCGACTGAATTTTTCCAGCATCCTCTGTCCTTCTTTCAGGTTCCAGCATCCAAACTATTTTGCTTATTATTGTGGGTTTCAACAAGTACCTCTATTTTCAAAACTGATGCCATGCTCAAAGGGTCAGCCTTTTCCCCTTTCCTACACCATTTTCAATTCTCTACTTTTGAATGCTCTGGATTCACAAATGCTGATCATACTGTGTATCATAACAAAATGGCTGAGCCTCGTGTATGATCTGAAACAGTGAATGCCAGTGGTTTACTGATCATCGGCATTGCAGCCATGCTTGATCCAATATTCACAGAAGTGGAGCTTCCCAGCATGACACAGTTAGCTGGTAACCAGGTGTTAAAATCCAGGTTTAATGCTCTCCTCAAAATTCAGAGGGATTTGGCAGGGAATGGGGTTATTGGGAGGTCAATGTCGACTTCCACTGCTACACTAGATGAACTCCATTAGCACAGCACAGACCGTGGACCCTGGTACATATCATTCAGGTTCACAAAGATCATTGCATGTCACCATTTCGCAAAGATGTGTTTTTAAAGAAAGTTTTATTTATTGGCCTCTTTATAAAATAGCCAATTTAGAATTTTTAAGAATTCCTGAGTCCACTGAAGGCTAAGAAATGCAATCTGTTAAAGTGGGAAATGCACAGTAGACTCTACTATTTCTGTGACACGTGAAACCGGACAGCGCCATTTCAATTGCCAGAGAACTATGTCAACAAATATTAAAATAACATAAAATTGCGCAGTGGTTAGTTCTGCTGCCTCACGGCGCCGAGGTCCCAGGTTTAATCCCGGCTCTGGGTCACTGTCCGTGTGGAGTTTGCACATTCTCCCCGTGTTTGTGTGGGTTTTGCCCCCACAACCCAAAGACGCGCAGGGTCTGTGGATTAGCCATGCTAAATTGCCCCTTAATTGGAAAAAATTAATTGGGTCTTCTAAATTTATTTTAAAAAATAAGTGAAAATTGTACACAATTTATTCTAATGTGTCAGATCATTAAGGATGAAATCTATGAATAATGGATTACGGTAGGGGATAATGGATGAGCATTTTAATGATAATGTCAACCTTCGTGGGTATTGTAAAAAATTGGAAAGGTCTTTCTCTCAAAATTATGTCGCTGTGTGTTTCCCTTTCCCTCCTTACCTTTATCTTCATCTCTCTTTGTCTCTCCCTCTCTCTTTCCCCCACCTCTTTCTCTCCTTCTCATATCACTGAGAAGAGAAATAAAGGTCCAATCAGTGAATGCTCACTCTAAATTACTGACTAACTGACTAATGACAAAGATTTCAATCTATGGTACACTTTGTAATGCCAACATTTACAATTACCCCTATGACAGTGTTACAATATAAGCTGTTTTAACATTTGCAATAAGAATTGGGAAAAAAGGATGCAGTGAAATATGAAACGGCTCAACTTCAAGGTTTGCTAAGTCAATGACACCCACTGTGGCCGAGGCCTCCAGTGTGAACTTGTTCAGATCTGGGAAATAGTGGCATGCTAGGATGCGGCCGCATTAGATGCGCTTTCAATGGCTCAATCTGGCATCAGACAAAAGGGTCGGCCCCTTTTCTAATCCTGTCCCAAGGATGCAATCTGTTTCCTGGGTCAACCTCCAGCCAACCATTCAATGGGAGGCAGGGAGATACTATAGTTTGCAATGAACCGGAAGCTGTTTGTGATTTAGTCGGTAAATTAAAAATGCATGTTATTTATATAAACAAACCCGAAGGATATTTTTTAAAAAAGAATAATCAACACATACTCGACAGACTATCCCTAGTTAGCAGATAGTTCTTTGGTAATTTTTACTGAATTAAAATTTTGTTCACATGGTAAAATCCCTTCAAAACCATCATTTCATAAAAACACTACCATTTGTTCTTTCTGTTAATCAAGCACAAATTAAACAATTAGATAAAAAACTGGACACAAAATATGAAAACAACTACATTTTGTATACTCTGCTTGTCATCTTGATGTCTGTTTAGTCCTTTCCGTTTTGATTTTTGTTTCCCCCCCCCCCCACCCACCCACCCCCAGTCTCGCAGTTTTCTGGAGGCACCATTCACTTCCAGCTCTGTCTATTAGTGTCTCTCAATGGCAGAAAGGAAGCACAGCACTGAGGTAAAAGATAAAGGAGTAACAGCTGCTGAGACATGACAGCAACTTTTCATGCTGTGAGTTAAATGGTCAACTGCACCCTTGAATGAACGTACTGCGTGCAGCACTCTTGAAATCAATATCCATAGATGCCTCCTGTCTGAGTCAATACCTGGAGCTGACAGAATGAATGTTGTTATTGCCATGCTGAAGGTTTCCACCAAGGTGTAATTGCACTGTTGCTACTTCATTTTCTCCATTGTTTTGGCCTTACTGCCCACTGCCTGGTTCCATTTCTTCCAATATATCAGCACTGAAATTTCCCACGCATTTAGTGTTTGGGGTTTTATGTCCCCGTTTGTCCTGATTCAAGTTTCAGAAACACTACCTGTAGCCTTGTGCTGTTTTTAGTTATGTTTTCCATGCGTTGCATATTGCATTTGTCCATGCTCTGGGGTTTTGCCGTTTTTTGAAACACCTTTGATGTCCGACAGGCCCTGTCTCTGAAACAAAGCTCCAGCCTCTCTCCTCTTTCAGTGCTAGAGCGCGCCTATTCTGCTCCCAGCACAGGCTGCATGTCTCCTAGGGGAACACCGGAGTCAGCCCAGTGTTGCAGGTCATGTTGTCCTTCCCGGGCAGTCGCCGGTCATTGAATGTATGCATGTTGATTACCGCCTCGGTCTTCACCATGACTGGCGCCTGAGGCTTGTGCTTCACTCGCCGTTGGCACGTGAGGGATAACCGAAGTTCCTGAGCCATGGTGCTGCACAAGGATCTCTGGGAAAATATCAGTCACACATTTGGTGATTCTAGTTTTACAGCCCATATTATTTTTCAGCAGAATAAAGTTCTGAATGGAATATTTAAGGTATTAAAAACCCCACACAAAGCCTTTGGCCATTTTGAATGATGAAAGTTTGTCATAGGGTTAAATGGTAATAGAAAGAAAGATCATTCTTATGTTTACATAACTGCGGTTATCTATCATGATCCTTCATCGTCACTTGATCAAGGTGTCTGATCTCCGAACTCTCAGCACTGTGGGAGTTTCTTCACACGTGCTGAGTAGTTTATGAAGATGGCTCACACTTTCAAGGACAACTAAGTATGGGAGATAAATGCTGGCCATGCATTGGATGCCGTTATTTCAAAAACAAGTAGAAAGCATGCCGAAAAAAATAAATAATTGGATTACTGGTGTTACACTCATTACATGCAGTGTAAAAAGTAACATTGAATGAATGATATGTTGGGCCCCATTTGTATGTCGTATCATTCATGCAACGTCTGTATCCTTTGAGATGTTACAAATCAATATTGGTTTCCTCACCATCAGTGTTGCATTTCTTTGTTCTCAATTATTGCCATTCTTTTTAAAAAATAAATTTAGAGTACCCAATTCATTTTTTCCAATTAAGGGGCAATTTAGTGTGGCCAATCCACCTGCCCTGCACATCTTTGGGTTGTGGGGGCGAAACACATGCAAACATGGGGAGAATGTGCAAACTCCACACGGACAGTGACCTAGAGGCAGGATTGAACCTAGGACCTCGGCGCCGTGAGGCAGCAGGGCTAACCCACTGCACCACAGTGCTACCCCAATTATTGCCATTCTGCTGGACTGGGCAAATATCTCCCCCAGTTGACAGCATTATATAAGAGATTTGAGTGGAGGTTGACCCCAAGGTTTAGCAGGAATTTTCAACTTGCTCAACTGTAATTTTTATTTTTCTATTTACTTTCTACATGTGGGGTTTGGAACAATTTTTATAAGTGTAGGCTTATTTCCTGGCCTCCAAGAAGTTTATAGGAATTGCTCTGCAGTAAATGGAGGCAAGACAATGCTGTTTGAAAGCAAGGTTATCTCAGTTCCAAACAATATGTTAAAAATATTGAACAGAGCTGCAGGCTATTTTGTTCTACCTCCTATGACTCATTTCCAATTAGGAATAGTCCACAGCAGCAGAATTGAAATTAAGACCCCATGGCTCCCATCTGTGGCACCACAAATTCCCCCCAGCCATGCTAGACAGAACCTTTAGGAAATGGAGACAGGACGGGATGGGGGGGCACATGACAGTTAGGGACTTCTATGTAGGGCACAGACTAGCGACACTGGACAAATTGACGGAGGAGTGGGAACTGCCGACAGAACAGGAAATGAGACACCTGCAAATAAATCAGTTCCACCTCAAAGAGGCAGTAGGGTACCCCGGGACCCCAGAAACGACACTGTTAGAGGACCTGATAAGCACAGACAGTAAGGAAGGGGGACTTTGTGGGAAATGTATGGACAGCTACTGGACAGAGCCTGAACACCACTGGACGAGACCAGCCGGAAATGGGAGGACGAACTGGAGACAGAAGTGGGGTGGGGACTCTGGAGCGAAGCACTGAGCAGGGCCAACTACACCTCCTCGTTCGTAAGGCTTAGCCCCATGCAGCTTAAAGTGGTGCACAGAGCACACCTGACCATAACCTGAATTAGCAGGTTCTTCCTGGAGGTGGAGCACAAATGTGAACGGTGCCAGAGCGGCCCGGCCAACCATACCCACATGTTCTGGACTTGTCCCAAACTTGCGGGGCTCAGGACAGCTTTCTCCGAGGCAATGTCGAAGATTGTGGGGATGAGGGTGAAGCCATGCCTAATTGTGGCAATCTTCTGGGTATCAGAGCAGCCAGAGCTACACATGGGGAAGAGGGCCAACGCCCTCGATTTCGCTTCCCTAATCGCACGCCGAAGAATCCTGCTCAGCTGGCAATCAGCAGCACCACCCACAGCTACAGACTGGCTTGCTGACCTTTTGGAATTTCTCCACCTGGAGAAGATTAAGTATGCCATTCGGGGGTCGGAGGAAGGCTTCCTAAACACATGGGGGCCGTTTGACGGCCTGTTCCAGAACCTGTTTGAGGCTAGCAGCAATGAGTAAGATGGGGAAACGGGAAAGATAGAAAGAAAAAGGAGAGGAAAAAAGAAAAATAAAGTCAGGAGGGGAACCATAGCTCCTAGCGCAGCCATGGGGGAGGGGGGGGGGGTGGGGGGAAGAGGAGAAAAGGCTGGAGAGACACAAAAGGGAACAATGTGGGAGGGAGGGGCCAACCCCCCCCCCCCCCGCCCCCCAATCACAGGAGAAACATAGCTGAAGTTGACGGGGGAAGAAAAGAAATGGGGGGGTGGAAGGGGAGAGAAAGCAGGGGGAAAGCCCCCAGAAAAAACGACCAGGGAAGACACAAGGGGGGAGAAAGGGGGGGCAGGGCAGAGTGGGCTGGGGGGGGGGGGGGGGGGGGGGTGGAAAGGACCACACGCCAAGCCAAATGATGGCAGAATGTAAATAAGAGAAGGACAAGACAAACCTTTCTGTATAACACAGTAAATAAATTTGGCCAACAATGTACATCACTGTTTATAACTTTTGAAAATGCCAATAAAAAGATTTAAAAGAAAAGAATTGAAATTAAGAGCTTACTATGTGGAGGAGCAGAGTGTCGGCCAGTGTTTCATTACAATGTTATGATGCAACACTGCTCAAGATGTCCTCTGGCAGATTGGCGGGGATGTTAAGTTACCCTAACATTCATTTGGCAATACACAGTCCCTTCTGAACTTTATCAGATATATTGGCCAAAATGCTCTTGGAAAATAACAGCGAGTTCACATCATTCGTCAAGATTGCAATCTAAACCCTTCCCTCTGTCATTCGCTCTGTTTCTTTCTTACAGGAATAGTCCAGATTGCAAGGCTTGCCAGGGGATGCACAACTCTGGCTCATTTTTGCCCATTTTTGACTTCTCCTCTGTATTGTGAAACTCACTTTTTACAGAATTATAACATTTATAGCAGGGGTGGCAGTGTGATGCAATGGTTAGCACTGCTGCCTAACGGCGCCGTGTACCCAGGTTCGATCCCGGCCCCGGGTCACTCTCCGCATGGAGTTTGCACATACGCTACATGTCTGCATGGGTCTCACCCGCACAACCCAAAGCTGTGCAGGGTAGGTGGATTGGCCCCATTAAATTACCCCCTTAATTGGAAAAATTTAAAAATAACTATTAAAATTTTGTTTTTACAGCACTGCTGAAGGCCATTGGGCTAGTGGCCTTTGGAGCTCCTGAAGTGGACCTTCTCACTCTAATCTTAATTATTCATTGATTCATAAGACATCAACAGCAAAGGAGGAGGTCATTTGGCCCATAATTTCCAAGCTGGTCATCAAAGACCTGACTACACAAATCCCATTTTCCAGCACTTGGCTCGCAACCCTGGAGGTTACGGCAGCGCAAGTGAATATCTAAATACTTAGTGAATGTGATGCGAGTTTCTGACTCAACCACCCTTTCAGGCAGTGAGGTCCAGACTCTCACCACTCTCTCTTCAACTTCCCTCTTAGCCTTCTATCTCTTAACCTTAAATCTATGCCCCCTGGTTATTGACACGTTTATTAATGGGAAAAAGTGGTTTCCCAATCTGGCCTATCTATTCCTCTTTTTTTTTGCCTGTTCCACTGTCCCTGTACCCTTCCTTTTCAAAAATGTATCTAGTGAGTTCAACAGAGGCAGAGATCTAACAAGGGTTTTGCCTGGTTTTGGTGTTACCTCTCTGCTGTCCTTAAACAGACTTGAGCCTATATCTATCAGAAATTTAAACAGGGAACACTATTGGATAGTTACATAGTCGCCTTGTAAAGTCAGAGTTGATATATTTCCATGTTGTTTCTAAACTTGAGAACCGAAGGCGAAAGATCCAGACAGCAGCCTGTAAGCCGAATGAATCAGTCAAGTTGCCATGGGCAACCAAGAGTTGGGGCAAGAATGGAAGTGATGGCATCTCAACTGTCCTGTTTCCAAGGAAACAGAGAAGCCAGTGTCAGGAATAAAATTCTGTAAACTTCCCCTTTCTGTCATTAGGTGAAAAATACTCACTTTTGCTTACTTACCTGTTCACGATCTGCAGTTTTTCGGAGTTTATAAATGAACTCTCCTATTGCCACAAATACTGACAGCACCAGTCCTGCTGCTAACACAATGAAGATGCCACCAATGTTTTGTATGCCGAGGGCACTGGCCTCTTTGTTTTCTTCCTCAGGGCAGCCGTTACCTCGCCACCATTTCTCTTTTATCATGTGCAGCTTGCCGTCCTCCTGAAGCTGGAGGACAGCAATGGTTATCTTCTCTTTATATGGTGAGCCTGTGGAGGGGAGTGATAAACAAATTAGCAATAAAGACAAGTTAAAAACCTGGAGTGAAATCTCATTGTACCGCCATCTATCTTGAAACACTGCTTTGTGGCTGTTTGCAATGAGACAATTTATCTAAATTTTAGCCTGTAGCCATACTATACAGATAGTGGGTTTTGGAGACTGGTACAATGGCAGGGTCGCTGTGTACCATCAACTCTGCATTTCGCCCAATTATGTTGGTTAAATATCAATGGCAATGAAGATCTGATACGACATTTGGCTCTTTGCCAAGATGCTGCAAATTATGTTTATTCAGTTGTAGTCAGTCACGTTACAATTAATAACATCCAAAAGATTATGATGTTTTGGGATAGTGTCTTCAATTTAGAGTACAGATTAAAGGAAGATGTAGATTGTTTTGTCATTTTATGGGGAATAGAGCATGGTATTTAAACTTGAACACAATGGTGAGGCAGCTGCAATGTCAGAGTACAGACGAGGGGCTGGATTCTCCGATCGCTGACGCCAAAATTGGGTTTGGCGATCGCCTGGAGAATCCATTCTTAAGCTGGAATTGGGAGGTGGTGCTGTTTTTGCGATCTCCGTCCCCTCAAAAACGGCATACTCAGGCCGTCACCTGAGGCCCTCCCCCGATGCTCCGCCCCCAGTGGGCCGAGTCCGCGTTTGGGGTTGCTCTCATGTGCTCACACCGTTCGGGGACCTCGCATGGTGGCTGCGGAGTGTGTCCAGTGCAGCCAGTCAGGGGGGATCTTTTCCGCTGGCAGGGGGGGCTTCGGTGGGGCTGGGGGGAACTGGTGGGTGGTGGTGCAGAAGTGCAAGGGGGGGTTACAGGGGGGCTGTTTTTGGCAGGCAGGGTCCACGTGCAGCCGGCGCCATGTTGTACGCCGCAGCCACCGCCCTGCGCATGCGCGGCCACGGACCCGACCATTCTGCGGCCGTATCCACAGGTAAAGCTGGGATCTTTACACTGCGTGGCTGCTCGCCTCCCACCGGGCGGAGGATCAATACAGGGGTGGCGCCGGCTTTCTGGTCATAAGACCAGACGGATCCTGCGGCTATGTCCTGTTCTGCTCAATAAGAGCCTACCCGTTTGTAAGCAGTACTGTTTGGTTAAGGCAGCTATTTATTGCAAGGTTCTACAACACGGGGCAAATTCACTAACTTTTGGGCTCATCATAATGTAGCCCCTGGTTTTGCAGAATGAAATTGATTGCAATCTTGGGCAATTCATTGCAAGCCTGTGGCTGGAGAATCCAGCCCGAGGAGTTTCTTCGGTCCTGAAAAATATTGAGAATGTTGGGTTGTACACTGTTGTGCTTTAAACTGTCCATTTAATTCCAAGAAGAAAGAGAGTCAAACTCTTACGGATAGGTAATCAGCATTTTTAACTGGACACATAACTGACGTGATTCATGTTGCAGAGGTAGCCATTGTAACGATTGGGTTAAAGGTTTCCCGAAAATATCATTGATACATACACAGTTATTCTCCCAGTGTGTAGGAGAGAGAGCAGCTAGAAGGCGGCGGTCTCTATGGTTCACTGCACTGGAATGTAACTGGAGGTGCGCGCCCTGATTAAAGAGACCAAATTTGTGAGGAAATAAAATAAAGTTGAAAGATTCACTTTGCTTAGCTTATACTCGAGGAAGGATCTCCAGTAATACTCTCACCATGAAGGACAGTTCTGAGGTTAGAAGTTACTGGACTGAGAAAGGGAAAAGAACAGGGGCGTCATTCTCCGACCCCCCGCCGGGTCGGAGAATGGCCGTTGGCCGCCGTGAATCCCGCCCCCGCCCCCGCCGAAGTCTCCGCTCCCGGAGATTGGGCGGGGGCGGGAATCCAGCCGCGCCGGTTGGCGGGACCCCCCGCTGGATTCTCCGGCCCGAATGGGCCGAAGTCCCACCCAGGAATTGCCTGTCCCGCCGACGTAAATCAAACCTGGTATTTACCGGCGGGACCAGGCGGCGTGGGCGGGCTCCGGGGTCCTGGGGGGGGGGGGGGGGCGCGGGGCGATCTGACCCCGGGGGGTGCCCCCACGGTGGCCTGGCCCGCGATCGGGGCCCACCGATCCGTGGGCGGGCCTGTGCCGTGGGGGCACTCTTTCCCTTCCGCCTCCGCTACGGCCTCCACCATGGCGGAGGCGGAAGAGACTCTCCCCACTGCGCATGCGCGGGAAACTTTCAGCGGCCGCTGACGCTCCCGCGCATGCGCGGGGAAACTGACAGCGGCCGCTGACGCTCCCGCGCATGCGCCGCATTTCCGCGCCAGCTGGCGGGGCAACAAACGCCATTTCCGCCAGCTGGCGGGGCGGAAATCCCTCCGGCGTCGGCCTAGCCCCTCAATGTTGGGGCTAGGCCGCCAAAGATGCGGAGACTTCCGCACCTTTGGGCCGGCGCGATGCCAGTCTGATTGGCGCCGGCTTTGGCGCCAGTCGGCGGGCATCCCGCCGTTGGGGGAGAATTTCGTCCCAGAAGTAAACCTTCAGGAGCTAAGAATCATTTTAGATGTGATTCTGGGAGAATTAAATTTCTGCTGAAAGGGCAATGTAAAGTATATCTGCAAAATGTGTTTTTTCAGTTGTGCTAAAAATAAGAGGGGAAGGAGGGCAATCTTTTCTGTGGTTTAAAGTATAAGTTGCCTTCAAATATAGTGCTTAGTCAAGTGTGCTTTTAGTTTTTTTATACAGTGGAGTGAATTCTCCACTGGCGGGATTCTCCATTCCGCTGCCAGCGCATCATGCCCGTGATGGCGTGGGGTGGCCACAATGGGAAACATTGGCCCGCTGCAGAAATGCAGAATCCCGCTGCCGACGATGGCACGCCGCCGAGGAACATGCGGCTGGGGAGGCGGGGAACTCACCCCACGAATTGTCTAAAAACAGTTTCATCCTTCCCGCCATCAACTGCAAGTTTGAATTTCTTTTTAAAAGTTACCAGTCTCGACAGAGATCATAACAGTCACTTGAGAACCTTTTTAAGTTGCCTTTGCACAGGTTGTAATTATACTAGTGTTTGTTCAAAGTCACAGCAATGCGAGTTAGCCTCGCTCCATTTTCTTTCTGCAGTTTGGACAATGATTTTGCACAATGAGTTACACTGCACATGTTTTTCATCAGTACCACAGTAAGGTAAAACTGCTCTGCATTAATCTTGTCGCTGCTGACCTATTACCAGTTGTGTTAAGTTAAATAGTAACTTGTGACAAAAAAAAAATTAAGGGTAAAACTTCTTAATTATGAGTCAGGAGAGATTACATTAAAAGTAAACTAGCTGTCAGCGGTCAGATGCTGCTCAACTCTGAACTAAAGACCAGTAAAAGGTTTCATACCAAGGGGAGTTCCGATACCATAGCCTTTCGAGTCCATGGGACTGCCGATCTGGGTCAGATTGCAGTTCCTTTGAGTGGCGTACTCAATGCTGGTAGATTCCATTAGAAAGGCATAATCGGCACCAAGGACTCGCTGGATTCCTTCCTCGTTAGATTTAACGAGTGCGGTTTGCTGTCTGCTGCTCATAAAAGCCCACATCTTCTCAAAAGTGGAAATTTTTGATTTCTGTTGAAAAATTAACAAATAATTTTGTCAGTGCTCCGTGCTGAAATATTAGGCCATGACTCTGTTGCCAGTCTGCTCCGCTACCGCTGCCAATGAAGATGGAGAATTTGGCCGCAATGTTCGCTGGCGGCACGACACTTTACTCCCGCCACTTGTCAATGGGACCACCCCACAACGCCCGGAAACCTTCGGACAGGGGTGCACTGCTGGTGGGAACACAGAATCCCACCGCCAGCGAACGGCCGGAGAATTCTGCCCATTTAGACATCTGTTGAATTTTTATGAAATAGTTTGGACGTGCATACAGTGTACTTAGGGGATTAAACAATCGCAAATAAGTGCAACAGTTGAGAGCCTAGAAATATGGACCAAAGATTTAGCTCAGGCGTTGAAAGCTGCGTGTCTGCTTCCACAGTAAAAAAAAAAATCTCCCTATTATAACATATTCTTTATTACAAAACTTCAATTTTTGTATATTTTGTTTGTTTCTTCTTTTTCTATTTCTTTGGAATGGCTGTTAGGTGTACACAGCTTATGAAAGGGTACACTCGCAAAAGGCAAACCCTTCAGCAGAGGAGAGGGGGGGGAGTATTTTCAATAACCTATTGTTGACGAGATAAAACTCTGTCAATCATAATCTCACAAATAAAATGCATTATTTATTGATCATTCAGCACTATTGAAAATCTAAACTCTTTAACTGCCTGTTAGTTGATGTTTGTGTACGTGACTCTCTGTCAATCTTATAGTGGGGACATAAGGTAGACATGAATCTAATGAAATGCAGTACAGATGAAACCTGTGTTTGATTCCTACCCTTAACATGGCAAATGCAGCAACTAAGACTTACCTGCTCGTCCAACGCCAGAAAACTAATGGATTTACTGATTAAAATTTACAACCTGGTTCCTTCTGTGAACAGAGATCATAGACATCCACCAGAGAATCAGTTGAGGCCCACAAAATTAATTTCAAAAGCGTTTAACCACTTAGTGACCGAGTGATCTCTGGGGCGTCATTCTCCGCCGGCGGGAGTCTCCGTTCTGCCGGCGCCCGGGGGTTTCCCGACGGCGTGGGGCTGCCCCACAATGGGAAACCCCATTGACCGGCCGGTGTTACGGAGACTCCCGCCGGCCGGTCGGCGCAGAAATGTGGCGGGGCGGGTAGGAGAATTTCGCCCCTGATCTGAAAACAGCATTTGTTTCCAAATTGCAAGAAGAGGTGGTCACTAGCTACCGTGGCAACAGGCATCAGCTGAGGCAAGCGTGAATGCATGATGCCCATCTATGGTTAATTCATTGAGAATTCAGGGGGCAATAATGATGATCCAAGTTCAAGACTATATATGGGTGGGGTTCTCCATCCCGCTGCACCTGGGACTGGATTCTCCGCACGCCGATGCCAAAATCCCGGCCAGTGTCGGGGTGGAGAATCTATTTCCGTGCACGGAATCGGGACTGGCGCCAGTTCCCCGATTCTCCGGGCCCCGAAAAGCGGCATACTCAGAGAGTACGCCGCACCGCGTATCACCTACCCGCAGCCATTGTTGGAGGCCCGCTCCGCCCCCGACCGGCTGAAGCCCTGTGTCGTGGGCCACTCATATTCCTGCCGGTTGGGATACTAGCGTGGCGGCTGCAGACTCAGTCCGCGGCTGCCATGGGCGGGGGCAAGCCGATCGGAGGTCGGGGGGGGGCCACATACGGGCCCAGGGTATTTTTGGGCGGGTGGTCGGGGCCAGGTGCGCAGCCAATCGGGGGCACTATTTGGGAGGTCCAGTTTTGCAGTCTGAGTCTGCCATGGAGCATGGTCCGGCCGCTAAAGGCCGCCGCCTTGCGCATGCGCAGTCTCTGAACCAGAAGTGCGGTGGCCCGTATCTGCAGCAAAAGCTGCAAGCTTCCCAACAGTTCACTGGTAGCCCCATGCAGGACTTTGAATATGTGGCCCTTTCACGCCAGCCTTTGGCCGTGTGCTTCCCGGCGCTCGCAGTGCTGCGAAACACATGGATATTCAATGCAACTCACATCGAATAAGGGACCTGAATGGGAAATGCGCAGCTCAGGCCACACATATCTCCATTTTGTACAGTGGAGAGTGCCACTTGCTGGAACTCCCCATTGTAGCAAATGATTGGGCTGCCATTTTTAATGGGAGATCTCGGAGGCTCCCAAAACAATTTACCAACCTCCACGCCCAGCATGAACGCACTATGGGAGGGTTCACACTCCCCCCCCCCCCCCCCCCAAACACCCAGGCCGGGCAACCACGGCCAGATCACATGCGCAAAATAAATGCCAGCTTAGCACCTTGCCAGTGTTAACCTGGCACCCTGGCAGTGCCCATTCCAGCTGTGAATGCCACCTGGCACCTTAGCAGTGCCAGGCTGACACCCAGATGGTACTGCCAGGGTGCCATATTGGCACAGCTAGAGTACCAGGCTGCACTGCTAGGGTATACAGGTGGCACTAGCAGTGCCAGGGCACCACTCTTCCCAAAGAGAATGCAGCTGGGGAACTTCCAATTCCCTGGGAAACCTCCATGAGCGCCGTTCCATCTGGTCTCCAGTGGTGAGCAGTGCTAAACAGCACTTCTTGAGGTCTCTGAGGCAAAAGAGCTGAATCCCAAAGCCTCAGATACCTTGGAAATTTGCACATTAGAGTGAGGCTTACTGTTTCGCTCTAATATGCAGATTTGCTAAAAAGTGATCCTGCCCGTTGTGGGCGGGATTCACAATTCAATGTCTCACCAGAATGTGTTGAATCTCACAAGACGTTGCGAGCCGGGTAGAATCTGGGAGCGGGGCCTCACGGTTTTCCTCGGCCAAGCTGCACCGTGGCGAGCTGCTTTTCAGGTGCAACATGGCTGTTGGGTCATGTTCATAGTATATATTGTTAAACCAAAATGAAAAAATGTTGGTGATTCTTGGTTAATAATCTAATCTGGAATTCTGAGAGCTGTGAGTCAAAAATTGCATCTGAACCCTCAGCAGAATGATAGCCAATAGTTACTCAAAGGAGCTTCAGTACATCGAAACAAGGAAGATTTGGATTCACATAATGCCTTTGATGGATGCCGGTGTCATGCTCAGTACCAAAATGTCATATTCTGAACTTCAAAATAATTTTATAAATAAATTTAAAAATAATTGGTCAAAAAGGCTAGAAAAGATGGTCGCGCAAGGTCGCCTGACCTTTTTTGTGGAGAACCATTCCCTTGTCTCAATAAGGAACCAAAGAATATTCTCGACTGATGTGAGTCATTGCCCGTCCCTGAAATGAATCAAAGGGGGTTATCTGATTTGGATGGATCATTTTCACAAAGGCACTGACTGTCTCAAATCCTCCGAGGTTTTAGCCCACAAAACAGAATGTGGAATCAACATGAACACTGTGCCTTATTTGGAAAAGGCATTGAACTTATCAAACGCCACATGGAGACAGCCATCTTTTGTTTGTTTAAAAGATCAGCTTGGAGCTGTGTGCAGGCAGTTCCGCCAAAACTATCCGAAACATTGGCTCAGCCAATCTGTGAATCAGACTCAGAAACATGGGGCGAAATTCTCCTACCCGCCCCGCCACATTTCTGCGTCGACCGGCCGGCGGGAGTCTCCGTAACACAGGCCGGTCAATGGGGTTTCCCATTGTGGGGCAGCCCCACGCCGTCGGGAAACCCCCCGGTGCCGGCAGAACGGAGACTCCCGCCGGCGGAGAATGACGCCCATGCTGTGTAACTTCAGGCAGCCAGAAAATATAACCCGTACCAGTTTTCAAAGTTCACCTGAGAACCAACCTCTCAGCTATTCAGCTACATGAAACCTCACAACTCTCTGAAAACCCTTCACTTTACAAGACACTCATTCCAACATTAAATCGTTCAATCAATTTAAAAGTCCACAGACCTGCCACATGGGATCATAAATCAGAACCTGAGATAACTGTGATCAGTAAAAGTGAATGACCTTTATCTGTACCCAATCTTTATGTGTATGGATGTGTGAATAAGAGTGAGTGTTTGTGATTTTGCATTTAGTTTGGGCTGTGTGAGGGAATAAATAACCTTTATTTTTACAGTCACGAAAGCTTTCTGCCAAAATATTTAATTGGCATACATAAGGCTTGTTGACAGAAATCAATTAATTCTAAGTTTGTGGTTTGTAGTTTTGAAATTTTAACGGGCCATGATAATTGACGCTGCTACTAGCTTTATTTTCACAGGAGAAAGCGATCAATGGATTACGTGTTTTTAAGAGATGTTCTTTCACACATCCAACCTTACACTGTGTTCATTGTTTCTAGAAAGTGTACAGTGAGTCAAAGAGCATGGAAGTGTCAGAGCCTGTCATAGAATCCCTGCAATGCAGAGATAGCCATTTGGCCCATCGAGTCTGTACTGACCCTCTGAAAGAACACCCTACCTAGGTCCAATCCTCCCGCCCTCCCCCTGTAACCTCCCCTCCCAAAAAAACCTTTTGATACAACGGGGCAATTTATCATAGCCAATCCACCTGACCTGCACACCTTTTGACTGTGGGAGGAAATCGCAGTACCAGAGGTTCCTGCTTGAGTCACTGTCTGTGTGGAGTCTGCACGCTATCCCCGTGTCTGCTTGGGTTTCCTCTGGGTGCTCCAGTTTCCTCTCAAAAGTCCCGAAAGACATGCTTGTTGGGTGAATTGGACATTCTGAATTCTCCCTCAGTGTACTCGAACAGGTGCCAGAATGTGGCGACGAGGGGATTTTCACTAACTTCATTGCAGTGTTAATGTAAGCCTACTTGTGACAATAATAAAGGTTATTACCAATATTATTGAAACCCACGCAGGCAGGAAGAGAATGTGTAAATTCCAGACACAAAGTCATCCGAGGTCGGAATCGAAGCACGCTAACCACAGTGCCATCATATTGCCCTAAAGGGGGCATGAAGAACCTCAAGGGTGGGTGGAAAGGCAAAGTTTTGCAAAGGGGCATGAGGGGCCATAGGGGGTGGCTGGGATGCATAATTTGACAAAAGATCCTCTCATATGGTGCACATAGGCACCAACGATATAGGTAAAAAACGGGACGAGGTCCTACAAGCTGAATTTAGGGAGCTAGGAGTTAAACTAAAAAGTAGGACCTCAAAGGTAATAATCTCAGGATTGCTACCAGTGCCACAAGCTAGTCAGAGTAGGAATGTCAGGATAGAGAGGATGAATGCGTGGCTCGAGAGATGGTGCAAGAGGGAGGGATTCAAATTCCTGGGACATTGGAACCGGTTCTGGCGGAGGTGGGACCAGTACAAACCGGACGGTCTGCACCTGGGTAGGACTGGAACCGATGTCCTAGAGTTTGCTAGAGCTGTTGGGGAGAGTTTAAACTAATGTGGCAGGGGGATGGGAACCGATGCAGGAAGTTGGAAGGTAGTAAAACAGGGACAGAAATAAAAGGCAGTAAGGGGGAAAGTGTAAGGCAGAGAAGCCATAGTCAAAAATCAAAAAAGGCGACAGTACAAGGTACAGTGACTGAGGGGAGCTCAGTGAATAGGACCAGGAATACTAAAAGAAATAAAACGGGAAGTGAAAACATTAATGGTAAGCGACGCGGCAGGTTGTTACATGAAGATATGGGTTCAACGACAAGGAAAATTAGGAGAAGGTTTAAGAGGAAATATAACTGAGGAGAGGTTACTGATCGAGGTGTTAAGATTCAGAACAGAGGTAAAAAAGCCAACATAAGTGTACTTTACCTGAATGCTCGTAGTATTCGGAATAAGGGAAATGAGTTGATGGCGCAAATCATCGTGAATGACTATGATTTAGTGGCCATTACTGAAACATGGTTAAAGGATGGTCACGACTGGGAGTTAAATATCCGAGGGTATCAAACTTTTCGGAAGGACAGAGTGGATGGTAAGGGAGGTGGTGTAGCTCTGTTATTTAAGGATGACATCCGGGCAACAGTAAGGGATTACATCGGTGCTATGGAGGATAAGGTTGAATCCATTTGGGTGGAAATCAGGAATAGTAAGGCAAAAAAGTCACTGATCGGAGTAATCTAGAGGCCACCAATAGTAACATTATGGTGGGGCAGGCAATAAACAAAGAAATAACAGATGCATGTAGAAATGGTACAGCAGTTATCATGGGGGATTTTAATCTACATGTTGATTGGTTTAACCAGGTTGGTCAAGGCAGCCTTGTGGAGGAGTTTATAGAATGTATCCGTGATAGTTTCAAAGAACAGTATGTAATGGAACCTACGAGGGAACAAGCGGTCCTAGATCTGGTCCTGTGTAATGAGACAGGATTGATTCAGGATCTCATAGTTAGGGATCCTCTCGGAAGGAGCGATCACAATATGGTGGAATTTAAAATACAGATGGCGGGTGAGAAGGTAAAATCAAGCACTAATGTTTTGTGCTTAAACAAAGGAGATTACAATGGGGTGAGAGAAGAACTAGCTAAGGTAGACTGGGAGCAAATACTTTATAGTGAAACAGTTGAGGAACAGTGGAGAACCTTCCAAGTGATTTTTCACAGTGCTCAGCAAAGGTTTATACCAATAAAAAGGAAGGACGGTAAAAAAAGGGAAAATCGACCGTGGATATCTAAGGAAATAAGGGAGAGTATCAAATTGAAGGAAAAAACATACAAAGTAGCAAAGATCAGTGGGAGACTAGAGGACTGGGAAATCTTTAGGGGGCAACAGAAAGCTACTAAAAAAGCTATAAAGAAGAGTAAGATAGATTATGAGAGTAAACTTGCTCAAAATATAAAAACAGATAGTAAAAGTTTCTACAAATACATAAAACAAAAAAGAGTAGCTAAGGTAAATATTGGTCCTTTAGAGGATGAGAAGGGAGATTTAATAATGGGAAGAGGAAATGGCTGAGGAACTGAACAGGTTTTTTGGGTCGGTCTTCACAGTGGAAGACACAAATAACATGCCAGTGACTGATGGAAATGAGGCTATGACAGGTGAGGACCTTGAGAGGATTGTTATCACCAAGGAGGTAGTAATGGGCAAGCTAATGGGGCTAAAGGTAGACAAGTCTCCTGGACCTGGTGGAATGCATCCCAGAGTGCTAAAAGAGATGGCTAGGGAAATTGCAAATGCACGAGTGATAATTTACCAATATTCACTAGACTCTGGGGTGGTCCCGGCGGATTGGAAATGAGCAAACGTGACACCACTGTTTAAAAAAGGAGGTAGGCAGAAAGCGGGTAATTCTAGGCCAGTGAGCTTAACTTCGGTAGTAGGGAAGATGCTGGAATCTATCATCAAGGAAGAAATAGCGAGGCATCTGGATGGAAATTATCCCATTGGGCAGACGCAGCATGGCTTCATAAAGGGCAGGTCGTGCCTAACTAATTTAGTGGAATTTTTTTAGGACATTAACAGTGCGGTAGATAACGGGGAGCCAATGGATGTGGTATATCTGGATTTCCAGAAAGCCTTTGACAAGGTGCCACACAAAAGGTTGTTGCATAAGATGAAGATGCATGGCATTAAGGGGAAAGTAGTAGCATGGATAGAGGATTGGTTAATTAATAGAAAGCAAAGAGTGGGGATTAATGGGTGTTTCTCTGGTTGGCAACCTGTAACTAGTGGGGTCCCTCAAGGTGACTGACTTGCCAGAAGTCAATGTGGAGAAAGAGCCCCCAACAGTGGCCCTTCGATGCTTGGCTAGTAAGCGATGATTTCCCTTCGGCTTTACGCTCCCAGTTCCAGCTCCTCTGGTGGTGGACCCAAGGCCTTTCTCCAAGAGGCAAAGGAGGCCTCATGATCACTGGAGTGAGGTGGTGAACTGGACTTTGTTCAGCAGGGGGGGGGGGCGGGAGTGGGAGAGATGTGTTAATCCTCATGAGACCCAAGGGGAATCAATTATTAATCTCTTCATGGGGCTTGTGGAGTACGAGTTCCCAAGGTAACGGGTGGAGGTCCGCCCAGCTTGAACTTGTTACTGAGCCCTTTAGATGCTATCCCATTAGTCCCGCACTGGGACACTTGTGTTGAGGCTTTACTTTTAAGTTAAGAATAAATCTGTTAAATCTGTCCTTCTCATGGGCGCGATTCTCCACTCCCACACCGGCTGGGAGAATCACCTGGGCTGCCGAAATGTCCGGGGACGCCGGTCCGACGCCCTCCCGCCGATTCTCCCAAGCGGCGGGAACGGGCCGGTCGGTTTTCGCGGGCCGCAGGCCGGCGAATCGCCGGAGATACCCAAAATGGCGGTTCTCCGGCACCCCCGCTATTCTGAGGCCCGGATGGGCCGAGCGGCCAGGCCAAAACGGCGGGTTCCCCGCAGCGCCGTCCACACCTGGTTGCTACAGTCGTGGGCGGTGCGTTAACGCTGGGGGGGCGGCCTGTGGGGGGGCAAGGGGGGATTCTGCACCGGGCTTCACCTTGAATGGGGGGTGGCCCACGATCGGTGCCCACCGATCGTCGGGCCGTCCTCTCTGAAGGAGGACCTCCTTCCTTCCGCGGCCCCGCAAGATCCGTCCCCCATCTTCTTGCGGGGCGGATTTGGACAGGACGGCAACCACGCATGCGCGGATGACGTCCGTTATGCAGCGCCGGCCGCGTCATCTATTTGGCGCCGCTTTTACGCGGGCGACAAGGCCTGGCGCAGGTAGATGACGCGGCCCCGATACTGGCCCATTGTCAGAGCCTGAATCGGTCGGGACCGGGGCCGTTCCGCGCCGTCGTGAACCTCGACGGCGTTCACGACGGCGCGGCCACTTCGGCGTGGGGGTGGAGAATCCCGCCCCATGTCTCCTGGATTACTATACCATTTAATTCTAACCCTGGTCACCCTGCAAACACATCTCAGCAATGGCTATTAGATTAATTCAATTTATCTCAAATTGCACCATTCCTCTACCTTGTTACAAGTGCTTCATTATTCATAAAGTGCTTTAATTTTACCTTTTTACTCCTTGTCATTGATTGGCCTTAATTGTTGAAGCTGTATTACTGTTATTAAGCTCTCTGTCTCTTCCTGACAATTTGCTTGTCTTTTCCTCAATCGCTAGTCCACTTTATAGGCTTGGCTATCCTCTTCAGATTTATAAATTCATCCTCATCCATCGACACTCTTTTCAATATTACTTAAAACATTATAATAACTAATATGACCGAGTTATTCAATTTGCCAGGACACTGGTCCCTGCCCGGTTTATAGACTCAATGCCCCAGTGGGCAGCTGTCTTCTTTTCCAGTGTTGGGCCAGTATTTATGGATTGAAACACTTCCTGCCACAGAACCCTTCAGCCTTGCAGGTAACTCTTTAATCTATTTGCCCTCATGCCAATCTGTGTGAGACTCTTGCAGTTAACACAACATTCAGCATCCTGGTCATGGCAACAGAACAATATCTATCCTCCTGACTAGAATTTTCCCCACCACTCCCTCATATATTTCCATTCTCCCCACTTGAATGGCCTTCTCTTCCATATGGTGTGGTCAATTCACTCACCCTCCTTGCAGTCTGCACAAGGAGCAAGCACCTTGAACCAGTTAAATTAGGGACAAAGCTGAGGCTCCTCCATCACTGAATCTACAGTTCCTTACCTGCCTGAGTTGGAGTCACATCCACCTGTCCCTGCTGGCGCTGCTTGTAGCAACTTCTACCATCTGATTTGTCTTGCGCGATCCTCACACATCCAATTTAGCTCATCTGCGACCTCTCTGTGTCACTCATCATCCAACTGTGTCTAGGTCCACCCCTCTTTCTGCTGCCCTCCACTTTGTTCTCTGGAAGAGACCTCTTTAGCTATTCAGGTTTGGTCAAATGGTCAAGGCAATGACATTTTCTTTTCTGGGTGTCACTTTTCAATGCTCTTATTGCCCCGGCAATTTCAAGTATGTCTTATGGTCTGTATGTGGGATTTTTAGCATATGTCTGAGCATCCACATTTCAAAGGTCTCTATTTTCTTCCACCGATCATTATTTATTGTCCAGGTTTCTGAGGCAGACAGGAGAGTGGACAGAATGCAGCAGCTTATGAGCTTTTTCCTCTCCTTGACCGTTAACCAAATCTGAACCACTTCCTGACTTCAGGGCTGTGAGTGCCTCCTGGTCAAAATGTCCAGGCAATTCTCACATCCACCTTCTCTGATGCATCACAACGTCTGTGCCTCAGACTCCAACTCAACAATTCGGAATTGAAATTCCTTGAGTTACGGATACACGGTTGCCCAGAACACCCTTCTCTCCAGAAACTGTACAATACACAACACCCTAAATACGGCAACTGCAGCATACCTTCTTCAATGCTGTCTCTATCTAATCTTGTGGCTTGCACCTTTTTTATTTTGAAACAAGTTGATCTGCATAATTTTGGTTTGATAGGCTTTTTGTTGGGGGGAGGACAAGATGAAGTGTTGCTACTGAAGAAGGAAATATTCTCCTACTATTTACACAGTATTTGGGTGGCACAATGGTTGGCACCCGGGTTCGATTCCAACCTCGGGTGACTTTCTGTGTGGAGTTTGCACATTCTCCCCGTGTTTGCGTGGGTTTCCTCCGGTTTTCTCCCACAGCCCAAAGTTGTGCAGGTGAGGTGGATTGGCCATGCTAAGTTACCGCTTAGTGTCTGAAGGTTGGGTGGGGTTACTGGGAATGGGGATTGAGCTTAGGTAGGGCATTCGTTTGAAGGGTTGGTGCAGACTAGATGGCCTCATGGTGCAGAATAGATGGGCGGCACAGTAGCATAGTGGTTAGCACTGTTGCTTCACAGCGCCACACCCGGCTTCGATTCCTGGCTTGGGTCACTGTCTGTGCGGAGTCTGCACGTTCTCCCCATGTCTGCGTTAGTTTCCTCCGGGTGCTCCAGTTTCCTCCCACAAGTACCAAAAGGCATGCTTGTTAGGCGAATTGGACATTCTGCATTCTCCCCCGATGTACCCAAACAGATGCCGGAGTGTGGCGACTAAGGTATTTCACAATAACGTCATTGCAGTGTTAATGTAAGCTGACTTGTGACACTAATAAAGATTATTATTGATTATTGAATGACCTCCTTCTGTACTGTAGAGATTCTATGATCAGTATTGAAGACTTCCATTTGGATGGATAGAGAATTAATCTCACTGCTCTTTAATTCTGATCTCTGTGCTTGTCATCCCCAAGGCTTCCCTACACTGGCCTTATCTTAATGGCTGTAGAATTGCTGTGGTGTCAACTGCATATTTTCATAGAAGGGCCTTATTGTCCGAAGTCCTTAAAGTTTAATGGATTTCATAAGATTTTATCAGCTAAATGTAAAGGACTGAAGGGGAAAACAACTTTGTGATCCATTTGGTCAGTTCCACATGAGAGAAAAATAGAACTCATAAAAGTAGGGTTTAATTTTTAAACAATAATTTACCTCTCTGAAGCATTTTGTTTTCTACATTGATAGTACCACATAAATGCAACTTGCTGTGAAGTGTGGAGTTTATGTTGCATTTTTTTTTTCACAAAAATCAGCTTGAATGCCATTGCTGGGATATTATAAAATGTTTTAACCGGTCAAGTGTGTTTCACTCCATCATATTAGCCAGAGAGTGTATGTGGAGGAAAATCAGGGTGGAAGCAATGCTGAAGGAAGCTTCATCTCTGCGTGAATAGAGGAATATTAAACCCAGTTAAAACCAACTAAATATGGGACAGCTTAGCAGCAACGTGCCGCTGGAATGATATAACAAACCTTCTCATCAGTTCAGAGTGAGACTCATTCATGAACAAAGCTCCAGATATTTCAATTGATTAACATCTGTATCTTTGTTTTAATGTTAAATCTCACACAAACATTTTCATGCTATTATTAGCTCTGCATCATAGCCAGTGTTACACCAAGTGAAGGCGTGTCCTATTCTTAACTTCAAATATGGGGCGGGATTCTCCCATCCCGCGGCAGAGTGTCCACGCCGTCGTAAACACCGTCGCGTTTTACGACGGCATGAACGGGCCGCTGGCAGGAGTAATTCTGGACCCTACAGGGGGCCAGCACGGTGCTGGAGCGGTTCACGCCGCTCCAGCTGCCAATCCTGGTGAGAACTGGGTGCCGCGGGATCCGTGCAGTGGCGCCGGTGCCAACGCGTGCATGCGCGGTAGCCTCCTTCAACACGCCGTCCCCGCTGCAACATGGCGCAGGGCTACAGGGGCCGGCACGTAGGAAAAGAGGCCAGGGGACAAAGAGGCTAGCCCGCCAATCGGTGGGCCCTGATCGCAGGCCGCATCGGAGCCCCCCCCCCACCACGGGGTCGGAGCCCACCCCCCCCCCCCCCCCCCCCACAGGCTGCCACCCGACTCTTGCACGCACAGTTCTCGCCGGCTGCGAGCAGGTGTGGACGGCGCTGGCGGGACTCAGCGTTTTAACTGCGGCCGCTCGGCCCATCCCGAGCCGGGAATCGGCGGACCGGCCGCGTAAAGCGGCCCGTGACCGGCGCCGCGCCAAACACGCCAGCGCCAATGGCGCCGATTCTCCGTTCTGTGGAGAATCGCGTGTCGGGGTCGGGACGGCGTGGAACGGTCGCGGGATTCTCCGGCCCGGCCCCGGGCTGAGAGAATCCCGCCCATGGTCTGTGTTCCCGTGGAAGCTTCTGAAACTGTCTTTTATATTTTAAAATGGACATTCATCAGGTGGCTAAGATGGCTGCCAGGACTGATGCGACTTTTTCAACTTCAACTAGACCATCTCAAGCTTCCAGAGAGTTGTAATTGAATCACCCTGGGTGGGGGCCTCCCCGTGGAATCAAAATACCTAGACAGCACACCTTTGTGGCGTTCACACCCGCCATTGTTCAAAGTTAACTCGAAACACAGAATCAATGGGCTCCTAGGTTCTGTATCTCTAAGGTAGCCATGATGTGGCGATGCCGGCGTTGGACTGGGCTGAGCACAGTAAGACGTCTTACAACACCAGGTGAGGAACGAGCTGTGCTCCGAAAGCTAGTGGTTTGAAACAAACCTGTTGGACTTTAACCTGGTGTCGTAAGACCATTTAACAAAAGAGAATTGACAAGACCAGTTATAAACAAATTAAATGTGAAGGACAACCATCTCTCTTCCATTGTGTAGTGATGGCTTTGAAGTTCCAAACCATTCTGATTGCACCAGTGCTGGTCATGCAGTTGAAACTTGCTTGAGATAATGTGTGAAATTCTCCGGTATCGGTGCGATGTCCGCCGACCGGCGGCAAAAACGGCGCAAATCAGTCCGGCATCGCGCCGCCCCAAAGGTGCGGAATCCTCCGCATCTTGGGGGTCTGAGCCCTAACGTTGAGGGGCTAGGCCCGCGCTGGACTGATTTCCGCCTGCCAGCTGGCGGAAGTGCCTCGCCAGCTGGCGCGGAAATGACATTGCCGGGCGGCGCATGCGCGGGAACGTTAGCGGCCGCTCACGGCACCCCGCGCATGCGTAGTGGAGGGAGTCTCTTCCGCCTCCGCCATGGTGGAGACCGTGGCGAAGGCAGAAGGAAAAGAGTGCCCCCACGGCACAGGCCCGCCCGCGGATCGGTGGGCCCCGATCGCGGGCCAGGCCACCGTGGGGGCACTCCCCGGGGCCAGATCGCCCCGCGCCCCCCCCAGGACCCCGGACCCTGCCCGCGCCACCTTGTCCCGCCAGTAAGAGAGGTGGTTTAATCCACGCCGGCGGGACAGGCATCCTAGCAGCGGGACTTCGGCCCATTTGGGCTGGAGAATCGCGGGGGGGGGGGGGTGGGGGGTGGGGTGGGGGGGTGGGGTGGGGGGGGGCCCCGCCAACCGGTGCGGCGCGATTCCCGCCACCGCCGAATATCCGGTGCTGGAGAATTCGGCAACCGGCGGGGGCGGGATTCACGCCAGCCCCCGGCGATTCTCCGACCCGGCGGGGGGTCGGAGAATCTCGCCCCAGAGCTGAAATTCTCCGTCTGTTCACGCTGGCGGGATTCTCCGCTTCTGCTGCAGTGAATGGAGATTTGGCCGTGTGCCAAATTCTCCGTTCCCACTGGCAGCAGGGGCGGGGCGAACCTGATTGGAGAATCCCTGCCAATCAGTTTGATCCCAAGGTCCAGGAGACAGCCTGGGCAGTCTTTAGAAGATCGCTGCAGGCCATAGCATCAGCAGAAAATGCAGTGTCATTTTTCCGTTTCAATAAACTGGAGGCTGCAAGGTTTAAAGAAATAACCCTCCCTACGTGATTCCAAAACTCCAAATCCATCGATGATGAAATCTGACCTCCAAATACCAAAATCCTACGTCCCTTGCTTTGCAACCTGCTGAACATGAATCTCTTCACGAGAAACCTGCAACAATTTGGATATCTGACTTCAGCTATTTGAACCCATCTAAACTACAATTCAAGAGTGGAAAACTACTCCTTACTTTATTGGGCCAATAATGATTGATCTCCCACAACACCCAAACATATGAACTGATGAGTATTCTTTTGGTTTAGTATTTATAGTCGTGCACTCTCCTCTTTAATTGTATCTTGTGAATAATGTAGATTTTCGGGCTGAGTGTGTGAATAAATAATCCTCTTTATTCAAGCCCACAAAATTCTGCTGCTGGTGCTACAAACTGACCACAGGCTAAAGTCAGCTTAGAACCAGGCACACCGTTCCGAAAAGCCACACTGATTACAGACAGCAAGGGACGGGAATTGGAGGTTTCAATTGATCTCTCTTCTCTTGTAGGTAACAGCCACATAAATTCACCATTACAACAAGAACACAAGAGATAACAGAAGGAATAGACCATCGGCCCCTTGAGTCTGCTCTGCCATTCAACGTGATCATGGCTGATCATATGCTTCTACAGGGCAGCACGGTAGCCCAGTGGTTAGCACTGTCGCTTCACAGCGTCAGGGACGCGGCATTGATTCCCGGCTTGGGACACTGTGCGGAGTTTACACGTTCTCCCTGTGTCTGCGTGAGTTTCCACCGAGTGCCCCGAGTTTCCTCCCACAAGTCTCGAAAGATGTGCTTGTTAGGTGAATTGGATTTTCAGAATTCTCCCCCAGGGTAACTGAACAGGTGCCAGAGTGTGGCGACTAGGGGATTTTCACAGTAACTTCATTGCAGTGTTAATGTAAGCCGACGTGTGACACTAATAAAGATTATTATTGAACTCCACTTTCCCGCCTACTCCCCATATTCCTTGATTACCTGAGAGGCCAGAAAATCTGTATCACCTAGCCTTAACTATATTCAGTGATGGCACCCCTTCAACCCACTGGGCAACAGAATTTCAAAGATTCACAACCTTTTGAGTGAAGAAATTTTGCCTCATCTCAGTTCTCCTCCTGCGACTGCGTCCCCGGGTCCTAGGGCCGGGATTCTCCGAGTCTCCGCGCAGAAATCACGCTCACCGCTGGGGCGGAGAATGGAGCGTCGGGACGTGAATCTCCGGCGACCGGCGAATCAGCGGCAGTTGCACGCACGCGGTTGTGTGGCGCCGGTCGGGGGCCGTTGAAAGAGGCCCCCACGGCGATTCTCCGCGGTTGACCGGCCGGGTTCCCGCTGGCTTGGTTCACATATGGTTCCACCCGGCGGGAGCTCGGCATCGCAGCTGCGTTGGCCGTCCTGGTGGGGTGGGAATCAGTCTCCGGGGGGGCGCCTCCACGGCGGCCACCGATCGGCAGGCGTGATCTGGGGAGGGCCTACCTTCTTCCACGCCGTGTGTGAGTCCGCCATGTTGCGCGGCGCCAGCGCGGAAGCGGCCGGCAATGCAGGGCCGCGTATCGGCAGCTGGAGCAGCGCGGAGCACTCCAGCGCCATGCTGCCCCCCTGTGGGCCACGGATCGCTGGGCCAAGAGGCCCGTTGACGACGGCTTGAAACACTTCGGTGTTTGCGCTGGCGTCAACACTTAACCGCGTTTTTGGAGAACCCCGGCCTGGATTCCCCGCGAAACAACTTCACAGTGTGTAGCGCACAAAGACTCCGAGAGACGAATAGAGTGAAGTCGATGAGGCTTTATTAAGCGTGACTGTTCCCCCGCAGTTCAGTAGTAGACTGCCTGCGGGGGAGGACTCCAGGTACTTATACTCCGCCTTCAGGGCGGAGCTAGAGGTCAACGTCCAACCAGGACCCGGGATCTGTCAGCCAATGACATCACGGCTTCACAGTCCCACATGACCCCTAATGCATACTACCACATTCACCCCTTGTTAAAATGAACCCGGCGGGGTGATGCTTCGCATGGTGGTAAGGGTTTACAAGGCTGGTCCTGGGAGGAAAACTTTCGCATGTTATTACAGTATGTACAAGGTTTTTTTTGTTTCGAACTATTTAGAGTAATCGTCAGGAAAAACAAAATGTTCTCGTTAAAAGTCCACATATTGTACTGTTAGATCGACGCCACGAGTCGGTCGGGCGGTCTGGTCGTCCGTGTCGATCGCCTTGGCCCCGGTGGTGGTGCTTGTTCCGGTGTTGTCGTCTCCGGGAGCCTTACGGTTTCAGCTTGGGCTTCATTCCTGGTCGGGCCTGGGAGGAGGACCGATCCTCCTGGGAAGGGGGCGGTCGCGGGGTGAGGCGGTGGCAGGAAGGGGGGGGGGGGTTGGGTGATTGGTGTTGGGGGTGTGTGTGTGTTGCCGGTGGGCACCAGATCTCGCAGGGAGACAGTGTCCTGTTGGCCATCGGGGTACTCCACGTAAGCGTACTGCGGGTTCGCGTGAAGGAGGTGAACCCTTTCGACCAACGGGTCCGACTTGTGCGCCCGCACATGTTTTCGGAGCAAGATGGGTCCTGGGGCCACCAGCCAGGTCGGCAGCGACGTTCCAGAGGAGGACTTCCGTGTCGGGGTGGATAAAGCTCTCCGTGCTCCCGGAGTCGACTAGGCATGGTGTCTCGTGCCCGTTTATCAGCACCGTTGTCGTCGTCGTCTGGAGCGTCCGGGGCTGAGCTTGGTCCAGCGTCATTGAAGCCAGACGTGGTTGTAGTGGTTGAGCGTCTTCTTCGAATCCCGTGGAGCCGTCGACACTGGGGTTCGTTGTTGCCGTCCAAGATGGCGTCGGGGGTGAACAAGATGGCTGCCCCCATGCATCGCACATGGCTGGGGGGTCACAAGATGGCGGCGGGGCTGGACAAAATGGCCGCCCCCATGCGTCGCACAGGTCTGGGGTGGTCCAAGATGGCGGCGCCCTTCCTCCCCTCGTGGTGGCCGGGACCCAAAATGGCGGCGCCTGCGGGTCGCACATGGGGCGCTGGGGGAGTTGGGGAGCGTTGGGAATACGCAGGACTCCCTCTTCTCTGGAGACAGCGGTGGCCGGGACCCAAATTGGTAGCGCCGGCGGGTCATACATGGGGCGAGGGGGGGCGGTGGTTGGGGAGCGTAAGCGGCGTGCAGGGTTCCCTGTTCTCCGGGGAGAGCGGTGGTCAGGACCCAGAGTGGTTGCGCCTGTGGGTCGTACATGGGGCGCTGGGGGGGGTTGGGGAGCGTAAACGGCGTGCAGGGCTCCCTGTTCTCCCGGGACAGCGGCGACCTCGCGGGACCAGCACACAGCCGCGAAATGGCCCTTTTTCCCACAGCTCTTACAGATCGCTGCGCGGGCCGGGCAGCACTGCCGGGGGTGTTTCGCCTGGCCGCAGAAATAGCAGCGGGCTCCCCCGGTGCGACTTGGTGTTTGAACCGCGCAAGCCTCTGGGGTGTCCCGGGGGGGGCGCGTTTGTCGCGATGGGTGCGTACGGAGCCCAATGGGCTGCCACGCGGTCGGGGCCGTAGGTGCGGGTATTTCGCGCGGCCACGTCTCGGGAGGCTGCTAGGGCCCGTGCCTCTGAGAGTCCTAACGACTCTTTTTCTAGAAGTCTTTGGCGGATTTGGGAGGAGTTCATACCTGCCACAAAAGCATCACGCATTAACATGTCCGTGTGTTCATTTGCGTTCACCGGCGGGCAGCTGCAGGCCCGTCCCAAAATTAGTAGCGCGGCGTAGAATTCATCTATCGATTCTCCGGGACTTTGCCGTCTCGTTGCGAGTTGATAGCGAGCGTAGATCTGGTTTACTGGGCGAACATAGAGACTTTTTAGTGCTGCGAACGCCGTCTGGAAATCCTCTGCGTCTTCGATGAGGGAGAAAATCTCTGTGGTTAACCTCGAGTGCAGGACCTGTAGTTTTTGGTCTTCTGTGACCCGGCCGGGGGCCGTTCTGAGGTAGGCCTCGAAACAAGTCTGCCAGTGCTTGAAAGCTGCTGCTGCGTTCACTGCGTGGGGGCTGATCCTCAGGCATTCTGGGATGATCCTGAGCTCCATAGTCCTTTAGTCACGCTTAATAAATTGTAGCGCACAAAGACTCCGAGAGACGAATAGAGTGAAGTCGATGAGGCTTTATTAAGCGTGACTGTTCCCCCGCAGTTCAGTAGTAGACTGCCTGCGGGGGAGGACTCCTGGTACTTATACTCCGCCTTCAGGGCGGAGCTAGAGGTCAACGTCCAACCAGGACCCGGGATCTGTCAGCCAATGACATCACGGCTTCACAGTCCCACATGACCCGTAATGCATACTACCACACAGTGCCTGCACTGTCAAGACCCTTCAGAATCTTGTATGCTTCAATGAGATCACCTCTCATTTTTCAAAACTCCAGTGAATATAGCCAAATTTACTCAGCTTCTCATTATCTGATAACCCTTTACACTACCTCCAGTGCAAGTATACCCTTAAATATGGAGACCAAGACTGCACACAGTATTCCAGATAAGGTCTCATCAAAGCTCTTGCAGTAAGACTTATGTATTCCTCAACTTCAGTCCCTTCACAATAAAGGCCAGCATACAATTTGCCTTCATAATTGCTTGCTGTATCCACATGTTAACAGTTCCTTCTCTGAGAACAGCCAAATCTCCGCAGTGTACTCAGCTTACTGCAGTTTGCTAGTCACTACAATCACTGGTGCACCGTCTACCTGAAATAACAGAAACCCCAGCATTTTGAAGTTTCATGTTATAAATTGGTGATAAATCACCCTATTTCTTTTTCTATCTTCAGGCCAATGTTTTGCTTTCACTGTTTCTCCTGAAGCCCTGATTCCTTGTTGGAACATTGCTCCAAGTTCTCTGGAGATTTTTGCAGTACTTTCTTCAAGTCATCATTTTTTTCTTGCGTTATTGTTCTTGGGATTTCAGCATTTACTATTCATTCCCCGTAGCCAAGGTAACCAAGGGCAGACCTATGCATTAAATGTTCATGGGATAATTGACCAGAGGTGCATCACAGTTGAAGTCAGTTCCATCCCTTGCCCAGTGTTCACATCTGCACTCTATTAACTTAGGTTAATAACCAGGAATGGGAATACTGGCTGGGATTTTTCTGCCCAGTCTAGTTGGCACTGAGGCAGGTTTTGGGATTGATAGATCACTAACTCACCACAGATTTGGAATCTTTCTGGTGTATGTCTCAACTACCTATTTGTGTTCTCAAGATAGCCTGCCTGAAATGGTTTGGTCAATTAAGCTCACTCGGCCCAAGGAAGATAGAAGTGGAATTGTTAATTTTCTACCGATTGTCGCAAAACTTAGCATCTCTGTACCGCAGACTGCATTCTTTACAAATTTTACAAAAGGTATCCTACATTTATGAAAGCAATTACATTGCAACTAGAAAAAAAAAATGTATTTTCAGCGACGAGAATCTACAAAATGCAACAAAGCCGGAGCAAAAAGGAGTTTTAATCAGATTGTTTTTGAAGGAAATTATCGTACAGTTCGCGATATAAATAAAATCTGCAGAATATATTGTTCACAAAACGTTTTCTGTCGGCGTAACTATATTTCAGATTAAGTTAGGGAAACATGAAACAAACATTTCACCTCAGATTTTAAATGCTGACTATAATTAAAATATTCAAACTATAAATCCTTGAAGAGCAGCGTTTTGATACTATGAAAGATAATTCTGCCTTGAGATGTTTCAGTTTCAAGGTTTTTGTTTACGCAATGAATCTCTAATTAACCAGATGTATTTTTATGGCCACCTCCAGCCAGTCTTAGATGCAACGGGGATTGATTCACTTAATCCCATTTCAAATTTATTTTCACAAATCATAGAAACCAGCTTTGAACAACGTGTTTACTAAAAGGTCAGTCCTACCCTTGAAGACTGGGGGGCTCTTTGAGCCACAGATAAGTTTAAAGGAGTCAGCATGCAGTACAAAACTGCTCCTAATTTGGCACAATACAGCCAATGTCACTCAGTATGGACAAAATGGCTGTGCAACGATGGAAAATTGTTGTATGTGCACGCATGGTTCTTAACTGAGGTTGGGAGTGAGGTTAAATGAGAAACAGCTGCAGTTAACCATGTCATAACTGATCACATTTCTTGAAATGGGAAAATATTATTTTCTTAATCTCTAACTCCCTTGACCTTGTTGAGCATAAACTCAAGAATAAAACAAAGGCCCTTTTACAAAATAATTTCCAAAGCCTCAACCATAAGGAAACTTTGTCGGTTAATGCCCGTTACCCTCCCTGTCATCTCTCAGCTACAGGCAAGCATATTCTGACGGGTAAAGTTACCAAATCGTTTTGCTCAGGAATTCTCAATTATTAGCTGTAGCATAACCATGCTTCACCTAGATAGCGCACCACCAGATTGGGGGACCCTCTTAATTATGGCAGCTTGTACCATCTAAACTCAGATACAAAAGAATGAATGTTGAATTCAGCCAGAAAGATAGATTACATTGTTTTAAGTCTCTACATTTAATGCTCGAAGAGGTAAATTTGGAACTGCCCATGCGGATCAATCTCCTAACGCAATGGGCACGATCTAACGCCCTGCCCGACTCTGGACGCGACGGCCAGTAAATCGCGCGAGAGGCCTGGCTGACAGTGCCAAGGTGCCTGGGTGCCATTTTGCAAGCACCGGGGGTTGGGCCCGGCGTGCCCTTCCCTTATAAGGTGGGGTGTGGTGAACCCGATGACCCCTCTAGGCGAGTTGGGGCATTAGGGGGATCTGGAGGCCGTGTGGGAGGATATAGTGATTGGGCCGCCATTTTAAAATGCCGCCTTGATCTCTTCTAGCGTTGGCAAACGGAGCTTGTTAGTGCAGGAAATGTGACTAAGTGCGGCCTCGACAGGGCGTTCCTCACTGCGGCCCGAAATGGAGCAGAGTCCCGTTTAATAGCGGGGTTGTTCTCGGCGCTGCCAGTCCCGGGAAACACCCGTCTAACCGCACTCGACACAGGACTGTTTCATTTCTGTTAAACCGCGCCCAACAAGAGCAAGTAAAATATCATAACGGACATATTCACGATGAAAATGATCATCCTTATCCTGAAGAAAAAAACCTTGAGAGTTTTTTTTATAAAGGTACAGGATTAAAAAGGAATGCAGAATATATCCGCTTGACTGTGTGATGTACGGGCAATTGTGTACAAATTAGAATCAGGGGCGACATTCTCCGACCCCCAGCCGGGTCGGAGAATCGCCGGGGGCTGGCGTGAATCCCGCCCCCGCCGGTTGCCGAAGTCCTTGGCACCGGATATTCGGCGGGGGCAGTAATCGCGCCGCGCTGGTTGGCGGGCCCCCCCCCCCCGCTCGATTCTCCGACCCGGATGGGCCGAAGTCCCGCCGATAAATTGCCTGTCCCGCCGGCGTAAATTAAATCACCTACCTTACCGGCGGGACAAGGCGGCGTGGGCGGGCTCCGGGGTCCTGGGGGGGGGGGCGCGGGGCGATCTGGCCTCGGGCGGTGCCCCCACGGTGGCCTGGCCCGCGATCGGGGCCCACCGATCCGCGGGCGGGCCTGTGCCGTGGGGGCACTCTTTCCCTTCCGCCTCCGCCACGGTCTCCACCATGGCGGAGGTGGAAGAGACACCCTCCACTGCGCATGCGTGGGAAACTGTCAGCGGCTGCTGACGCTCCCGCGCATGCGCCGCCCGGAGATGTCATTTCCGCGCCAGCTGGCGGGGCAACAAAGGCCGTTTCCGCCAGCTGGCGGGGCGGAAATTCTTCCGGCGTCGGCCTAGCCCCTCAATGTTGGGGCTCGGCCCCCAAAGATGTGGAGCATTCCGCACCTTTGGGGCGGCGCGAAGCCCGTCTGATTGGCGCCGTTTTGGGCGCCAGTCAGGGGACATCGCGCCGTTTCCGGAGAATTCCGCCCCAGACCTCTCAGAATTGAAATGAGAAAACTCTTTTCCATGTAAAGGGTGATGGAAGTTTGGAACTCTTTTCCACAAATGGAAACTGATATTGGATGAAATGATACTTTCAAATCTGTAATTGATTTTTCTTAATTGAAGGTATCAAGGGATTCAGAGCAAACCTGGATATGTGGTGTTACGTCAGAGATCAACCAAAGGATGTTAAAGGGGCCAAGTGCCGAATTCCCAAGTGGCCAACTCCTATTCCTAAACTCCTCTGCTAGCAGGGGATTTAATTTTGGGGGTATCATATCTGCAATGCACACTTTCCAAAGAGTTAGTTACATGATTTGGAACTTATGATTTTATTCAAGTGTGATTTATTTAATCTTTTTGGCTGCTTAGTAGGCTGTTTGAATACAATTGCGTACACTTTCAAAAGGCAGGGTGAGCGACATTTTATTGACCTACACATGCCAACCACGTGAGCAGTCGGAGTGGATCTTATTTAGCTTCTCTTAAGGTGAGAGTCACAAGTGAATAACGTATCTGTCGAGTAAATAAGGCAAGCTTTATGTCACTGTGCAGAAAATATCCTTGATCATTCTTCTCATACAAAAGAATGGGTCTTCTTATCACACTGGGCAAAATCGCTGCCTTTTAAAGCAGACCAAAGCAGGCCAGCAGCACGGTTCAATTGCCGTACCAGCCTCCCGAACAGGCGCCGGAATGTGGCGACTAGGGGCTTTTCACAGTAATTTCATTTGAAGCCTACTTGTGATAATAAGCGATTTTCATTTCATTTCATTTTCAATGTCCAGTTATGATCACAGTGGGCTAATTACGCCCATTTTAAAGCCAATTCTTAGCTTATGCCACAAGGCAAGGTAATAAAATCATGGGATGTCTTATCAAGAACAAATGTAAAAGCAACATAGTGCACAATGACAAAAAAATTGAACTGATAAAAAGCAAAACTACATATATTTTGCACGAATGAGAGAAATTATAGGTGGGATTTAAGTAAATGGGAACAAAAATCCCACAGTCAGCATGTTTAACTGCGTGTTTCCCGGCACACACAGCACCGATAAATGCAACGCTATAAAACTGCACTCCGGTTAGATAGGGGGCCTCAGCGATGATTGCGCGGCCGAGGCCGCGCATAGCCACGTTTTATGCACTGAGGAGCTCCGCTCGCTAGAACTCCTCAGTGTAGCGAGAGATCGCGTCCCGATCTCTGGAGCCCCTGAAGAACGTAGCAGCCCCCCCCCAACACACACACAGGACACCCCCAGCCCGAACACCACTGCACAAAAAATGCCAGCTTGGCACCTTATAATGCCAACCTGGCAGTGCCCCTGTCAGCTAGTCGTGCAACCTGGCTGGCACTCAGGTGGCACTCCCAGGGTGACAGGCTGGCAGTGCCAGCACTAGCACTGCCAAAGTACCACCCTTCCAAGGGCTGCACCTGGAGGCCTCCAATCCCATGGGAAACTCCCACAAATGCCATTCTATCTAGTCCCCATTTGCAGAGACCAGTAGTGAAAGTCACTCGCCTAAGGTCTCCAAAGCAAAGGGGATAGATCCCAATGCCTTGGGTACCTCGGGAAACTGCACATTAAAGTAAGACGAGCTGTCTCGCTATAATATGCAGATTTCCTTAAAAGTGATCCCGCCCACAATGGAGATCTCGCGAGGTGTTGCAAGCTGGGTAGATCTGCCACCCTGCACCACAATGAGCTGCTTTTTGGGCACAGCGTGGCAGTTTGATCGTGTCCCATAAGTGTGATAGTGCGCTTGAGCAATTAACTTTTTCAGTTCAGAATACACAACTTTTCCCCAAAATTATTTCTGTTCATTTTGAACAAGAGTCTTGTTTCCTCTCAGCCTCATGGTGGAGTATGTAGCCCACTGACTGAAGCATACTGAGGCAGGGGGCCAACCTTTTCATAAATCAGGATCAATGTTTTGTTCCATAACCATTTTAAAATTGTCAGATCATTTTTAATTGACCTTTTTGGTTTGAATTCTTATGGAAACCACTCTGGTGACCTTGTCATGATAATGTAACTCCACTTCATTAAAGTGGCTTTATGTTGCTGCCAGAGCATATCCATTCACCAGTTTGGAATTAATATTTTCTGCAGTTCTAGTTTTATAACAATGTCATTGTAGGTTTGGTCTCAAATGCTATCTAGAAATTTAATTTAGCTCAAGTCTACACAGAGTTAGGTATTTGATGGTATCTATAGTTAAGTTCTAAATTTTGTGGACAAACGAATGCAAAAAGAAAATTAAGAAGTCAACATTGCTTAGAGTGATGATTATTGGACTTTTTTTGATATCTCATCAGTGGTCAATGCTAGTAAACTGAAGTTTACATACATGGAATGGATTCAATATACTCTCTAATGACTATCTCCATTGCAGGGGTGGGAGGGCTTGTCATCCCGTTCATTGCATTTTCTTTATTATTTTTTGCAGTGTTAATTGATTCATTTGATGGGCATTTGATCTCTACAGTAAGTAGTGGTGAGTTCCAGCTTCTCTTGCAGGAAGTTGAAGCCATATCGAACATTAGTCCCCTGGCATTGTGGTAAGATGTTTCAGACACTGTTGAATGGGCTAGCCTTTGGATGGGATGTTAACACAAGGCTGTTTCTGTCTACCCTGGTAGAAGCGACCTCATACACCTATCGCAACTATAGTATCCAACACAGTAGCCTGCGAAGAATGTTGCCCTGATAGCCATGCCAAATGGATGCACTATCGTGGAATTAAATTAATTAACTGATGCACGATCAATTGCACAAAGACTAAAGGTGGGGACAACTGTGGCTTTATTACAGTCAGATGCGTGGCCTCCTGCTGCAGCTGGCGAAATGGCAGGGCACTGGAGGTCATGCACACTTATACAGTTCTCCCTGGGCGGAGCCAGCCGGCAGGAGCTCCCAGCGAACCTGTCGTGCAGGTTCTACCTTACATCTCCAATTACAGTGGATCACCACATTAACAATACAATTTCTACTCCATGGAGACTCAGCTGACAGGAGCTTCAAGTGTTAGTAATTTACCTGCTGACTCATGCTGCTGGCTTCTTCCAATAAGGGTTCTTGTTCAACAATATCAACAATACATGTTGGAATAAACCTGGCAATAAACTGGGGCCACCAGCTCACACCACAGCTAACAGCAAACATAAGGATTGCTGCCTGTACTGGATGGTAACAACCGAGGTGCTGGCTATTGCCTAAGGTATAGGTGGCCAACCAAGGGTCCATGTCCTGTAAGGATAAGGGGCTGGACTCTCTGCAGCCCACGCAAAAATTACGTTAGCCGTGTGGGCGGAGAATCCCCCTTTACGCGGAACTCGTAGCCGCCGCCGTGCACATGCGCGGACTCGTGACCGGAATTGCAGGGGCCCATATCCGCAGCTGAAGCTGCGAGAAGCACTCTGGAGCCCAGCCAGCCCCTGCAAGGTAGGAGAATAGCTGTAGATTTGTCTGAGGTAAGTCAAGAGTGAATTTTTACGCTGGCGTGGGGACATAGACCCATTTTTGGAGAATCCCGCCCAAGGTTTGGATCCTGAACTTGATTCAATCGAAAGTGCGACAAGAGGTGGCAGCTCCTGCATCTAACTTCATCAAGATTGGGTGGGCATGTATGCGGAGCGTGACTCGTATTGGCCCTCCCATCGGTGCAGTGATGCAATTCAGCCGCTGGTAGTCGTCAGCAGATCCAGCCACAAAATGTGTCAGCTCCCAGGGGCAGTGGGGGAGGGCCCTGTCTGGTCGAGCGGCGGGAGGGCCGGCCATCTCGCACCCTGGTCCCGGCAGCCTTGTGTGTCCCTGGTTTGATGGTCTGGGTGTTCCTGGTCAGGGGAAAATGTTGGTCTGGCTCTCAGCGGTAATGGCCCCAGAGTCAAGAACAGGAATCAACAATCCTTGGAATCGGCGCTCAGCAGATGGCGGAATGCCCTACACAGAGGACCTCCATCCCCTGCAACTCCTGTACGTCTTATTCCGCCCTCTTGCAGGATAGAGTGATTTCAATTGGCCTCTTCTGGTCCAACCATGGTTTGGCTGATAGCTTCCTCTGTGTCACCGTGCTGTGGACCTCACAAACCAGCCTGTCTCGCAGTGTCTGGGAAAGTGCTGTACCAAATTCACAGAACACTGCGAGCTTCTGCAGGCGGGCCAAAAGTTGGGTCCCGGACTTCCCCTGGGTCTGGGTGGTGGTATGGAAATGGTGGTACAATAATGGCCGACCTGGGGTTGAAATGCTCACCACAATGCGACCGAGCCTGTGAAGTCCGTGTGTCCGATGCACCGGGGTATGTTAGGCTCTTGATCACGCTGTACATGGCAGCCCCATAAGCTGTGAGGATGATGACCATCTGATGCTCACCTCCAATGATGGCATTCGTGCAAAAAAAACTATTGCATTCGCTCCACATATTGGGACCAGTCATCCGCACCTGCATCAAAGCTTTCCGACTTTCCTATGTGTAGTATGTCTGCCGTCCTAAAGTGGCCTCCATAGGAATATGAAAAATGGGCCGAGTTCTGAGAAGACAGCGCCGTCTGACGTTCCACATTATCATCGTCTTCTGTGTTGAATCCTGTCAGAGTGACCACAAGGAAGCGATGATGGAGGCAAAACAAAAAGGTTTAATTACACAATACTACTGCCAATAACTCCACTCCCTGAAGGATCGCCCATCCCGACCTACATCTGGGTCAGTGTTTATATGTCCACTGTGCTCTACTTGTTAAGGAGAAGGCCTGCCCCCCTCTTTCTGAGAAGCTTCATCTGAGGTTACGGGGAATCTCACGGTCCACACCCCGTGACTTTCGGGAGGGTTACAACACCTTCCTCTTCTTTCCCCTTCCTCCAATCTCCATGAGTGATGGAGGCCCACAACAGAACAATTTACCAGCACCAGCAGCAGTATGAAGTGCTGATCTTGTGCCACACACTACACGGTCCTGAAGTATTAGTTGCTTGTTGAACTGTAGCTCTGTTTCATGTGCTAACTTTTTAATGTAATGTCAGCCCTGTATTGTAGCCAGCTCTTATGGGCTGAATCAACAAATATACCATGTCGCTTAAAGAAATAAATGAGTATGTTCTACTTTTCACCTCAGCTTTGGCACTTCATAAGAGCAATTAGAAATTAGATAACTTAAATTAATTAAGTTCACCATGTCTCTCATTAAATATACAACAAGCTCTATGGCCTCTAATACTTTTCATCGACCTCAGTTCATACTGAAGCCTTTTTGGTTTCAGCAAAAGTTTTATGAATAATACTTTAATGGCACACTCAGTGTTGCCTGGAATATAAATGCTGTGTTATTTGAGCTGCAGCACTAGAGGAACACTTCTTGCACATGCACCATATCAGTCAGAATCAGTGTAAGAGTCAGCTGCTGCATTGAACCAAACAGTGGGCAGGATTGACCGGCCGTCCCGCCGACAGGATCTTATAGTCCCGCTGAACGTGACCCTCCCCCGCACCCACCCACCATGGGATCACCGGTGGTGGAGGGCGCAAACAAAGGCAAACCCCATTGACAGCAGCGGGACCAGATGATCCTGCCACTGGCCAATGGTGGGCAGCCTCCGCTTCTGCGAAACACACCGCAATGGGGGGGCGGAAAACCTTGCCCATTGTCTTGACGCAGACGAACAATACTGTGCAGTCCTCAATCAATTGCAAGTACTTGTATTTACTTTACCTATTATTTATCAATTGTTCCCTCTGTGATATATGCTTCTGATGATTCAGTGAATGCTGAAGAAACGTAATCGGGAAATTTTAATAAATGAAATTCCCAACTTCTAATTAATTCAGAGACTGTGAACAATTGATTGCAGTTTTTCTTTTTGTCAAACGGAATTTTTTTAAAAAGCGACTGGATTCTCTGTTTTTGGGACTATGTCCCCACGCTGTTGTGAAAACTGTGGACTTTCACACCAGAAGAATTGGGGTGAAAAGACCACATATTCCTCGCCCTGCAGGGGGCTAGCAGGGACCTGGCATAAAACTAGCAGCTTTTGCTGCAGCTACTGGCCCTCGCACATCCGGGTCGGTGTGCAGCTCCCGACCTTGACTGCCTGCCCAAACATTGCCGGGCCGTGTAGAAGACCCCCTGCCCTCCGAGTCTGCAGCCGCCACACTAGTTTCCTGACCGGCAAGACCATGAGTGGTCCACGCCGTCGGGATTTCAGCCGGTCAGGGGCGGAGAATGGCGGAGCGGGCCTCCAGCAATGGCCACAGGTAGATGATATGCGGTGCGGCGTACTCACTTTTCGGGGGCCCGCAGAATCAGCCCGCCGGTCCCAATTCTGTGAGGGGAATTGGTTTCTCCGCCCTCGTGCCGGCTGCGATTCCACCATCGGGGTGCGGAGAATCCATCCCAAGTTTTTTTGACTAAAATACTTAAGAAGGAACTTATTTTCTCATTAGAATTCAGAACAATATCCCTGGAATTAAGAGATGGTTATCATCCAACTGAGTTGCCTAGGCTATGAGGGTTTACCTGCACAAAGCCTGAACTAACTGGAGAAAATAGAATTTAAATGAACTCAATTGTTTTGCTTATTTTCATGGCCTGATTTGTTATGGATTGTGGCCAATTAATTATGTTACGTGTGTGTTTATGTCTGTGTTTTCGGCCCTCTCTAGATGCAGCCATTTCTGTCCCTTGATATAATTGCAGAGCTTTAAGAACAGATCCATTGCCAATCACAGCACTAACACTCATTCATTGGTGACATAAATGGGAAGCTTCACCAAACTGGATTTCATATAGTAATTCGGGCATAGAAATACTCCATCCTTTTGCTGGCGTCAGAAATATGCTGCTGGCCACATTGTGGGTTGAGTGTGCATGCGCAGCTGTTCCTGCCACAAATCTGCATGGCAGCAGGAGTTACAGTGTAACGCAAGGAGAATCACAGGCAAAATAGTCAACCTTACTTTCGGATTTTTGGTTGGATTTAGTTTCAGATGGTCTTTATCAAAGCCAGTGTAAATTGATGGCCAAACTCGGAATGGGTAATCAACATTGGGCAAGTCAAAATAAATTGGGGTGGATTTGCTTTATCGCATCTGCACGCTCATTTCAAATTCCCTTCCCACACATACTCATGCATTAAGGCAGACCATTATCTGTTTCCATAGTGAGTAATTCCCGAACTGTCGCCAGAGGCTTACATCTTGAGGGGGTGCCACACCACATCAAGCGCAGCTGACCAGGAGTCTCTCTCACTCTTACCGCCAGCCATTGGCATATTGGAAAGGTTTGCAGGTTGACATTTACCCTGTTTGCCCATGCTATGTATGCACCTTCCTTGGCCTTCAAGTCCTCGAGTGGGATTCAAACTCGTTGCTTCTGGATCAGAGGCAGGGATGCTACCCACTGCGCAACATGATCTCCAGCTATCTGTGGAAGGGAACATTACGTTATGGTGCCTGTCACCATAGTCCTTCAGCAAATGTTATTCAGGTGTACAGATTTCTGAACCGGTTCCAGTTAAAACTAAGAAAGATGATTGGTTCCTCCCAGTTTGTCTTGAAAGGGCATTTCACCACCCTGAGATAATTTGTCCCACTTTTCAATAGAGTGGTGGAAATCAGTAAAATGCTTTGCAATTATGATTTTGCATTGCTCCAGTAATGGGATGCCTGCCACCAGTCTTGTTTTTGATCATTTGAAGGAGAAGCATCAGCTGCTCAGAGGAATGAAAAGAAAAATACTGGCTTTCATTTAACACTTTATCTGGATTTCAAAGTAACTGCTTGTGTGTGAAGAATTTTGGGATTTCCTGAGAGACCATGCTACAGAAGGGCAAGTTTGTTCTATCTCCTCACATCTTTCAAAAGTTTCCAAAGCAGTTCACACAGAATGTATCATGCTTTGAAGTTCAGTTATTGCCATTGTGCAGGTGAACCTGGCAGCAGCTTTTTGCAGAGCAGCGTTTTACCAGCAGCTCATCCATTTTTGTCGCTGCTGTGTGAGGGATGTATACTCTTCCTGGAATAGCTCGAGTTATTTTCCCATCATTCACTGGAAAGGAGGGAGAATCTTGAAATGGTGCTATATTTTCACAGGGTGACGTTTAAATGTTTTTTGTTCAAAGGCAAACCATCTCTTATCATCCGGCTGTTATCCCAGTTCTGTTGTGTTTCCATCCTTCACCCCAAAAAGAATCAGCTCATCCAGTATGGCAATGGCAACTCTTTGGAACTTCACCCAAGTGACCATTCCTCAGACTGGAGATTGACTGGTGAATGGTTTTGAGCTATTTGAATGTGGTGTAACCGCCAAACCCATTCTGTCAGCATCCACATACCATTTACATCCTGTAAAATTAATTGACCTACTTTCAAGAGCACGAATTTTTATTAATTTTTCCTCTCTCTTCCCTCTCCCCACTGTTTTGTTATGCTCTTGTTGTCGTATAAGCTGCTTCCTTGATGTGCACTCTGACAAAGGAAGGTTCAGACTTGGAGATAGCTTTAACATGTTTATTAAACTATCAACAATTCTCCTACTTGGATTTGGCGCTACTGTTAATCCTGCTATAGCTACTCAGACTGACGAACCAGTCTGCTACAATCCACGTGGTGGGAGTGATGTTCAATCAACCCTGTGCTGTACTCACTGAGTGTCTCCACTGGAAATAGCCTGAGCCTGTGTGATGTGTCCTTTTATATGGGTTGGTGTAATGCTCTCCTGTGGTGGTGTCACCTCTATGTGTATCGTGAATGCCCATTGGTCGTGTCCTATCTTACTGACCTATTGGTTGACTGTCTGTGTGTCATGTCTCTGGTGTTCCCTCTAGTGTCTAGCTAGGTGTAGTGTATGTACATTAACCCTTTGTGTACTTAGTGATGTATATCACCACATTCCCCCCTTTTTTCATGTTACATATTTTCTGTACAGTGTTAAAGAAAATTGAACAAACTAGGTAGATGAGTGATACTCTGTATAAGTTATGATAACAGTGATCATTAAACAATAAGTCCAAATCATATGCATGAGTCCAAAGTTCATTATTTAGTGATGTATATCACCACATCCCCCCTTTTTTCGTGTTACATATATTTTCTGTGCAATGTTAAAGAAAATTGACCAAACTAGGTAGATGAATGATACTCTGTACAAGTTATGATAACAGTGATTATTAAACAATAAGTCCAAATCATATGCATGAGTCCAAAGTTCATTAATTATTATGGTCGAGTGGCTTTCTTGTTTGGTTGGTGAGTTGGTGATGTTGATGGTGGCATTGCATTGTAAACGCCATCAGTGCCCCTGTGCTGAAGGAACCAAGAAGTGGTCAAATTACTTCATTGTCGGATTTGGTCACTTCTTTTTTTCTTTTGATGCTTGTGGTGGTAATCCTTCATGGCATCTGTCCTGAAAGCTAGGTTGCTGGTTGGTAGTGTAGTAAAACGTGAATTGGTAAGATGCATCGTCCTGCCATGGTATGTCATTGTACAGAGCTGAGCAGTAACAGTGTCCCTCACGGGAGGAGTTGTACCATGTCGTACCAGTCGTAGTTCCATAGATGTTGTTGTTGTCGTGCTTGCTGCGCTTAAGGACCACACTCTGTGAATAATACGAGTCCTTCACATAGTTACTCGTGTAAGCGTGCTTTGTGGCATCTGCTTTTTTCTTGAGCGTGCCATCACTGAGTTCGCGGCGCTCCCCGTCTGGAGTCATGTCCGGCTTAATTGAATCAGCTTTGTCTGGTGGATGCTCCCAGTCTGGAGTCTGGTCTGTTTCACCTGAGTCAGTTTTGGCTTGTCGATGCTCCCCATCTGGAGCCTGGTCTGTTTCACCTGAGTCAGTTTTGGATTGTCGATGCTCCCCGTCCGGAGTCATTTCAGGTTCACTTGCATCTTCTGAGGTCTCTTGATGCTCCACGTCCGGAGTCATTTTAGGTTCACTTGGATCGTCTGAAGTTTTGTGAAGCTCCCCGTCCGGGGTCAAAACAGTCAGGAATGAATTTGCTTGTGGAGAGGCTCGAGCGAGTGAGGTTTGAAGTAACGTGGAGTCACCGGAGTCACCAGTAGTCTCACTGTGATTGCCGAGTGCCTCTGCACATTCTAGCTGAGTCTGTCACATTGCACATCTGGTATGGGAAGTGGGATGCCGTCATCACTGGTCGCACATACAGTGGGTAGAGCCTCAGTGTCTTCTTGTTGTTCACTTGAGCTGGGTAGACCGTCAGAGTCTTCTTCTGGTGGCTCAAATAATCTGGGTGGACTGTCATAGTCTGCTTGCTGTACACCTGAGCGTAGTAGACCGTCAGAGTCTTCTTCTTGTTCACTGGAGCGTGGTAGACTGTCATAGTCTGCTTGCTGTACACTTGAGCGTGGCAGACTGTCATAGTCTTTCTGTTGTTCACTTGAGCATGGCAGACTTGCATCGACTGCTGCTGGTTGCTCAGAGGAGATTGCTAGACCCTCATGGTCATGTTCATGCAAGGACTGCGCTTTGGGTCTTGCATTGCTTCTACCGTGGAGTCTGTCCACGAGCTCGCTGTGGAGGCTTGTGTCACTCGAGTCACTTCTTGTTCATGCAAAGACTGCGTGGTGGAGTCTTGCGTTGCTTCTATCGGGGAGTCTGTCCACGAGATCACTGTGGAGTCTTTCATCGCTTTCTGTGTGGCGGCTGGGACCCTTTGTGGTGCATGGACCACTCTCTGTGTGGCAGCAGGCCACTCTCTGTGGGCTTGTACCGCTCTCTATCTCTTGGAGTCAGGCCGCAGCATAATCCTGCACTCACAAGTCGGGATGTCATATCTGCTGGGCTGAAGATCCTCAAATCCGAAGAACTCGTCGTCGGGGTCGTCAATGTACAACACGTCTAGTTGCGGTTCAGATTTGGCACTGGGGTAGCCACCGCCCAAGGTGAAAGCTTCGTCTGAGTCATTGTCTTCCAAGACCATATCATCACGTTTTGTGTCGGGGCTGGCATTGGGCTCGCGATGTCCAAAGAAAAATTCAAGGTCTGAGTCATAGTCTTCAAGGACTGTATCATCTCTTTGGGTGGTGCGAACTGCTTATTACAGGGTTCTGCGGAGGTTACTTTCAGCTACTGGTCGAATTTCAGGCATTGTGCTGTCGTTCCAGGTGAAAGAATCTGGTTTTGAGGCTTTAACATTTTTTTTTTTGTGTGTTTTGGGACATTTCCCCTTTAAGTGGGCGTGGTCCAGGGTCTCTGACGTCATGAAGCGTGTGACGTAGTGCGGAGGAAGCAATTGCGCATGCGCAGATCGCTGTTCCTTTACTTGGGGGCCTTGTTCTCAATTGTACATGTGCGACTTCTCGCGCATGTGCAAATGGGCGTTCCCGTTCTGTGCGCTCTTCGCGCAACTGTGCATGTGCAGCACCTTTTCCAAGATGGCTGCAATTCAAAACTGCTGTTCATTGCTGCAAGCCTACCTTGCGGTTAGTTTTGCCGCCTCTTTTACCTTTTCTTCTTGTATGTTCCTCGCAGAATTCTTGGAAGTTGTCCAGGACTGACTGGAAATCGCTCTTGTTTTGCCCCTTTGAGTATTTGAAGGTCTGGAAGATTTCAGCTGCTTCTGGACCCGCGATGGTAAGGCGAAGCTTTATTTTCTCTGCATCCGCCATGACATCTAGGTCGGACGCTACCAGGTACATCTCGAATCTCTGCCTGAACCAACGCCAGTTTTCACTGAGATTGCCTTGGTACCTGAGCTGCTGTGGAACCGGAATCTCGAACATCATCTTGATTGCTGTTGCTGGTTGTCCGTTTGCTGAGTATTAACTATATGGATTGAAACAGTTCACAACTGGAACCATGTTTTGTTGTGCTCTTGTCGTAGCATAAGCTGCTTCCTTGATGTGCACTCTGACAAAGGAAGGTTCAGACGTGGAGATAGCTTTAACATGTTTATTAAACTATTAACAATTCTCCTACTTGGATTCGACGCTACTGTTAATCCTGCTATAGCTACTCAGACTGACGAACCAGTCTGCTCTTATCCACATGGTGAGAGTGATGTTCAATCAACCCTGTGTCTGTACTCACTGTGTCTCCACTGGAAAAAGCCTGAGCATGTGTGACGTGTCCTTTTGTATGGGTTGGTGTAATGCCCTCCTGTGGTGGTGTCACCTCTATGTGTATCGTGAATGCCCATTGGTCGTATCCTATCTTACTGACCTATTCGTTGACTGTCTGTGTGTCATGTCTCTGGTGTTCCCTCGAGTTTCTAGCTAGGTGTATGTATGTACATTAACTCTTTGTGTACACAGTGATTTATATCACCACACACACATATCTCCCCTACTCTCTCCGCACCATCAGTATTTCTCCACCCCCCACACACACAACACCCCACATATATGCATCAGTTGTGAAATCAACTGGAGTAAGGCAAAGTAAAGTCATCATAGTCCCAGATGACCATAGGCTGCTTTCCCCTTTGAGGAGGGGTGACTGGTGGTGATTTATCCTGATGATCGCCACACATCAGACGAGGGGCAAAGTTGAGAAGTTGAGCCTTCATGAGTAACCTCAATGGCCTCCGCACAACATGCTGATCTATTCTGTCTGCTTCATTGGCATTATGTCAAAAATCTTCAAGGATATTTAATCCAAAGAAGGAATTGTATTTTACAGATATATGTACTGTATATTTTGCCTACTTCTTGTGCACATGAACCTTATTTTACTGCAGTACTTGACATATGAATATTTATATGCACTATTTCACTGTTCAACCCACAAGGTTAGCACCCCACCTGACACCTTAAACATTTGCTCCTTCCATCACTGGTGTTTTGATGGCAGCAGTGTGTATGATCTAAGTGATGCAAAGCAACAATTTGTCAAAGCACCCTTGACAACACCTTCCAAACTCAGGACCTCTATCCACTCGAAGAATAAGGGCAGAAGGCACACAGGAATGTCACCACCCCATACATTCAAATCAAAGCCATACACCATCTTGACTCTGAGCCATATCACCACTTCTTCATTGCCGCTGGATCAAAAAACTGGAACTGCAATAGCTCAAGAAGGAAGCTCAAGACCAACATTTCAAGGACAATTAGGGGTGGACAATCCATGCCGGGCTTGCCAGGGGTTCCCACACCACGAGGACAAATTCAAAAGCACTTTATTGATGGACTTGATGTGAGTCAACAGCAACTCAGAACTCAAAAAGATACAACTCAAAAGGACGGTAAGAAGCAAGAAAATTGCCAAGGAAATACTGCTGAGGAAGTGTGAAAATAACCAATGCTGAATGACCAGTTAAGAGAACTGGCCAATAACAGGATAAAAAAAATGAAGGCCGGGTTTTCCAGCCCTTAACGTTCGCGCGATCTTCTGATCCTGGTGAAAGAGATGATGGGCTGACTAATCCCCTTCTGAGCCGTATAAATCTTTTTTTTTCAATTAAAAAAATAATAATTTTCTTTATAATTTAGAGTACCCGATTCATTTTTTCCAATTAAGGGCAATGTAGCGTGGCCAATCCACCTACCCTGCACATCTTTTTGTTGTGGGGGCGAAACTCATGCAAACACGTTGAGAATGTGCAAACTTCACACTGTATCTTTCTCGAGCAATGTTTTGCAAACTGTTTTTCCTGGGACCCACAATTACGAACAGGCCGACATTTAAGACCCATGCCGGCTGACCTTTGTGATCCATGCCGGCTGACCATTGCAACACACCATTTAACGATAGGTAAGCCAACTTGGTCCTCACAATCTCACTTGCTTTGTCATTCTATGTTACATTTCTGCGAAGGACCTCAGCTGATGATTTAAGTTCTCGCTGCATCATTTGAAAAAAATCAAGAGGTTTGTCCTTGAACTCGCCATGCTTAGTCTTCAAATGCCTTTGAACTTTTGAGGGTTTTAAACTCTCATTTGCCAGTACTTCCCAGCATACAACACACATGGGCTTTACATCCTGATTTGCATTGGCACAATTAACAGTGCCATACCTCAAGTAATCATTTTTAAATTGCTTTGTCTCCAATTTCAGTTTTTCCTTTGTTGGGTGTTCATCAAAGGCCCTGGAGCTCTCGTACATAGCTAACACTAGCACTACTTTATCCTGCTGTGGACTCTCTTGTGCACTATCTCCAGCAGATTCAGTTGTGAGGCCCTGGCCTGTTTGTGCCTCTCGCCCTTTCCTCCTTATAACAAAATGATCCACCTTCAGCTCTTCACAGTCCTGTTGTCTTGCTTGCTCACAGCTGGAAAATGTAGGAATCCGCCTTGGTGATTTCAGGCCAAAAGCATGGGCGTACAATGCGCGTGACGTTAGTGCACATGCTGGGTGCGTAACCTGTTCGCTGCCGCCGCTTCTGGCTGGAAGACTGCGTCATTCCATTTGAAAGCCAGTCGTGGCTGGCATTTTCAATTTAAAGACTGTTGCAGCTGACATTCTCAATTGAGTGCTTCTCCTGCAATTGGGAACATTGCGACCAATCGCTCCACGATTCCCCTGACACCCACGCGGGCGGACAGCAATTTGAAAAATCCTGTCCTGGAAGATTTCGAGATATGGCGATACACCTCACTGGACACTGCTCTGGGGGTAAGTAAATAAATGGCTGAATAAAAGTTGGCATTAAAATTGATAGAGACTACATAAGGCAAAATACTCTGGCAATGTTGATGCACTGTTACTACAATGACTTGGGGCTGTTCCTGAAATCTGATCCAAAACTTTCTTGATCTCACGAAACACAATACATTTATGAGTAAATGCAATAACATTATACTTGGACACAAAATGTATGCTCCCCAGTTGACCTAAACCAATCGTTCATTGAATTAGCTCAGGAGATACCATTAATAACTTCTGTTACAAGCCCAAGTACCCCAATAAATTGATGAATGAGCTTACAGAAGCTGAAAACGATGGCACCAGGCCAAGTCCTCTATGCTCTCTCCATCACTCTGACTTGAGAGGCTTAGGTCTAATATTTTCAATACTGGCTTCAAAGTGTAAATCCAAATCGATTCTGCCATTCAGGCTGAACTAGTTCCATTTCTGGGTCAATGTATTTTGCACCGTGATTATAATATGCTGCATAATGGTCCCTACTTTAAATGAGCTGTGAATTTGCACACACGAACAATATGTCCTGATATTCCAGCCCACTGCAGTGACTGAAATACAAAGGCAAACAGTTAAAGCAGGAGCATCATTCTCTGTACCATCTTATAACATTAGCCTCAAAAACAAGTTGTCTCAAGTTTTAAAGCTTATTCCATTGGTCAGCTTATTTCAGGATTGAAAATAAATAATGATGCAAATGGAAAGGACTACAAAACTGCAGGCGTCTGGATTGGCTACTTTTTGAACCCCCCAAAAAACGAGCAATCGTGGAAACTTATTTCAGTTGGATATAGAGTCATGGGGGAGAAAGGGTCATTTCAAAAGTAGTCATTTTAAAAGTGGAACATTTTATTCGCACACTTGCATAAGATTGCCAGGGAGATGAGCTGCCACATTGTGAAGCTGCCCTAGTTTGACGCAATATGGATGGATCGGATAATTGCTTCTACTCCCACTGATGCAGAAGGTTCATCTTCTCAATCGAGTGACTAACAGGCAGGATCCATCCCCATAATGAGGGAGAGAGAGAATTGCCTGAACCCGTTCAGTTCCGAGCCCCATGACCATTTCAGAAATATTGGTGCAGAATTTGCTGGGAAACTAACTGCGGGTTTAATGCACCTGGCATCATTTGCGAGTAAACAGCAGCAATTTTTAGCATCGGAGAAATATGCCATCAGTTGCAAATCTTCACAAATTCCTGCGTGATTTGTGCCATTCCGCCATGATCCTTACAAAAATGGAAGCTTGCTGTCGAGGATCACGTGAGCTTCAAGAAAATGCTGAAATTATACTGTAAAAACAAATTAAACACAGTGTGCAAAATTAAGGTTGGTACTTAATGATCTAAAAGGACTGTTTTAGCGAGGAGATTTATGTTCCTGCATTGCTGCTCAAACACTAGGAACAATCAAATCTGTGAAGACTCATTGTTGCAGGCAGTAAAATGTTTTGAGAGATGATAAAAAGTAATGTTCTTATTATTCTTCCTTTTCCATTGTGTTCCCTCCTCAATCTAAGCCCTTTGTGTTTATTTCCTTCTCTTTATTTCCTGTTCTGGGTGTAATGTAACTCAAATTCAGCCAATTAACTTTTCTAACATTCCTGTTATATTAATCACATCATCCAACATACGCCCTGCAACACACTGGAGTTTGGTGGGGAGGAGGGGGGGGGGAAGGGAGACCAGGAGAGGGCAGGGTGATATGAGTGAGTGTGGTGGGGCGGGCCGGAAGGGGTCGTGTCAGCTCAGAGGGGGGTGGGGGTTGCTCGGACAGGGGAGTTGGGGGGGGATGTTGGTTGGGTGAGATTGGGTGTGGTCAGGATGAACCGGGATGGGGGTATCGGGGTATTGGTATGGAGAGTCGGGCAGGCATGGGGGTGGGGGTTGTATTAGGCTAGGTTAGGATGGGGGGTCAGGTCAGTTGGGGTGGGTTGGGTCGATGTGAGGGAGGTGGATGTGTCTGATTGTAGGAGAGTCGGGTTGGGCCAGACTAGTGGGGCTGGGGGGGAGGGGGGATGGGGGAGGGTTGACACTAGTCCAGCAACACATTATTCAATACACATACCATCCAACACATACCATGCAATACACTATTCCTGCTATACACTATCCAACACAAATGCTGCAAATGCTATCCAAGGGAAACCCTGCAAAATATTGGCAAACACACACTGTATAAAACAACATCCAACACAAACCCTGCAAAATATTATCCAACACAGATGCTGCAAAGCATTTTCCCAATATATTTTTGGATAAGGGAAATTGCGATAAGTTCATTGTTCATGCACTTTTTTTTGAATTTTACAGACATTTCATCATCAGTTTCCTTTCCATCATGTTGAAACAAATAAAATATCTGTGGGACTGTTTTGAGGGCTCAAGTGGAAGTTAAAGGTGTGTTGTTACTATTCTGAGAAGAGCAGGTAGTGATTCCATTTATCTCGCCAACATTTCTCCTTCAACATCAAAACAGATTAGATGTGTTCTTATTGTTCTCTGAGGGATCTCGCTATTTACAAATTTGCGACTATAGTACTGCCTTATAAAGTTACTGCTTTCCAAAGCAATTTATTCCATGTGAAACATTTTGAGATATTTCCAAAGGAGGTTATAACACGCGACATACATCCCAGTCTTTTCAGCTCAGGAGAGGCTGAGCAGAAAGATGGCTATTTGTCTGTCAACTGGTTAATCGTGCCCAGAATTGTAAAGATGGGGGCAACACAAACTTAAAAGTTTTCCACCTAATTTTCTTCTCTTTACATCAACGCTCAACAGCAGCGTGAATCCATTATTTTCTGACTAACTTTTATATAACAATTTGATTCTTAAATAAAGTATTCCTTTTCTAAAAATCTCAGTGAAAATCTGTGGCTTTAGATGTTTGCTTTGATCTGCGCAAATCTAACTTGTCATGGGAAGAAGTAAATTCATTAAATCATAAAAACCCGGTAACCAATCTGCCAGTTGTTTTCCTTCCATTGGTTAGTATTGAAATTAAAAATGATGCCTACACATTATTAGATTAAGACCAGTTTAATAAGGAGAGAAAAGCAGTTTATCCTCTGGGGAACACGCTAGTAATATCTGTGAATGATTTATAAAGCCCTTCTTAAAGAGATTTTGCCTTCAATATTCTGCAACGTACAGATGAACCACAGGCCCTGGCATCCTACAGATGAGGAGAATAGAATAGTCGGAGTACACACTGGTTGGCTAAAGTTTGCATGCCATATTAAGGAGAAATAAATTTTAAAATGCTGAAATAAATTAGACTGTCAGATACAAAACTCACACATACATTATTCCAAATCCGGTGAGATTAATTTGTGCACTATTCATATACATAACTGATACTGTGCAAGTTAATGTCACCGTCACATGCTGTGGTAGCAGTCGGCAGTCCTGGTGGGACACCATTGATATTTCAGCATTCTAAGCATCAAGACAAAACGTTTTGTTGCTCATAAATAACAAGCAAGACATTCTCAGTTCTTTCAATGTTTACTGTGGAGGTTATTAATGGAGAACGGTCTACACTTTCTGTTTTTGGCACCTCTGCGCATCATCTGATACGTTCAAATCATGTATACTTGGGCGAGATGCAGAAAAGCATGCTGTTCCATATAAACAAGTGTGTCTAAACTCTAATCTCAGGAAAGCACACTTGGCTGCACATGGGCATATTTTCTTCCCTTGCACCGCTCCCTAAGAAAGCAAATCTGATTTATATTATGGGGAATTTGGACTTGGGAATTTCCCCAAACTCACCTGACTCATGAATCTTGCAGCCTGGAGTCCAGAGGTGTAAAGAGATTTTGGGCACTTTTCCACACCCAGCTGCTTGGATTTTCTCACATATTTTCTCCCCTTCTCTCCAAAAGATGTTGGGCACGATCTAACCAAATTCGTTCCAAGTGTGGCAGCGAGTGGGAAATGCCAGGTGTTTCTCGACAGCCGACCCTGCGAGGCTGTCACCGGTATCCAGCGTTAAATAGACCACTTAATGGAGCGCCACAGACGTCACACTGTAAATGACTGTCCCGCTCGGTGATTCGCTGGGACCACGCTTGGCAGCTACCGGCTAATGAGGGGAGATGCACTTAAACCGATCCTGCAGAGCACACCCCAGCCAGCACATATCCATGCTCCACGATTCGGGGATGCATTAGACCTGGCCAGCCTAGTGGAGTCAAGATGGAACACCCTGTTCCCTCAAGGAGGTGGGAAGGTCAGCCACAGGGAAGCCAAAGCCGCCTGGGAATGTGTTAAGGAGGACAGCCATCCAGTGCCACAAAACGCTCAACGACCTCCAACGGGCCGTATGGGTGAGTTGGTATAGACCCATGACACTAGTCCTCCTCTTACCGTCGGGCCCCCCCCCCCCCCCAACGACTCCGCGCCTGCTCCCCCCCATCACAATACCGCCATCTGCTCCAGCATAACCTGCCATCCAACAGCAGGCCAGTGTCGATGCTAACGCCTGTCCCCCGCTATGCCCCCCGCCATGTCCCAGCAGCACTGAAAGCAATATGAGGTTTACAATGCCCTATCCCTCTATCCTTGCAGGATAGTTGGCCCACAACTGATGGGAGAGGGCCCAGCCGGGCGGCAGAGTACCAGACCTGAGAACCCCACCCCCTATGAAGAATGGGTCCTGGAGATCGTGTGGGTGACCAAGGACAGAATGGTCACTGATGCTTAGCTTGGCCTGCACCACAGAGATGAGTATCCACCAGCCCCACCCAGATGACCTGTCACCCATGAGTTGTTCATGCCAGGATAACGATCCTTCCCACTCACTGACCACATAGTCAAATCATAGCATTTACAGTGCAGAAGGAGGCCATTTGGCCCAACAAGTCTACACCAGCCACTGAAAGAGAACTCTGCTTAAGCCCATGCCTCCACGCTGTCCCTGTAACCCAGTAATCCCACCTAACCATTGGACACAAAGGGGGAAAATTAGTGTGACCAATCCATCTAACCTGCACATCTTTGGACACTGGGAGGAAACCAGAACACCCGGAGGAAACCAGTGCTGATACAGGGAGAAAGTGCAGGCCCAACACAGGCAGTAACCCGAGGCTGGAATTGAACCATGTCCCAAGAACTGTGAGGCAGCAGTGCTAGCCACTGCACCACATGCCCATTCTCCCACAGGATCGCAACCTGGTGGAGCTGGCCATTCAGGGAAGCCCACCACCCCACCACCCTCACTTCCCAAGAGAACATCTCGGAGGAGAGCTCCGAGGATGCCATCATTATCGCATCACAGTTGTTATCTCCACCCTCCACCAGCGCAGGGACACACACCTCGGTGGGTACCATTAGTGGACATGCTCATGATGCATGATCTGGTAAGCACCACCCAAGACATGTGGGGCCACGGTCATGTTATTCTGCACTGTGGACCAGTCTGCCTCCTTCTGGCCTATTTGCCCTGTGCCCTCCCCCGGCCCTAGCTCCCGGACTCCCTGCTATGGGACCTGGCCCCACTCCCCCGGCAAAGTATACCACTTGCAGGTGATGGGTGTGAGCATATGATGAGTGGCTGGGTGGAAGAATTGCCGGGGGGATAGGGGACAGGAGGGGGCTGGGTGAGGCAAGCACTTGTGAGGCGGTAGGGGAGAGGGGGGCGGGGGGGGGGGGGCATGGGGTGGGGAATGATGGGTGTGAAAGAGAGTCGGGGAATGATGACAGACAAAGCCATGTTATATGTAAAGAGGGTAAGGGCGTCCCTGGTCTTCTGGGCATGTCAGACCCTCGCCGCCGCTGCCTGTCCTCCACCCTTCGGCTGGTCCCTTGGGTCCTCCCCTGGCTCGTCCGAGTGTCCCAGAATGCAGCTGCCGTTCACACTCCCTGGGTAGGGTGCACACATGTGCATGATCTTCATGTGGTGGTCACATGCGAGTTGAACGTTCAGGGAGTGAAACCCCTTCCTGTTGATGAAAGGCACTCCCGGACCGCCGGTGCGCGCAAGGTGACATGCATGCCATCTATTACCCCCTGGACCTGGGGCATCCTGATGATGGCAGAGTATCCTGCTGCCCAGGTATCCTGTTGTGTTTGGTCCAGGTCAAAGATTATGTAGTCGACTGCCCAGGCAAACAGGGCATCCATGAACACATGGATGCACTTGTGGTCTATAGCTTGTGAGATGCTGCACAAGTCCACGCTTGAGCCTTGGAGTGACCCCGAAGCGCAGAATTTGGGGGCTGCATTCATCTTGACAACCATCAGGAGTGGGTACCCTCCTCCTCCACGTGATGCCAAGTCTACAAGAACGTGGCACCATCTCGGTGCAGCACAGCAGAATAGTGGTTAGCACTATGGCTTCACAGCGCCAGGGTCCCAGGTTCGATTCTTGGCTTGGGTCACTGTCTATGCGGAGTTTGCACGTTCTCCCCGTGCCTGCGTGGGATCCTCCGGGTGCTCCGGTTTCCTCCCACAGTCCAAAGATGTGCAGGTTAGATGGATTGGCCATGCTAAATTCCCTTAGTGTCCAAAAAAGGTCAGGTGGGGTTACGGGCATAGGTGGAGGTGTGGGGAAAGGTAGGGTGCTCTTTCCAAAGGCCGGTGCAGACTTGATGGGCCGAATGGCCTCTTTCTGCACTGTAAATTCTATGATCTCCTTGTTGAGGTGCAGCCTCCTGCTGCACATGCTGTCCATCATCTCTTCAAAAGACCAGTGGTGCCTGTACATCTTGAGCTGTCACCAGCCTCCCCTCTGGGCCCCTCCCTGCCTGATAGGTGGCCGGGTCCTCAGGGTGTGGGCCGGGCCCCTGCACATGGGCTGCCGCCTCGAACCTCTGTCAAATCTGCTGCCATTGCCTTCTCTGGCGTCTGGCTGCCAGGCCTGGTGCCAGCACCGCGATGGCAGTTTCCGCTGGTCCACGATATGCTGTCTGTATGAATTGGCGAGAATGTGAACCGACGAACAGGTATGGCTTCCACCGGGGACGCTCAGATCTCCCAGACATCCCCCACCCTCACGTCCTCTGCCAACCCTCAGTGTGCCATCCAACTCACCCTGCACATGCTCCCACGGCCCCAGTAGTATCCCCTGGGCACCAGACCCAGACCTCGGATACTGGACCCCAGACACCCACCGCAAAGATTATCTGGACTGGGCGCTGGGTTCCACACACCCACCCTCTCATCTCGGGATGTCCCCAGTGCTGACACCTAGCTCCTGGGTGTTAGAATGTTGGCTACTGCCTCTGTGATGTTGATGTCTCCGGAGTTCAGGCAAAGTGTCCAGGCCTCTCAGTCAGACTGGGATGCTAGGCAGTAACAATCGCCTGCGACATGGCACATGTACCCACGGGGATCCATTTGGGAGCTGTGAACTGCTCGCATTACTAAAATTGACAATTCCCCATTAGAATAGTCTTCAGCTGCACGGCCAGTAGCCGCCACAGTAAATGGGAGTTAAAGTGACCATCACCAAATTACCATGGACAGGGCTGTGTCCTGGCTATGTTCAGTGGGGCAGACAGGCAGCAGCTGGAGCTTCCCACATTATGGGTATGCATCATCAGGGGGAGGGGCATGCCAGACCCGCGTACGCTGAAACCTTACCCCCCATCCCAGGGGCGACCACCCCCAACAATGGCAGCTAACCCCTCGACCGAGCCCCCCTCTCCGCCACCCCCAAAGGCTCCCCCACATACCCCCCATGCACTGGGGCAGTGGCCCCAGTGCCCCCAGGCATGACCGCTTGCTGAGGAGGCGGTTAGGTTGTGGGAGGTCATTTGATAGGGGGTCCTTCCCATTAATGGGATGGAGATTGGTCTTAATTGGTGATTCTTGGTTTCTCGCCATGCCACAGAAGGATCTGCAACTTGCCGACGGGAGCGGGCTGGATAGTTTGGAAACAGGAGGCGGCACCGGCATGGTCCCTGATTTCGGCCTCTCCCATAATATAATAGGCCCGTTTGTTCTCTTGCTCAGCGTGACGTGGCTGGTAGATAATGCCTAATGCCCATTGACTTTGTGATGGGACATCCCACCATGGACAGTGTGCCTTTTTCTATCTTGCCCAGTTGGTCATGATCATCTGGATATCTTGGCAGTGAATTTCAGCTTGGAGGCATTTACAGCTGGTCATTATCTCACGATGGTGACAGATGAGGGGTGGGATTCTTCTGTAATCGGTGGGGCAGGCAACTCCGGCGGGACGGAGTGGCGTGAACCACTCTGGCGTCGGGCCGCCCCGAGTGGTTTGTGCCCCTCCCGGCCGGCGGGAAAGGGGTTTGTCACCACGCCAACCGGCGCTGAAGGGCCTCCGCTGGCTAGCGCGAGTTGTCGCATGCGCGGGAGCGCCAGTATGTGTTGGCATCATCCCCGCGCATGCGCAGAGGGCTTCGTTTCCACATCGGGAATGGCGGACCGGTACAGCCTCCGGTGCGGATGGATAGAGTGCCCCCACGGCACAGGCCCGCCCGCGGATCGGTGGGCCCGATCGTGGGCCAGGCCATCCTGGGGGCACCTCCCGGGGCCAGATCCCCCCCAAGAGCCTCGGAGGCTGCCCGCGCTGCCAGGTCCCGCCAGTATGGACCTACTCCAATTTACGCCGGTGGGACTGGCAAAAGATGGGTGGGACTTCGGCCCATTGTGGGCCAGAGAATTCGGGCAGCCCCGGGGCCAATGGAGTCGCGCCGGACCCCGCCGGGCCGCTTTTTGGGGGGCCGGAGAATTTGGAGGACGGTGGGGGCAGGATTCACGCCGACCCCTGGCGGGGGGTCAAAGAATCCCCCCCGAGATTTCTGGACACTTATCAGGGGATTTTCTTTTTTTTTCCCCATTTCCATCCAAGGGAGTTTTGAGGGAAATTGCAGCAAAACGTTTGGATAGCCATTTTATGTTTCCTCCTATTCATTAGCAGTTATTCTTTCAGTTTTTGAAAAGTTTCTAACCTTGCAGTTAGCTCAAATCAGATGGAAAAGTGAAATCGGTTGATTTGATGAATCAAAGCTGTCAGGATTATTTTTGTTGTTGTGAGATCAGTGACATGTTCTCTAATGTAAACTGTACTGTGAAAATATCTATTCAGTTACCATTTGATCATTACAATGGAGTTTCACCACTGAGAATTGTAATCTAAATCCTGTTGCTAGTGAGCACAGGTCTACAACAACATAGAACTGACAATAAATCAGTCTTAACTGACAGTCTCAGTCCTCAAAGATATATGTAATAAGGGGGAAGGAAATCAAATTTCTTAACTATTGCAAATGCCCCAGCTTCGGTGAGGTGCATTACTATTTGCATAATATGAAATGTGCTTATATCATAATATCAAGGAACACACCAGTGATGGCTTAGGTTGATTGCTATGACTGTAATTCATTCAAGGAATCGTTCAAATCCCGAGAATCTGCCACAACTTAGTCACTCAGGCCAGGTTTTCATTACCACAGAGAGGGGGCAAGATTCTCCGACCCCTCACTGGGTCGGAGAATCAATGGGGGCTGGCGTGGGGCGTCATTCTCCGACCCCCCGCCGGGTCGGAGAATGGCCGTTGGCCGCCGTGAATCCCGCCCCCGCCACCGCCGAAGTCTCCGCTCACGGAGATTGGCCGGGGGCGGGAATCCGGCCGCGCCGGTTGGCGGGACCCCCCGCTGGATTCTCCGGCCCGGATGGGCCGAAGTCCCGCCCAGGAATTGCCTGTCCCGCCGACGTAAATCAAACCTGGTATTTACCGGCGGGACCAGGCGGTGTGGGCGGGCTCCGGGGTCCTGGGGGGGGGGGCGCGGGGCGATCTGACCCCGGGGGTGCCCCCACGGTGGCCTGGCCCGCGATCGGGGCCCACCGATCCGCGGGCGGGCCTGTGCCATGGGGGCACTCTTTCTCTTCCGCCTCCGCTACGGCCTCCACCATGGCGGAGGCGGAAGAGACTCTCCCCACTGCGCATGCGCGGGAAACTGACAGCGGCCGCTGACACTCCCGCGCATGCGCCGCATTTCCGCGCCAGCTGGCGGGGAAACAAACGCCATTTCCGCCAGCTGGCGGGGCGGAAATCCCTCCGGCGTCGGCCTAGCCCCTCAATGTTGGGGCTAGGCCGCCAAAGATGCGGAGCCTTCCGCACCTTTGGGCCGGCGCGATGCCCGTCTGATTGGCGCCGGCTTTGGCGCCAGTTGGCGGACATCCCGCCTTTGGGGGAGAATTTCGCCCATGAATCCCGCCCCCTCAGTTGCCAAATTCTCCGGCACCGGAGATTCGGCAGGGGCGAGAATCGCGCCACGCCGATTGCCGCCCCCCCCCCCCGCGATTCTCCAGCCCGGATGGGCCAAAGTCCCACTGCTAGAATGCCTGTCCCGCCGGCGTGGATTAAACCACCTACCTTACCGGCGGGACAAGGCAGCGCGGGCGGGCTCTGGGGTCCTGGGGGGGACGCGGGGCGATCTGGCCCCGGGGGGTGCCCCCACGGTGGCCTGGCCTGCGATCAGGGCCCACCGATCCGCGGGCGGGCCTGTGCCGTGGGGGCACTCTTTTCCTTCCGCCTTCGCCACGGTCTCCACCATGGTGGAGGCGGAAGAGGCTCCCTCCACAGCGCATGCGCGGGGATGCCGTGAGCGGCCGCTAACGCTCCCGCGCATGCGCGCCCGGCAATGTCATTTTCGTGCCAGCTGGCGGGGCACTTCCACCAGCTGGTGGGGCGGAAATCAGTCCGGCGCGGGCCTAGCCCCTCAAGGTTAGGACTCGGCCGGTCAATGGGCGGAGGATTCCGCACCTTTGGGGCGGCGCAATGCCGGACTAATTTGTGCCGTTTTTGGCGCCAGTCGGTGGACATCGCGCCGACACCGGAGAATTTTGCCCAGGATCTCTGATGGTGAAAATATTGGGACTGCCCGAAAATTCGAATATCAATCCCCAGACACAGGAATTCCCACTTTTGTGGGCATGGATTTGCGGTGGGGTACATTTAACAGAGGGGCAGTTTATGGAGGCAGCTGACGATTTAAATCATCAGCTGCCTTGACTAAAGTAGGATTTTGATCAGCTAGGTGTGTGAAACCCAAAGTCAGCAGATTAGACAAGGTAAGAGCAGGTCTGAAGTTGTGGAATCATTTGGATAGCCAGGGTAACCCTTTGGAGCTGGTCCTGGAACACCTTCGGGAGAGATCATGTGCTCTCTGATGGAGGTAAGGTGCCCTTTGGAATTGTTAAAAATAGGCACACATGCGTGTAAAAAGTGCATAAACTCATTAATTGTAAGCTCATTGGAACGGCCAGCAGATTTGTCAAAATCAACTGTCAAAACTATCATAAGCATCTGTCAAAGGGTCCTGTGTAAGGGAGTTTTCAGCAGTTAAGATTTTAAAAGTTTTTGCCTTTTAATCTGTGGAAAAATGTCTGGAGTGTTTTTTTAAAAATGATTGCTTGTCTGTTGCCATGACACTGAAGTCTTCCATTACTGAATGACTGTTGCATAACTGATTACATAACCATCCATTATCACTGTAGGGTGCCTGCCATTTCACAGTTCAATTGAAGCTACAAGTTGTTATAGTCTCTTTGATGTGGGTCTATGCATTCCAATGCTTGTTATTATTAGGGATTAAGCACTTGGATGAAATATATTTTGTTATAAGGCTTTATTTAGTTGAAGGAATGTTAATGTAGTGAATGGATTTTAATAGTGTCATGTGGCACAATGGTTAGCACTGCTGCCTACAGCGCTGAGGACCCGGGATCGAATCCCGGCTCACTGTCCGTGTGGAGTTTGCACATTCTCCCTGTGCCTGTGTGGGTTTCAGCCCATAACCCAAAGATGTGCAGGTTAGGTGGATTGCCCACTCTAAATTGCCCCTTAATTGGAACAAACAATATTTGGGTACACTAAATTTATTTTAAAAAAGTAAATGGATTTTAATGAATGTGATTGATTTGATTCCTTGTCATATGTACCGAAGTACAGTGAAAGTATTTTTCTGCGGCCAAGGGAACATAAACAGTACGTACATAGTAGCCCCAAAAAATAATCGACAGAGTGCATGGAACATTGGGGCACCACGGTAGCATAGTGGTTTGCACAATTGCTTCACAACTCCAGGGTCCCAGGTTCGATTCCCGGCTTGCTTCTCTGTCTGTGCGGAGTCTGCACATTCTCCCCGTGTGTGTGTGGGTTTTCTCCAGGTGCTCCAGTTTCCTCCCACAGTCCAAAGATGTGCAGGTTAGGTGGATTGGTCATGCTAAAATTGCCCTTAGTGTCCAAAATTGCCCTTAGTGTTGGGTCGGGTTACTGGGTTATGGGGATAGGGTGGAGGTATGGGATTGGGTAGGGTGCTCTTTCAAAGAGCCAGTGCATACTCGATGGGCCGAATAGCCTACTATAAACATAGAATATACAGTGCAGAAGAAGGCCATTCGGCCCATCGTGTCTGCACTGACCCACTTAAGCCCTCACTTCCACCCCATCCCTATAACCCAATAACCCCTCCTAACCTTTTTGGTCACTAAGGGCAATTTATCATGGCCAATCCACCTAACCTGCATATCTTTGGACTATGGGAGGAAACCGGAGCATCTAGAGGAAACCCACACAGACACGGGGAGAAAGTGCAGACTCCGCACAGACAGTGGTCCAAGCCGGAAATCGAACCGGGGACCCTGGAGCTGTGAAGCAACTGTGCTAATGTGGAACTATTAATATCAAGAGCATTTTCCCATTTGTTTTTAATGTAATTGTACTCAGACAGTGGTGTCATTGTGGGAGGGATTCTGAAGGGCATGGTGGATGTTAGTAACAATAAGTTAGAGAGCATTGATTGAGGGTATAGAAGAAACAGGAAAAGAACAAACAGCATAGTGGGAATGATAGGCAGACAACCAGAGAGAAAGACCATGAAACAGGGGATTTAAAACATACAGTCTGAGAGAGGGAAAGAAACTGGAGTACATTTTACAAGTTGATTCATTTAATTTTAATGGGTAGCGAGTTGGAAGAGCCATGAATACAGAATTCCACACCCACTGGACCAATTTGCTCTACTGCTGATATAAGCCACTGAGCCTGGGGTACTAACTCAGAAATTTTATCCAGTATTGGAAAAACTGTATAAATATAGAATGAGGAAATGAACGGCATCGAAGCAATCACAGATAGAGGGCAAAATTCTCCCCCAACGGCGGGATGCCAGCCGACTGGCGCCAAAGCCGGCGCCAATCAGACGGGCATCGCGCCGGAAAAAAGGTGCGGAAGTCTCCGCATCTTTGGCGGCCTAGCCCCAACATTGAGGGGCTAGGCCGACGCCGGAGGGATTTCCGCCCCGCCAGCTGGCGGAAATGGCGTTTGTTGCCCCGCCAGCTGGCGCGGAAATGCACCCGGCGGGGGGTCGGAGAATGACGCCCAGAATGTAGACATCGAAAATAATATAGTGAAAGAATGCAGAACCATTTGCCTGACTGGTGTTAAATTAAGCTGCCTTGTTCAAAAGTTCCGTGTTGATTAATAAATAAGTTAAATAAATTTTAGGTTTACGACCATTGTGCTACATGTGGTGATATGCATCACTGTATATACACAAGGGGTTAATGTAAATACACTACAACTAAGTAAACATTAAAGGGAGCACCAGAGATGTCATGATATGCAAATATGCAGCTAATGAATACTTAGAATAGGACACAACCAATGAACAGTCAAGGCACCCAGAGGTGACACTACCACAAGGGGGTATTACACAACCAATACAAAAGGACAGGGCACACGTGCTCTGTCTCTTTCCACATGCGACACTCAGAGAGTATGACAGGGGCAGATCAGAAGCATCACACCCACCACGTGGCTTAGAGCAGACTGGTTAGTTAGACTGAGTTACTACAGCAAGATTAGCAGGAGAGTCGAACTCATAGAGAACCGTGCTAATGGTTCAATAAATTACATTGAACTTACTTCAAAGTCTGGAGTATCTTTTGGTCAAAGCTGCATCACGTTGCAGCCTGTGTTATCCCAGAGTACAAACACATCACTACATATGCCCTGAAAGTCTGTCAAACCTGAGTTCAGCAACGATACAATCTAGAGAACAGGTCAGAAGAGATAGAAGGGAGTTAAGTCCTGCGGTGTAGTGAGAAGATAATGGAGGGAAAGAGAAATATTTTGTGGGATCAAATTGAGGTGGGACAGAGAGAGAACCCTTGTTTGGGTGGAAGAGAGATTGAGATACACAGTTCAGAGAAGGAGAAAGAGATTCTGTTGCAAGTTAGAAGAGAATTTGTTTAGCAGGGAACGCTGTGTTGAAGGGGAGGAAGAAAGTCTCCACTGAAATAGGGAGTGAGGTGGGAACAACCAGAGGTGGGAACAAACAGATCAGGTACCACGATGCACTCAGATTAGATAAAAATATTGTTGTACAAGATGGAAAACATGAGTGTTGCACGCAAGGTTTTGTGACTCTCAGACTGCAATAATCTATGAGCCAGTTCTGGGAAATGCCAAAGGAGATGCACAAAGAACAAACAAAGAACAATACAGCTCAGGAACAGGCCCTTAGGCACTCCAAGCCTGCGCCGATCATGTGTCCTATCTAGAGGAACTGCCTGTATCCTTCTATACCCCGTCTGTTCATGTGCTTATCCAAATAAGTCTAAAGGTCACTAATGTAACTGCCTCAACGACCTCACTTGGCAGTGCATTACAGGCCACCACCACCCTCTGTGTAAAAAACGTACCCCGCACATCTCCGCTAAACCTATCTCCCCCTCACCTTGAACTTGTGCCCCCTTCTAATTGTCATTTCTGCCCTGGAAAAAGCCTCCAACTGTTCACCCTATCTATACCCCTAATAATTTTATGAACTCAGGTCACCCCCTCAGCCTCCATCTCTCTCGGGAGAACAATCCCAGTTTATTCAATCCCCCCTCGTAGCTAATACCCTCTATACCAGGCAACATCCTGGTAAACCTTTTCTGTACTCTCTCCAAAGCCTCCACATCCTTCTGGTAGTGTGGTGACCAGAATTGGACACCGTATTCCAAATGTGGCCTAACCAACATTTTATATAACTAACATTATTTTCGAGCTTTTATACTCTATACCCTGTCCTATGAAGGCAAGTATGCCATATGTTTTCCTTGCCACCATTTCCACCTGTGCTGCCACCTTTATGGATCTGTGGACCTGTACGCCCAGATCTCTCTGTGTTTCTATGCTCCTGATCGTTCTGCCATTTATTTTATAGCTGCCACCTGAATTGGATCTACCAAAATGCATCACCTCGCATTTGTCCGGGTTAAATTCCATCTGTCATTTCCCTCCCCATTTTTGCAGCCTATCTATATTTTGTTGTATTCTCTGACAATTTTCATCACTATGTTGGGTTAGGTGGATTGGCCATTCTAAATTGCCCTTAGTGTCCAAAATTGCCCTTAGTGTTGGGTGGGGTTACTGGGTTATGGGGATAGGGTGGAGGTGTGGACCTTGGGCAGGGTGCTCTTTCCAAGAGCCGGTGCAGACTCGATGGGCTGAATGGCCTCCTTCTGCACTGTAAATTCTATGAAATCTATCCGCAACTCCTGCAATCTTAGTGTCATCCGCAAACGTGCTAATCAGACCCGCTATGTTTTCTTCCAAGTTATTCATATACATTACAAAGAGCAGAGGTCCCAGTACTGATCCCTGAGGAACTCCACTAATTGCAGACCTCCATTCGGGAAAACACCCTTCCACTGCTACCTTCTGTCTTCTATGGCCAAGCCAGTTCTGAATTCAACCAGTTAGTTCACCCGTGACCCCATGTTATTTAATCTTTTGCACCAGCCTGCCATGAGGGACCTTATCAAATGCTTTACTAAAGTCCATGCAGACAACATCCACAACCCTTCCCTCATCAGTCATTTTTGTCACCTCCTCAAAGAATTCAAGTAAATTAGAGAGAAATGATCTTCCTTGTACAAAACCACGCTGTCTGTTGCTAATAAGACTATTCACTTCCAAATATGCATAGATCTGATCTCTGAGAATTTTCTCCAACAATTTCACTATCACGTCAAGTTCACTGGCCTATAATTACCCAGATTATCCTTGCAACCCTTCTTAAATAACGGTACAACATTGGCTATCCTCTGGAATCTCACCTGTAGCCAATGAGGACACAAAGATTTCTGTTAGAGGCTCAGCGATTTCATCACTTGTCTCCCTCAGTAATCTGGGATAGATTCCATCAGGCCCTGGGGATTTGTCTATCTTAATGCTTTTTAACATACCTAACACTTCCTCCCTTGTAATAACGACCTGCTCTAAAGTGTTTACACATCCCTCTGAGACACCACCAATCAACGTGTCCCTCTCCTTTGTGAATACCGATGCAAAATACTCATTAAGGACCTCACCTACTTCCTTTGGTTCTACACATAAATTCCCTCCTTTGTCCTTGAGTGGACCAATTCTTTCTCTAGCTATCCTCTTGTTCCTAATCTATGTATAAAATGCCTTGGGATTCTCCTTAATCCACATTTCGTGACTCCTTTTTGCCCTCCTAACTCCCTGCTTGAGCTCTTTTCTACTTTCCTTGTATTCCTCAAATGCTTCATCTGTTTTTAGTTGCCTGTACCTCACGTAGGCATCTTTTTTCTTTTTGACAAGATTCTCAATTTCCCTGGTCATCCATTGTACCCGAATCCTGCCTTTCCTGTCCTTCCTTTTTACCAGCATACGCCTTATTTGCACTCCCATCAACTGCTCCTTAAAAGACTCCCACATGCCAAATATGGATTTATCCTCAAACAACCTCTCTCAAACAAGGGCCTCCAAATCCTGCCTTATCTGATTGTAGTTAGCCTTCTCCCAATTTACACCTCAACTCTAGGACAACACACATCTTTTTCCATGAGCTTATCCAAAAGCTTATGGAATTGTGGTCACTGTTCGCCACATGTTCCCCCACTGCAACTTTGATGCCCTGGCCAGGCCGTTTCCTAGTACTAGGCTTAGTATAGCCCCCTCTCTAGTTGGACTATCCACATATTGTTCCCAAAAACCTTCTTGGACACACTTAACAAATTCCTCACCATCCAGACTCCTAACCCTAAGGGATTTCCAGTCAATATGAGGAAAATTAAAGTCTCCCACTACACAACCCTACTATTTCTACATCTATTCAGAATCTGCTTACATACCTGTTCTTCAACTTCCCGTGTGCTGTTGGGAGGCCTGTAGTACACCCCTGTCATTGTGACTGCCCACTTCCTGTTTCTGAGTTTCACACAAAGTGCCTCGTTACTTGATTCTTCCATGGTGTCCACCCTTCCATGGTGTCCACCCTCTGTACAGCTGTAATATGTTCTCTAACCAGTATTGTAACTCCCCTATCTGTTTTACCTTCCTCCCTGTCTCGCCTAAACACCTATATCCTAGAATATTTAGCTGCCGGTCCTGTCCCTTTTTTAACCAAGTCTCCGTTACAGCAACACATCCAAGTTTCTTGCGTGAATCAAGGCTTTAAGGTCATCTGTCTTACCTGTTATACTCTGTGCATTGAAGCAGATACACTCCAGACCTCCAGTCCCATTGAATTTGACCTCCCCCAGCCTACCATTCCTCTTAGCCAGCCTGACCATGGTACCATGCTCAACCCCAGTCTCTACACTTGCTGAACTTGCAGTATTATTGTATAATTTCATGTTGTTATACAATGCTATCTCTTCTGCAGGGAATGAACATGGTTCCACCTGGTATATATGATGGAGACGATCCAAAATAACGCAAATCGTTCACACTTCATTAAGGGAATCCTTTATTCTAATCACCAGACCTTTATTTCCATCAAAAAGCAATTAACACATGTTGGAGCTAAAGAGCAAAGGCACAAAATGAACAATTAAGCCTGTCTTTTAATTGGATTACTTTTATCGTGTTATTTTGAGAACAGCAATATAAAGAGAATTAATGTGAACTGTTGCAACATGTGAGGCTTTCAGATATGTCTATAAAGCAAGCTGCAGAGATAATAAAAACATCTGTATATTGTGCAATAACTCAATTCCGGAGGTACAACACACATAAACTCATGCCTGGTTGTTAGGTGTCATTCCTAATACACTATTATTATGTATCAGATACTAGGGGCGTGATTTTCCAATCGGCAACAGCAAAATCGCGTTCGGCGATTGGCCGGAGAATCCCCGTTTACGCCGGATGCTCCGCCCCCTCAAAAACGGAACGATCTGGGAGTATGCCGCAGGCCGTTGGGATGGCATCAGGACGTCAGCTGAGGCCATGCCCCGATGCTCTGCCCCCGATGCGCCGAGTCCCTGATGGCGTCGCTCGAGTGTGCTCACACTGTTCGGGAACCTCGCGTGGCGGCTGCGGACTGAGTCCGGCGTGACCACAGTCGGGTAGCAGCGCCGTTCTGCAGGCAGGGGGTCTTTGGCGGGGGCTGGGGGCACTGGCGAGGTTGGCTACAGGGGAGCACAGTTGAGCAGGCCGGGTCCGCGCGCAGCCGGAACCATGTTGCATGGCGCAGTCACCGCGGCCATGCACATGCGCATGTACATGCGCGGCCATAGATTTGCCCATTCTGCGGCTATATCCGCAGGTAATGCTGGGGGCTTTACAGATGTCAGAGTTAATCGTGCTTTATCATGATTACTGTTACAAGTCAAGCATGACCCTGAAAAATATTTTGTCAATATTTTGTATTTCTCGCTCATGGAACAGTGCATTTGTGACTTCATCTCAAGTTCAAAGATACGCAGGAATTGATCCATTGATGGGGAAGGTGATGGACTTGGTCCAAAAAGGAACACTGTCAGATGTTCATAGGAAAAATCGAGACGTCATGCCCTACATCGTGGGCGGCATGGTGGCACAGTGATTGGCGCTGTTGCCTCACACTGCCAGGGACCGGGGTTAAATTCCAGCCTTACGTCACTGTCTGTGTGGTGTTTATACGTCTCCCCGTGTCTGTGTGGTTTCCTCCAGGTGCTCCTGTTTCCTCCCACAGTCCAAAGATGTGCAGGTTAGTTGGATTGGCCATGATAAATTGCCCCTTAGCATCCAAATGTTAGGTGGAATTACTGGGTTACAAGGATATGGTGAGGCTTGGGCTTAGGTAGGGTGCTGTTTCAGAGGGTCGGTGCAGACTCGACTCGCCGAATGGCCTCCTTCTGCACTGTAGTGATTCTGGCACACAAAGAATTGAGTTTACAATGGAGCATGGAGTTCTATTATCGTGAATCCATGCGAATATTCCGCTGTGCTTACGTAATAAAGTCCTTGATCAGATGCATGAAGGACATCCTGGTGTGGTACAGATTGAATTGGAACAATTATTTTTGATGACCATAATTAGATGTTCAAATTGAAGAGGAAGTTGGGCAATGGCAATCTTGCGCAAAACTAAGGAACATGCCACCATTACAAATATTACATTCATGGGAATAGCCGACTCCACCACAGCAGAGAAAACATATGCTGGTCCACTGGAGGGTCACATTTTCTTAATAATTGTGGCCAATCACTGTAAATGGCCAGAAATCACGATAATGAAGCCAATATTGAGCAGACCTTTGAAAAAGTTGACAAAAATATTCACAAGATTTGGGACACCAGAGCAGATTGTCACTGATAATGGTACGTAGTTTACTTCAAAGGATTTGAGGACTACTTGAAAGGGAACGGTATACACCATATCAAGTCAGCTCCATATCATACTGCAAGGAATGGATTGGCCGAACGTTTTATGCAATCAATAAAGCATTCTATCAATGCATCAAAGGACCAGGGAACAGTATCAAGAAGAATAAACATATTTCTAATATCTTATCGGAACATTGTACATGCTACCACATAAAGTTCACCGGCAATGTTGTTGTTCAAGAGGAAACTACGAACACAGGTTCATTTGTCAACTCCACCTGATACTTCAGAGATTGTCAAACAAGAAGTAAAAAATTTTGTTAACCAGGGAGACAGAGTGTTAGCTAGGAGTTATATCACCAAACGGGAAATGGCTACCTGCTATGATCCTAGCAAAGACAGTTCCAATACCATTCACCATACAAGCGGATAATGAAAGAGTTTAGCAATGTCATGCTGACCAGTTACTGGCTCCATGAAATGAGTTTGCAGAAACTTTCCAAGAGGTTCTTCCCTTGGAAAATCTAGAGAGTAATACTTCAGAACAAAGACCAGAAATAATGATGTGTTCAGATTCTGAGGACTTTCCAATGCCTATGGTGACAGATATTAAAATAATTACACAAGAGGTACCATCCACAGAAAGGAATGAGAACATTTCGGTGGTTGCAAGTAGCCAAGTTCTAGAATGTATCTGGGAATACATTTTTGCTGGTTCTGCGGCACATGATGAGTAGTGATGTCAGCAAAGTGTTTGCGTGGGCTTTGTGCAGATCACTATCTTGATTGTATGAGCGACATCCTTTATAAACCTCTCATCATGCTTTGCAAGAGTCCAGAGTGTGGGCACCTCCGTTCCTTTGCTCTTTGTTGCAACAAAGAAATATAACAACTACCAACAACCTGAGGGTTACCATTAACCAGAAGTTGAACTGTATCAGCCGTAACAATACTGTAGCTACAAGAGCATGTCAGAGAACCAAGGACATCACTGCTGGAGCACCCAAGGCACTAAGTTCAAACTGGGTTGTTAGTGGGTTGTCGGGGCAGCACGGTAACACAATGGGTAGCACTGTTGCTTCACAGCTCCAGGGTCCCAGGTTCGATTCCTGGCTTGGGTCACTGTCTGTGCGGAGTCTACATGTTCTCCCCTTCTCTGAGTGGGTTTCCTCCGGGTGCTCCGGTTTCCTCCCACAAGTCCTGAAAGACGCGCTTGTTAGGTGACTTGGACATTCTGAATTCTCCCTCTGTGTACCCGAACAGGTGCCGGAGTGTGGCGGCTAGGGGATTTTCACAGTAATTTCATTGCAGTGTTAATGTATGCCTACTTGTGACAATAAAGATTAATCTAATCTAGTGGTGTGCCCAGCTGCATGTCTGCCTTGCCAGGTACGGCAATGGTGTTCCATGCCCGTCCACCCCGCACAGCCCACCTCCTAGCCACCACCCGCTACTCCCCCCGGCCCTGGCAGACGCGGCATGGTAGCACAGTAGTTAGCACATTTGTTCACAGCTCCAGGGTCCCAGGTTCGATTCCCAGGCTTGGGTGACTGTCTGTGCGGAGTCTGCACATTCTCCCCGTGTCTGCGTGGCCTTCCTCTGGGTGCTCCGGTTTCCTTCCAAAGTCCAAAGTTGCGCAGGTTAGGTGGATTGGCCATGATAAATTGCCCTTAGTGTCCAAAAAGGTTAGGTGGGTTACTGGGTTACAGGGCTAGGATGGAGGTGTGGGCTCAGGTAGGGTGCTCTTTCCAAGGGCCGGTGAGACCCGATGGGCCGAATGGGCTCTTTCTGCTCTATGAATTCTACAATTCTATGATTCCAGCGGTACAACTGCCCGCAAACTATGGCGATGTTGGGCACGTTCCATACCCACTCTCTCTCCCTCAGCAGCTGCCATGCCGGTTTCACGATTTTTAAAAGCACAGGTGAACTGCACTGTCGGGAACTGCCCATCGGAAGCGGAGAATCACGGAGGCCCTGGAGAATACCGGGTCAGGCCCGCTAATGATGTGGAAACAGTGTCTACTGTATGTGCATTCCAGAACGCAGTGATGTTGCTGTCGAGGTGCTGGAGCATTGCGATTTAGCATCAAATTGATGCAATTTTGGCATCAGAACCGATTCTCCGCCAATCGCCTTTCCCGATTTCTGCATCGGCTAATGGAGAATCCCGCCCTGTATGTTTTCGAGAAGCAGTTAGATATATCTCTTGAAGCGCAGGGGATCAAAGGATATGGGGAGAATACGGGGTAAGGCTATTGATCAGTCATGATCATAATGAATGGCAGATCAGGCTCGAAAGGCCGAATGGTCTCATCCTGCTACTATTTTCTGTGTTTCTGTGTTTCAATTCCGAAGGTTTTGTGAAGACAGATGTGGAGAACCTATTTCCATTTGTGGAGGAGTCCAAAATGGAGGGGTCATTAACATACAAAGCCATGGCTATACTACATTGGCACTACTTGAGGCAATTCTGGGAAACAGGCTTCAAAAAGAATATATTGGCATTGGAAAGAGTTCAGTGCAGATTAACAGAATGACACCTGGACTCCAAAGGTTAAATTATGAGGAGGGATCCCAGAAACCATTGTTGTACTCCAAGAATGTAAAAGATTAACCTAATCTCATGAAAAAAAAGTACAAATGGTTCAGGTGAACTGACAGAGTAAATAGAGGGTTATCTTTTCTGTTTGTTGGGAAGTCTAGGGCTGTAGTCTAAACGTTAGAGCCAGATTTTTCAGGAGTAGGTTAAGAAACATTTCTACACATAAAGGGTTGTAGAAATTTGGAACACCCAGCAATTGATGCTTGACCAACTGCAAGTTTAAATCTGAGATTGGTGGATTTTGTTAACCAAAGTATTAATGGACGTCGAGCAAAGGCAAGTATTTGGAGTTAGGGTCACCAATCGGCTAAACTCACACTGAATGGCAAAATAGACTGTAAGGACAAAATGGCCAACTCCTTTCCCTATGTTGGTGGAGAATGGAGCTGATGTTTCGAGGCTGGATGAGTCTTTGTCAAACAGTCATCCAGACTTGAAATATTAGCTCCCTTCTCTCTCTACAGATGCTGTCAGACCTGCTGAGGTTGTTCAGTATTTTCTGTTTTTGATTCAGATTCCAGCATCCGCAGTAACTTGCTTTTATCTTCCTGTTCCTATTTTTCTATGTATAATGTAACTATCTATAAATCAAATAAGGAGCTCGGAAATTTTTACCCAGAGAGTGGTTTCAAAGTGGAACTTGCTATGACATGACGAGGCTGTTGTGAATAACATACATGTGTATCGGGGAAATCTAGATAAACTCATGAGGGAGAAAGGAATGGAAGATTTTGCTGGTTGGCTATGATTAAGAGAGGTCAGGAGGTTCCACAAATATCCCCATCTCCCTGTACACACATGTGGCAACATTTGGTTGCAACTCCATCTACAAGTTTGCTGACGATACGACCATAGTGGGCCGGATCTCGAATAACGACGAGTCAGAATATAGGAGGGAGAGAGAGAACCAAGTGGAGTGGTGCAGCGACAACAATCTCTCCCTCAATGCCAGCAAAACTAAAGAGCTGGTCATTGACTTCAGGAAGCAAAGTACTGTACACACCCTTGTCACCATCAACGGGGCCGAGGTAGAGATGGTTAGCAGTTTCAAATTCCTAGAGGTGCACATCTCCAAAACTCTGTCCTGGTCCACCCACGTTGATGCTACCACCAAGAAAGCACAACAGCACCTATACTTCCTCAGGAAACTAAGGAAATTCGGCATGTCCACATTAACTCTTACCAACTTTTACAGATGCACCATAGAAAGCATCCAATCTGGCTGCAGCACAGCTCGGAATGGCATCTTCTCGGCCCAGGGCTGCAAGAAACTTCAGAGAGTCGTGAACACAGTCCAGTCCATCACACAAACCTGCCTCCCATCCATTGACTCCATCTACACCTCCCGCTGCCTGGGGAAAGCAGGCAGCATAAACAAAGACCCCTCCCACCCGGCTTACTCATTCTTCCAACTTCTTCCATTGGGCAGGAGATACAGAAGTCTGAGAACACGCACGAACAGACTCAAAAACAGCTTCTTCCCCGCTGTTACCAGACTCCTAAATGAACCTCTTATGGACTGACCTCAGTAACACTACACCCCTGTATGCTTCATCCGATGCCGGTGCTTATGGAGTTACATTGTATACCTTGTTTTGCCATATTATGCATTTTCTTTTATTCCCTTTTCTTCCCATGTACTTAACGATCTGTTGAGCTGCTCGCAGAAAAATACTTTTCACTGTACCTCGGTACACATGACAATAAACAAATCCAATCCAATCCTTAATGATGAAGGAGCCCTGCACCAGTAGAGAAGCTGAGGCTGAAGCATTCAGAACAATCCTCAGCCAGAAATGTCAAATGGATGATCCATCTCGGCATTGTACGAAGATCCCCAGAATCACATATGTCAGTCTTCAGCCAATTCGATTCACTCCACCTGATACCTAGAAACGGCTGAAGACACTGGATACTACAAAGGCTGTCAGCCCTGACAATATTATGGCAATAGTGCTGAACTCTTGTGCTCCAGAACTTGCCACGACCCTAGCCAAGCTGTTCCAGTACAACTACAACATTGGCATCTATCCGACAATGTGGAAAATTGCCCAGGTATGTCTTGTACACAGGAAATTGGACAAATCCAACCCAGCCAATTATTGCCCCAGCAGTCTGCTCTTGAACATCAGCAAAGCAATGGAAGGGGTCATCAACAGTGTTATCAAGCAGCAATTATTCAGCAATTAATGGCTCACGGTTGCTCAGTTTGGGTTTTGCCAGGGTCACTCAGCTCCTGACCTCACCACAGCCTTTGGTTCAAATATGGACAAAGAAGCTGAATGTCAGGGGTGATGTTACAGTGGCTGCCCTTGACATCAAGGCAGTATTTCATTAAGTGTAGCATCTTCAGCTGCTTCATCAATAGCCTCCCTTCCATCATAAGATCAGAAGTGGGGCTGTTCGCAGATGACTGCACAATGTTCAGCACCATTTGAGACTCCTCAGATACTGGAGCAGTCCATGTCCAAATGGAGCAAGACCTGAACAATATCCAGGCTTGGGCTGACAAATGGCAAGGTACATTTGCGCCACATAAATGCCAGGCAATGACCACCTCCAACGAGAGATGATTTAAAAAAAAAAATTTAGAGTACCCAACTATTTTTTTCCAATTAGGGGGCAAATTAGCGTGGCCAATCCACCTAACCTGCACATCTTTGGGTTGTGGGGCGAAACCCTCGCAAACTCGGGGAGAATGTGCAAACTCCACATGGACAGTGACTCAGGGCCGGGATCGAACCTGGGACCTCGGCGCCGTGAGGCAGCAGTGCTAACCACTGCACCACCGTGCTGCCCCAACACTCAAGAAGCCTGACATGATCCAGGACAAAGTAGCCCGCTTGATTGCTATCCTCCACTACTGACTCACAGTGACAACTGTGTGTGCCATCTACAGGATGCACTGCAACTCACCAAGGTTCCTTCGGCAGCACCTTCCAAACCCACGACCACTACCATTGAGAAGGATAAGAGCAGCAGATACCTGGGAATCCCACCCCTGGAGGTTCCCCTCCAAGTCACTTGCCACTCTGACTTGGAAATATATCACCGTTCCTGTAATGTCGCTGGGACAAAATGCTGGAACTCTCTCCCTCACAGCACAGTGGGTGTACTCAGGGACTGCAGCGGTTCAAGGGGCAGCTCACCACCATCTTCTGAAGGGCAACTAGGGATGGGCAATAAGTACTGGCCTAGCCAGCGATGCCCACATCCCGCAAAATAATCATTAAAAATAATCATCTGAAATAAAAACACCAGAATCGACTGGTTGGCTTGAATTGTGTGTCATGTGCTCTAAAATCGATATTTGCAATTTTATGTAACTGATCATGTCATACACAATAATAAAAATTGTGACTTGATTGACAGATTTTAATACCCTTCCCTGTGACGAGTTTGGTTGGCGTAGGGCAGGAGGGTGGCTGTGGGGCCCCGCCAACTTCTCATCGCTACCCTTTTTGTAAGTCTGTGGCCGACGGGCTGTGAAAGACCGTTCCGTCTTGTCGTTAATTCAGACGGTAAATGGGCCACTTAAAAGGGCTCATTCCGCCTCTGCCAGAGGTGGATGGGAACTCGCCATGCAGGGAGCAAACAAATTCTGGCATGTTTGCTTGCGGGCTCCCAGTGGTGGTGATTGCCTGGACGGGGGAGCAGACCCTCATTCCAAGGCCTTCAGTGCCTGATCAAAGGACTCGGCATCAGTAAGGGGCAACCCATAGAATCTTTAGAATTCCAACAGCGTAGAAGGAGGCCATTAGGCCCATCAGGTTTGCACCTTATCCCCGCAACCTCACCTAACCTGAACATCTTTGGACACTGGGGGAAAATTTGGCATGGCCAATTCATCTAAACTACACACCTTTGAACTGTGGGAGGAAATCGGAGTGCCCGGACGAACCCCCTGCAGACACGGGGGAGAACGTACAAACTCCACACAGTCACCCAAGGCCGGAATTTAACCCGTGTCCCTGGTGTTGTGATGCAGCAATGCTAAACTCTGTGCCGATGTGTCTTGTTGTGCCGTAGGGTGGCCTGCTGAAAGCCACTCCCCTACCCTTGTTGCTGAAGGTCAGTCACCTGCTTACCCCATGCTTCCTCTCCTGCCATCACTTAGCTGTGCCTGAGTCTCTCCTTGTCCTGCGTCCTGAGCTGGTGTAATACTAGCAGCAGCCACCACTTCCCCAGTGGAACTACTGAGTACAGAATATACACAGAAATATACATGGAAATTAGAAGCAGGAAGAGGCCATTCGGCCCTTCGAGCCTGCTCCGCCATTCATTATGATCATGGCTGATCATCAAGTTCAAGATCCTAATCCTGCCTTCCCCCCAATATCCCTTGATCCCTTTAGCCTCAAGAACTATATCTAATTTCTCCTTGAAATTACAGTGTTTTGTCCTCAACTACTTTCTGTCGTAGTGAATTCCACAGATTCACCACTCTCTGGGTGAAGACATTTCTCTTCACATCAGTCCTAAAAGGTTTACCCCTTATCCTCAAACTATGACCCGAGTTCTTGACTCCCCCACCATAGGGAACATTCTTTCTGAATCTAGTCCAGTTAGAATTTTATAAGTTTCTATGAGGTTTCCTCTCACTCTTCCAAACTCCAATGAATATAATCCTAACTGACTTAATCTCTCCCCATATGAAAGTCTTGCCATCCCAGAAATCAGCCTGGTAAACCTTCGCTGCACTCCCTCCATCGCAAGAACATTTTTCCTCAGATTAGGACACCAAAACGATACACAATATTCCAGGTGTGACCTCACGATTGCCCTATACAATTGCAGTAAAACATTCCTATTCCTATACTCAAAATCTCTCATTATGAAGGCCACACCATTTGCCTTCTTTACTGCCTGCTGTACCTGCGTGCTTACATTCAGTGACTGATGCACGAGGTCACCAAGGTCTTGCTGAGCATGCACCCCTCCCAATTTTACATTCAAATAATCACCTGCCTTCCAATGTTGGCTCTTTCCTAGAGCCGATGCAGACTCGATGAGCCGAATGGCCTCCTTCTGCACTGTAAATTCTATGATTCTATGATAAACCTCCTGCCCCTCAACTTGTCTCCCCTCGTGACTGACTCTTCAACTAAGGGGAACAGCTGTTCCCTATCCACCCTGTCCATGCCCCTCATAATCTTGTGCACCTCGATCAGGTCGCCCCTCAGTCTTCTTTGCTCCAGTGAAAACAACTCAAGCCTATTCAATCTCTTTTCATAACTCAACTGTTCCATCACAGGCAACATCCTAGTGAGTCACCTCTGCGCCCCCTCCAGTGCAATTACATCCTTCCGATAATGTGGCGACCAGAATTGCACACAGTTCTCCAGCTGGGCCTCACCAAAGTTCTATTCAACCCCAACATGACCTTTCTACTTTTGTCATCTATGCTTCAATTGATAAAGGCAAGTGTCCCATCTGTCTTTTTCATCATCTTCTGTCTTCAGAGATCTGTGGACAAACACGTAAAGGTTCCTTTGTTCCTTGGAACTTCCCATTCACCGAATACTTCCTGGTCAAATTACTCCTTCCAAGGTGTACCACCTCACACTTTTCAGGGTTAAATTCCATCTGCCACTTTTCTGCCCATTTGACCAACTGACCTGTAACCGAAGACACTGAACCTCACTGTTACCACTCGACCAATTTGTTGTGTCATTTGCAAACCTACTGGAAACCATCCACAAAGTGGACTGATAATGCATAGTAAGTGACGTATTGACATCTGTTGAACAAGATCACTCAGTAGACCCTGTTGAAATGGAACTGAGAACTTAAGACCCAGCCAAGGGTTTGATTTTAGTTGTAGCTGATTCTGTCACAGCTGCTGTCACAGTCATGGTCCCAATGGGTTTGAATTTAATAAGTTGTTGTGCTAACAATAACTTGATTCTTGCTGCAATTGCCAGTTTTAATCTGGATTTGTGTTGTATAATATGGCAGCTGAAATGCTGTTACTTTCCTTGATTCAACTAAATTACCAGAAGCTGTGGTTTTGCTGCCCTCAGAGATGATATTATTGTCTCACATTCCAAAGTCTAAGTATACAGGTTCTCCTTCAATCCATTCCAGATTTCAAATTACCGAGGAAATATGGCTCTAATTTATTGCTAATTCTGTCTGGAAGGTGGCATTTCAAAACTCTAATCTACTGATTATTATGTCCACAATTCTGAATGCCATACTGAGTTCATTATCTCCGTCAGGTTATTGTGGGGATTGTTGAACAGAGACTAAATACTTCCCATGGAGAGCAAGGGAGCAATCTTGAAAGAGAGCCATCCAAGGCAGCCAGCATCGGACAGTTCATTACCTATTAACATTGACAGTAATATGACAGAACATCATCTTTCTACGCCTGTCCAGCCAAGCAAGAGTCATGGTTACCACATTGGTGGTGAGATTGTGTTGATAACATAAATCAGTACTGAATATACAACTATATATTCCTCCTCCTATGGACAGAAGAGGCTGGAACAGTTGAACCTTCTCTCCGTCTAGTGGTGAAGAGTCAGGGGACGGTTAAATAAGGGGGTGTTCAAAATTATGAAAGGTTTTGACAGAATAAATAAGGAGAACCTTTCCACCTGAGAGCTGGGTCAGTAACCAATGGATATAAATTTAGGATAATTGACAAAAATGCAGCGGAAAAGTGAGGAGAAATGATTCTTATGCAGTGAGTTCTTATGACCTGGAATACACTGCCCAAGAGTGTGGTGGAAGCAAATTCAATAGTAATTTTTAAAAAAAGGTATTTAGATGGGGACTTGAAAAAGGGTAACAAAAGCATGCCTATGGGCAAAGAGGAGGGAAATGGGACCAATTTGATAGCTCACAAAGAGCAGATATTGGTGCGATGAGCTGAACTGCCTCTCTGTGTAGTCTAATCCTCGGAAACTCTAACTTTGGCAATGATTTGTACCATAACTCGAAGACTTGCAAACTTTCCAGTTGTATATTCAGTACTGATTTATGTTATCAACACAATCTCACAATCTACGAAAGAAACCACATGCAGATGCCCATAATAATAAGGAATTGAGCCATCTGTGTTATTTGTAGCATACACACATTGCACTAAAGCAGAATCATCTAAGAATTTGAATAAGCTTTTTATTGTTTTATAATGGATATACAAACCACTTGCTATTTTATTGTTACAAAGAATGTTATTCCCCCTGCCATAAACAGAATCATGGCATTGTTCTTATGGTGTAGTTCGAAGTCATATACAACCATACCGTGAGTGATCGCACAAGCTTCTGAAATCACTGGAGCAATAAACCACTCTATTGAACCCATAAACAAAGTTCTAATGGGGATAACTATGACTGTAACTCTGCAGCAAGACAGGTATTTAAAAAATGAGGTGATTAAAAAATTCCAGGTTTCTACATTTGCAGAAATCGATTCCCAGTTTAGTCTACTGTTCATCCCTAACTGAAATAACAAGTTGAATTTGGAGGACTGTTTTCTAATTTCACTCAGGCTCAGTGTTTCTATATTACAGTCATGTCAAACATTGGTGCGGGTTCAATGGAACGTACAAGATACGCTCATGGGTAAACTTCAATGCTTTGTGCCATGAGCCTGGAAGATGCTGGGCTGCATTGTTGCACTGTGCTGGGACAACTCATCTAAGAAGGGGTTCCTAAATTGGTTATAAAACTCCTGGCAATGTCAGCCTGCATTCCCACTCCTGATCACTGTCCAGTCAATTACGTTGGAACGTTGAGTGGCTGCAGGCTCAGACACTGAAATGAAATTTGCTATCAGTTTGGCAGAATCACAATCATTTCGCTATGGGACCAGTTGTATGCCACTAATGAAAGAAAATAAATTACCCAAAGCAGAGTCAAATTATCCTTGCCAATACAACCTATATTCATGTACTCCAGTGTCGTGAAGAGGTAGAAATATGCTCCAGGGTTCAAATGATACCGATAATGCTTCACTCTCATCATTTATGATCTTAGACAAGCATCTCATTGTTGTATAGCATGCTCTGGTTTAAGTGCTATCGATTATTTACACGGGTATAATTATCTATATACAAAAGGATTTATCACCAAACCCTTATGTTGTCTTGTTAGATGCATCAAATCAATGCTTGCCTTCATTACTTCCTTACCAAAATATGAATGCACCTTCTGTTAATAGAGTGAATCCATTAGATTAAGCTTGATAACCCGAGCACTAAAGGGAGTAAGTCCCTGATCACAGAAAGTACATTTCAGTCTGTCACTTAGCAACTGCATTAAGCTGGTTACTTATTACCCATTTTATCATATTTTTTCTCAACTCTTGTTTACAGCCTCTGTTTCTTTTATAAAGTAATCGGATGCCAATAAATATTGGGGAAAGCACAATTAACCTTCAGATTGCCATCTGATCTCAGTGAAATCTGTCAAACCAAGTGTTTCTAATAGACGCAGAATATGGTGTAGATGCTCAGCTGGTCTGGCAGGATGAAATAAAGGAAGGGGTGGGATTTTCTGTGTCGGTGGACGCAACCCGCCATTGGCTGATAGCGGGATCTTCTGGCCCCACCATTGTCAATGGGGTTTCCCGCTGAATGCATCCCTCACCACGGGGAAACACGTGGCAGGGGTGTACTGACGGCGGGACGGGAAATCTCTGCCGCGTGAACGGCCAGAAAATTCCAGTCAATGTTTCAGGTCAGTGACATTCAATCAGAACTGGGAAAAGTTAGAAGCATATTAGCAATCTCACAAGTCAACGGTGGCGAGGGGAGGGAGAAGGACGAAAGAGAAGGTCTGCTATAGGGTGGATTATAGGAAACATTAAATGAAAAAAAATATGATGGTGTAAGACCTAACGGAAAGGCAAAGGAACATGTAAAGAAACTAAAGGATGTGCCTTGACTGGGTGTCAATGACAGAAGGCTGAACAGCTGTCATCAAAAGAAAAAAAAGCAAGAGAAAATTGAATCAAAAAACCAAAATCTGCAAAGAAAAGGAAAACAAATTGAGGCTGAAGGTTGTGGTCTGAGATTGATGAAGTTAATGTTGAGCCAGATAGTTGTGATGTACCGTCAATTACCACGAGACGAGATTGGCGGAACAATCAAGGCTTTATTGAACAAGGTGTTGTGCCTGCTGTAGCTGGAACCAGAATGGCTGCAGCGCAGGAGAGCACACACTTTATACTCTGCCTGCTGGGCGGAGCCATACCTGTAATATACGGGCAGTGCCGTAATACATACAATATACGTGTTTACCACAAGTTGTAAATGTCCAATTGGAAGGTGAGGTACTCTTCCTCTTGAGCTTCATTTGAGCAGTGTAGGAGGCCAAGAGCAAAAAGTGACAAGTGAGGTAGTGAATTAAAATGATCGGCCACTGGAGGCTCAGGGTGACGCTTGTGGACCGAACTGAGATGATCCGCAAAGTGGTCACCCAATTTTTGTTTAGCCTCCCCAGTGTAAAGCAGAAAATGTGTGAGCAGTGAATGCAGTATGCTAAATGGAAATAAGTAAATGGCTGTTTCACCTGGAAGTAAAGTTCAGAGCCTTGGATGATGAGAGAGGAGGTAAAATGGCAAGTGTTGCAGCTCTTGTGTTTGCCTGGAAATGTGCTGTAGGAATGGGACTGGGTATCAGGGTGACTGAGGAGGGGACCAGGGTGGAGGGAACGTCCCTGTGGAATGATAAAAGGGCAGGGCAAAGATTGAATTTAAGACCTTTAGGTCACTTATGTGAGTAATTCTGACAATGGTTGCACAGTAGGGCAGGGTATACAAGACGAAATGACTGGAGTATGGAAGACGGGTCCTGAAATAATTATGGGTGACTGATCTACACGCAGATTGCAAAACTAACCTGGAACATGAGTTCATCGAGTGTATTCAGGACAATTCTTTTGAGCCGTTTGTTCTTGAACAGTGGTTAGCATAGTTGCTTCACAGCTCCAGGGTCCCAGGTTGGATTCCCGGCTTGCGTCACTGTCTGTGCGGAGCCTGTACGTTCTCCCTGTGTCTGCGTGAGTTTCCTCCGGGTGCACCTGTTTCCTCCCACAGTCCAAAGTTGTGCAGGTTAGGTGGGGTTACTGGTTTGCGGGGATAGGTTGGAAGTGTGGGCTTAAATGGGTTGATCTTTCGAAGGGCCGGTGCAGACTCGATGGGCCAAATAGCCTCCTTCTGCACTGTAAATTCTATGATTCTATGATAACCAACCAGGGAGCAGGCTTTTTTGCAGCTGGTAAATAGCACAGCATTAATCAATACCCTCTTTGTATAGGAGCCTCCACGTGACCGCAATCATAACATAATAGAATTTGAAGAGAAGTATGAGTCAAAGCTTAGATTTTTAAACCTAATATCTAGCTTAAGTGAATTGGGAAACTAGGGGCGCTCCTCTCCCAAAAGGGAATAAAGTCCTCGAGTGAGCGCGTTTAGCCATGTGTTTCCTGGCACTCGAAGTGTCCAGATGGCACCAGCAGTGCCAGGGCATCACGCAGGCAGCTGGGGGGCCTCTGATCCCCTGGGAGACCTCTACAAGTGCCATTTTGTCTGGTCTCCGTTTGTGGGGCCCAGTGCTGAACAGCGCTTGCCCTAGGTCTCTGAGGCGTAGGGGTTGAATACCAAAGCCTCGGGTACCTTGGGAATTTGCACATAAGAGTGAGGTTGACTACATTGCTCTAATAGGCAAATTTGCTAAAATGTGGGGCGAAATTCACCCCCAACGGCGCGATGTCCGCCGACTGGCGCCAAACACGACGCCAATCAGACGGGCATCGCGCCGGCCCAAAGGTGCGGAATGCTCTGCATCTTTGGTGGCCTAGCCCCAACATTGAGGGGCTAGGCCGACGCCGGAGGGATTTCCGCCCCGCCAGCTGGCGGAAATGGCGTTTGTTGCCCCGCCAGCTGGCGCGGAAATGCAGCGCATGCGCGGGAGCGTCAGCGGCAGCTGACAGTTTCCCGGCGCATGCGCGGGAGTGTCAGCGGCTGCTGTCAGTTTCCCGCGCATGCGCAGTGGGGAGAGTCTCTTCCGCCTCCACCATGGTGGAGGCCGTAGCGGAGGCGGAAGGGAAAGAGTGCCCCCACGGCACAGGCCCGCCCGCGGATCGGTGGGCCCCGATCGCGGGCCAGGCCACCGTGGGGGCACCCCCCGGGGTCAGAGCGTCCCGCACCCCCCCCCCCCCAGGACCCCGGAGCCCGCCCACGCCGCCTGGTCCCGCCGGAAAATACCAGGTTTGATTTACGCCGGCGGGACTTTGGCCCATCCGGGCCGGAGAATCCAGCGGGGGGTCCTGCCAACCGGCGCGGCCCGATTCCCGCCCCCGCCCAATCTCCGGTACCGGAGACTTCGGCGGGGGCGGGATTCACGGTGGCCTACGCCCATTCTCCGACCCGGCGGGTGTCGGACAATGACGCCCGTGATCCCGGCCATTGTGGCTGAAATTCACATTGCAACGTCTTGCGAGATTGCGTTGAATCTTGTGAGGCGTTGCGAGCTGGGTAGATCCTGGGAGCGAGTCTCCTGGCTTTCAACAGCCACATCAGCTGTGCCGCGATGAACTGATTTCCGGGTGCAGCGTGGCCATTGGATCACGCCCTTGGTTACAATGCAGTGGCAGACACCTTTTCACATAAGGATAGGAGATTCAATACCTGTCCTTATAACCTCTCTCTCTTCACTGTCCAAGGCTCCAATCACTCCTCCCAGATTGAACAATGATTTACGCATTCCTGTACTTTATTTGATCTGATAAACTGGTCAGAATTCTCCAGGCATTGGCAGCGCACTCCCGCCTGCAGGTTTCCTGGCAGCGAGGGGTGGCTTCACTGGGAAATCCCACTGACAAGCGACGGGAATAGAGAATCCTGCCGCCAGCGAACAGTATGCCGCCGAAAACCATGCTGCTGGGGGACTAGAGAATCCAGCCCATTGTATTTGCTGTTCATAATGTGGTCTGTTCCACACAGAGGAGATCAAACACTGATTGACTGACTGCTCTGCAGAATGGTGTTCTTCAGAACACCTCCTGCTAATCCACAAGTGTGACTTCTAGCTCCTGCGAAATCAACAATGCGGTTAGCATTAGCTCTCTGCTGAAGTCATTGAAATGTGCAGGTTGCACAAAGTTGGCATGTTACCTCTGTTGCAATCAATGGGCACAGGGTCAATAGTCATTGCGATTCCTGTGCCCATTTATCGAGTCTATCCAATTTAGCCCACACCATGTTAAAATTGCTTTTCTTGGGCTCTATAATATATAAGACATTTCCTTCCAACAACCACAAGTAAATCAGCCTCTAAAAGATTTACTCTAAATTCCAAAAGTAAGTATGCAAATCTTTTCAGATATCAATCCGACATAATAAAAGGTGCTGTTACATATGAACTCAGATTCTGAAAATCCTGTGTTCATGAGGTGGCTTTTTGATGTTTACGCTGGTAAAACATTTTCAGGAATGCAAAAAATGGAATGAACTTGGCAAATGCTTGATGCTGGGCTCCAGGAATCTGAATTGAATGAAGGTGACATTGTATGAGCTGATCTAATTATTTATTCCCTGATCATTTGAATTCCACCGTTGATGTTTTCATGGATTTCAGCATCACTGCAATCAGAATTGCATATTTCACTGCAATCCTCACACCTTCAGTCCTCCTTTTGAAGGGAAAGTCACAACCAATTCCATCCATCAACTCTACCCACCAACTACTCTGTGGGGCAAGGGAATTATATTTCTGTGGCTTTTTCTTTATCCTTACATGGGATTTTGGCCGGCATTTACTGCTTTAGAACAGAGTGGCTTGCCCCATTGCTGCTGGCCTGGAGCCAGGAAGGCAGATTCCCTTCCCTAACAGACATTAGTGAACCAGATGGGTTTTTACAACAATCAACTTCCAGACTTTTAATTCCACGTTTGGTTTTACTGACTTCAAATTTCGTGGTGGGATTCGAACCTTGGTCCCCAGAGCTGGGAGTCTGGATTACTAGTCCAATGACAATGTCACCATCTCCCCCTTGCGTCCAGCAACAGAATCCGGAGATAAATTACATTTCTTGGGAGTGTCGGCGGGGGACTTCACTCAGAATGCGATCTCTTGAAAATACTTTGAGAATAATATTTGAAACTATAACAGACAGCAGTGTGACCCTGCAGTTTTAACACAATACAATTGACACCAATTTACAGAACTCAAAGCAATGATGCACTTAAACTGCTGGTAAATCATTTAAATTTACATGAGTCTCACCAGCTCACGTAAATCTTTCTTTTCAAACAGGGATGATAAATTTAAATAATCCATTCATTATGCGTGATTTAACACTTGTCTACACGATACAAAAACGCAGCTAAATCGAAGTTCAGGCGTACTGGTGAGAATAAAACCCCAGGCAATATGATTGTGGTCAAAAGCGAGTATCCATACCTTGAAGAAAGTCATGGTGGCTCCATCTTTAACTGCCCCATATTCTATTTTTGTTTGTTTAGCCAGGTCATCAGCCGACTCTATTGGAGATTCCATGCGTTCAACTGTTAGGAAAGCAGCCAGGTTTGCAGTATAGGACGAGATGATGATGAGGGTGAAAAACCACCATATCCCACCGATTATCCTAGTTGAAAGGGCTTTTGGCATCAGTTCAGAACCTGTACCAAACACAGGATCATCCACAAAAATGACTTACTGAGTGAACAACAGGTTTACAGTAGCTGTTATAAGCTTATCGATAATAAATGAAGGACTGTTGTCAAATACATTTCTTTTTAAAATAAAGCTCTGTTTACTGAAAGAAAGCAAAGTAAATATTGAGCTTACTGGATCAATAGTGACAAAGGGCTAAATATAACAGGATAAAAGCAGGCCAAAAAGCCTTGCACACTTGCTCACTCTTTCAATCTCTTCTACAGAAATCCAGTTCCCTCAGTTCACTGATTGATGCACCAATAGCGCTTGGCTGGCTTTGTGACTCTTTCCACACACAGTGTTAAACATCTGTGAGGCTGTATGGAGGAGGTGAAAGGAACATTTCTCCATTCTTGCAGGAGAATTTTCTTCTCGTAAAGTACAGCGCAATCAAAGAGAAGTCTTTTTTTCGTTTTAAGTTTTAATTAAGGCACAGGGAGTCCAAGGCGAGTTGCAGAGACATTTGTTAATGTGACATTGGATTGGATTGGATTGGATTGGATTTGTTTATTGTCACGCGTACCGAGGTACAGTGAAAAGTATTTTTCTGCGAGCAGCTCAACAAATCATTAAGTACATGAGAAGAAAAGGGAATAAAAGAAAATACATAATAGGGCAACACAACATATACATAAGCACTGGCATCGGATGAAGCATACAGGGTGTAGTGTTAATGAAGTCAGTCCATAAGAGGATCATTTAGGAGTCTGGTGACAGTGGGGAGGAAGCTGTTTTTGAGTCTGTTCATGCGTGTTCTCAGACTTCTGTATCTCCTGCCCGATGGAAGAAGTTGGAAGAGTGAGTAAGCCGGGTGGGAGGGATCTTTGATTATCCTGCCCGCTTTCCCCAGGCAGCGGGAGGTGTAGATGGAGTCAATGGATGGGAGGCAGGTTTGTGTGATGGACTGGGCGGTATTCATGACTCTCTGAAGTTTCTTGCGGTCCTGGGCCGAGCAGTTGCCATACCAGGCTGTGATGCATGATATACATGAGGCCAGGTTACAGCTTACCAGGTCATCGCCCCTTTTGAGTAAGCCTCACACTGGCTGACCTTTTATCCCAGTGCTAGTAAGCTAGCCTACCCCCAAGGGGCTGGGGGAACTTGCACTCCAAATGAGCACAGGGAAACAATCATCCTCAATTGGATGTGTCATGGGCAGGTTATTACAGAAGTGCCCTGTTGGAAGGCGGAACGATAAAACATCTCGAACGTTGAGACTAAATATGAACCATTTTTATTTTGGGCATCTTCACACACACACCTGTTTCCCCATGGGGAATATTGGGAAAGGATTCCTGAACTGATTAGCAGCTCATTGAACTGCTATGAATGCTCCTTCCATGGCCAACAAGCTGGACTTGAACCTAGAGCTTCTTGTCCAGAGGTAGGGATGCTACCATTGTGCCACAAGACCTCCTGCAGATCAAACCAGCAAACTCATTGTTTATCGCCCAGCTGTGCAACTATTGATACGACTCAGTTGCCTCTTTCAGAAACTAACCAAGTTTAATTTTCATTCCGAGAAAGTTTTTCAAAGAGCAGCATTGGCATAATAGGCCACACAGGACCCATTCGCATCCATGCCAACCTAAGCCACTTTATTCCCTCACCTACCTGTCATGACCCCTTATAGCATCCATGTCATATGGTTTTCTGCCCAAACCTCTCTAATCCATCATACTCTCCAGGCCAACCTATGCCCTCCATACATACCCCATTGCCTTTTATATATAGCCTATGTGCCAATCTCTGCCCTTTTGCACATCCACCTTTAAAGCCTTATGCCGACCCTCAAATCCTTTTATGGAACTTTTTGCCAATCTTAGTGGCAACTTATGCCAAAGCATGTCTTCCCATCCTCCATCTTTTTCTCCTACATCTTCCATTCTAAGTCACCCAGTATCCACTATGAGCAGACCTCAGGAGCAATGCAGAGATGAAATAATACAAAGATATAATTGTATAATGTAGACTGTATGCGGGATTCTCCCATCTGGGGACTATGTCCTCACACCGGCGGGAGAACCGGCGCCAACCACTCCGGCGTCAACAGCCCCCGAAAGTGCGGAATTCTCTGCACTTCTGAGGGCTGGGTGGACGCAGGAGTGGTTGGCGTGCTCCAGCCGGCACCAGAGGGACTGCGGCAGTTCACGCATGCGGCGAAGGGCCGGAATGATCTCGTGCATGCGGGGAACCGACAGCGTGAATCATGCACAAACCGGCCGGCGTATTTTGGCGCATGCGCCGGCCATGGCGGGCCCTACAGGGGCCGGCGCGGAAGGAAGGAGCGCCCCCATGGCACAGGCCCACCCGCAGATCGGTGGGCCCCGATCGCGGGCCAGGCCATCATGGCCCCCCCCGGGGGTCGGATCCCATCGCACCCCACCGAAGATTGCCCCTGTCGACTTACCTGCCAGGTCCCGCCATGTGGGACCATTCATAACCCACGCCGGTAGGACTGGCCAAAGGTAGACGGCCGCTCGGCCCTTCAGGGTCTGGAGAATCAACGGGGAGGCTGCTGCCATCGGCCCCCAACCGGCGTGGCGTGAACCCCGCCCTCGCCCGAAAATCGGCGCCAGAGAATATGGCAGCCAGTGTCACACCCTGGGTGTGCAATTCCACCAAAAAATAAAGATGTCATTTTGGGCGGGTTTAGGGGGTGTTTCCTGCCAAATTTCTAGGTGAGATCCAGTCCTGTATGCACCCACACTTGTAACGTGATTTAACTAGATCCCTGGGTGCCCAGGTGGTACCAGCAGTGCCAGTGTGCCAACCTGCCAGAGGATGACCACCTGGGGTCCTCTGATCACCTCCAAGTGCAATTCCACCTGGTCCCTGTTTGTGGTGCCAGTGCTGAATGGCGCCCAGTTGGGGCCTCCTCAGCGAGGCCAATAGATGCCGGATGGCCATTCGACCCGGCAGCAGCAGAGCTAAGAGAACTTTTAAGCTCTTTTAGCTATGTGAGTCTCGGTCCAGCCCATAATGAGCGGGATCCAGACCGCGACATCTCACGACATCTATCTCAAGAGGCGTAATGAACGTTTGGAGTCCCAGGAAAAGACTTTCTGGGGATATACTGGCTGCATCCCATCCCAATTCTGGTGGGACACGGCTTGTAAATCAGGTCCTTAATCATTTTCTTGGGGCTTGGGGATTTTCTCATGGTCAATCCCGCACATCTGCAGTGGGGGACTAAACTTGCTGGCCAAACAGGCTCCTCAGAGATTGGGGTGCCATTTTGAAAGGGTGTCCCGATCTCAAAGTGAGCTTGAGGTTCCCCTACCTGGGATGATCTGGATCCCGTCCTCGCTTGGTGAGATCCAGATCTGAATATTTAAATGAGCCATTACGGACGCCAGATCCACCTGATGCCCATTTCTCTATGGCCATGCCTGGGAGACCTTGCCAGGGCGTCATTTAATACTGGTCCACACAAATGTGGACCAGTTGTAATGGCAATTGGGGTCTCCCAGGCTATTGTAGATCGCCTGGTGGTCGGGGACAGGGCAAGGTGGCATCCTGTTACTCCCCTGGCACTTGGGCATCTTGGCACTGCCATCCTGGCACTCTGGCAGTGCCACATGGACAGCAAGGCACTTCTACCCTGGTGTCACTGATATGGTGCCAGGGAAATTGCTAGGGTGACAGACTGGCAGTGTCAGAATGTCAAGTTGCTAGATTGGCACTGCCAGGCATCAGACCTGATGAAGGGGGTGTCCCAGCGATCAGACCTCTTAAAACTGAATAACTAGGATGCCATTAGAATAGTTCTACATAAGTTAGTTTATTAAGGATTGAGATTAATCATAGAAAGTATACTCAGGAATCATTATTAACCATTAAACCTGTATTTTAGGACAAAGCAGTGATAATCATGTAAACTCTAAGTACAGCAGTGGCCATAATGCATGATGGGATTTAGGCTAGCTAACTTGCCAATGTTTTTGAGGCACATGAGATTTATGGTCAGCAGATTACATAGTGGACTTAGGAAACAAGTTTTATCAGTGGCCCAATATCCTCTGAAACAATCCATGGAGTAAAGAGGAAGCCAGTTCTGGTATCCTGCCCCTGAATGGACAATGAGTGAACAGGATCTGACTGCGATATCAGGATGGGAATGTCCGGGAAAAACAATGTTAAAATGGACACAGGATCTTGGTAAACAACAAGGGACATGATGGGGTTAAACCATAGACTGGTCACAATTTTACTGGATAGTTTGAAAATGACAGTTTCAAGGATTGAATCAAGTCCAACTGGGGTGGGCTATTGATTTTTGGAAAATTGTATAATTGATGTGTTTTTATCAGTGTTTAGTAGATCGATCATGGAATTTTCCAGATCCAACTCTCATGTACACGAAACCAAGCTTGTGATAATAAAGCCATCTCAACCAGGCTGTGTGTCTGCTCTGTTTATTAAGCTAAGCTATAACAATGAGGGAGGAACCCCCACGTAAAGGCTGGCTCAATACTTAGGCCTTGGAAACGCTCCTACATCTGGAAAGGCTTTGCCATGAAGATGATGGGTGTGGAGGCATGGGGGGGGGGGGGGGCGGCGGGGTCATGGGGGCCTCTGAAAGGTTGGGGGTGAAGGGGGTCAAAAGAGCAGGGGGGGCTGAAAGAGGGGGGGAGATTGGGGCAGCCTTCCAAAATGGCGTCCCAATCTGCAGGGAGCCTTTCCTGCTGGTGACCTATATGCGTCCTTGGTGTGGAGTAACTCCCTGAGGCCCCAAAAAAATAGCAAAGTGGCATTGGATAGCTAAACATGTCATTCAGTGGACTTTAACTTGAGCCTGATGAATCACACCCATTTTCTCACTTCAAAGAGTCCATAAGCACTCGGTGCTGTCAATCACACTGTGAAAGGGAAGGTACCCAACTGTGAAAAGGGAAGGTTGCAAAATCAGTCATGGAGCACTTATCCAGTAATGGCAGCCCTTTTAGGGTTATATCAACAGAGTGAAACAACAAGCAATGACTATTTAAAATGTACTCCAGATGTATTTTTTTTCAATTTCAAAGTTTGCGGATGGGGATACCACAAAACCTGGAAGCATTGTAAACAGTGAGGAGGACATGTTGGTCGAGTGGGCAGATGTGTGGCAGATGAGATTTAATGTGGAGAAATGTGAGGTAACACATTTTGGTAGGAAGAACAAGGTGAGACAATATAAATTAAAGGGTACAACTCTACAGATTGTGCAGGAGCAGAGTAGCCTGGGTGTACATGTACAGAAGTCATTTAGCCTTGTATAAGGAGCTAGTTAGACCTCAGCTGGAAAATTGTGTACAGTTCTGTGCACCACACTTTAGGAAGGATGTGAACACATTGGAGATAGTGCAGAAGAGGTTTAACAAGAATGGTTCCAGAATGAGAAACATCAGTTAGGAGGGTAGATTGGAAAATTGGAACTGTTCTCCTTAGATTTGATAGAGGTGTTCAAAACCATGAGTGAGCTGGACAGGTTAGATAACGTGAAACTGTTCCTGCTAATTAAACGGTCGAGGACGAGAGGACACTGATTTAAAGCAATTTAAAAAAGAATCAAATGCACTTGGGAAAGATAAATTTCACACATCGGGTAGTCCAGGTCTGGAATGCACTGCCTGGAAGAGTCGTGGAGGCCGGGTCAATCGAGACATTCGAGAGGTCATTAGATGGTTGTTTCAATAGAAACAATGTTCAGGGGTACTGGGAAAGGGTAAGGGAATGGCAATAAGTCATGATGCTCATTCGGAGAACCGGTGTAGCCACAATGGACCAAATGCCCTCCTTCCGTTCCATAACAATTCTGGGATTCTGCGATTTAAAGGGCAGTAGTTTTAAATACCGTGACAGATACTTTTGAAAGTTCCTCTTAACACTTTTGACAGTTTGGTCAAATCCTCGTTACAGCCCTCTAGATAGTTCCAATGCGTTTGTGCAGGTTTTCTGCAAAAGCATTTCTACTTTTAACAATCCCAAAGGACACATAATCAATGTGTTCCCAGACCATCTCGAAATGGGTACCCTACCACTCCGAAACAGTACCATACCTCTCCAAAGGCTCTGCAATATTTAGGCCTGCCCCTTTGAGGCCTAATCTGCACACAAAATCAGAAAATACTAGACAATCTCAGCAGGACCAATAGCATCTGTGAGGAGAGAAAGAGCCAGTGTTTTGAGTCTGGATGACTCTTTGTCAAAGCTGGAGAGAAGTTGATCAGGGTCACATCTATACTGTTGTGTGTGGAGTGGTAGTGCTGGATAGAGGGGCAGAGAAAGGTGGAGATTGACAAAGATATCATGGAGTGAAAGACAAAAGGAATGTAAATGGGGGTGCTGAAGGCTAAGTGGAATGCTGATAGTGGCACACAAAGAGATTAGAATGTCTGAATGGCAGAACAAAGGTGAGCAGTGTGCCAAAGGGCAACTGGGAACAGATTCCTCTGATGCCCTATATCAAATCTTCCAGTTTCCCAGCCCTAACCGCCTCCTGTTCACCATGGATCCCTCTGTACCTCCATTCTGCACCAGGATGTTCTGAGGGCTCTCCGCTTCTTCCTCTAATAGAGGCCTGAACAATCCACATCTACCACCACTCTCCTCCGTCTGGCTGAACTTGCCCTTTCACTGAACAATTTCTCCTTTAACATGTCTCATTTACTCCAAACCAAAGGTGTGGCTATGGATACCCGCACGGGTCCCAGTTTTGCCTGTCTCTTTATGGGGTATGTGGAACATTCCTTGTTCCAGCCCCATCCCACAACTCTTTTATCGGTACATCAATGACTGTTTTTGTGCCACTTCATGTTCCTGTCTAGACCTGGAAAAATGTATTAATTTTGCTCCCAATTTCCATCCCCTATCATCTTCACATGGTCCATCCCCGACACTTCCCGTCCCTTCCCTTCATTGATTTTCTATTTCAATTTCTGGAGATACACTGTCCACTAGTAGCCATTACAAACCCAGTGACTCCCACAGCTACTGCGGCTACAGTTCTTCACACACAACATCCTGAAAGGACTCCATCCCATTCTTCCAGTTCCTTCGCCTTCGTCGCATCTGCTCCGATGATGCCACTTTCCAAAATGGTGCTGCTGACGTCTTCATTCTTCCTTAATCGTGGTTTCCCAACCACTGTGATCAACAAGGCTCCCAACCATGTCCGACCCATCTCCTGCACCTCTGCTCCCACCCTTTCCCCTCCCTCACAGAACCAGGATAGGGTCCCCCTTGTCCTCAGTTTTCACCTCACCAGCCACCGCATTTCAAGAATCATCCTCTGCCTGTTCAGCCAACTCCAGCATGATGCCACCACCAAACATATCGTCCGCTCACTCCCCCTGTCAGCATTTCGCAGAGACCGTTCCTTCCAGGATACCCTGGTCCACTCCTCCATCACCCCCAACACCTCACCTTTTCCCATAGCACTTTCCCGTGCAATCACATGTGCAACACGTACCCTTTACCTGCTCCCTGATCACCATCGCAGGCCCTAAACACTCTTTTCAAGTGATGCAGCGCTTCACGTGCACCTCCTTCAAACTGGCCTATTGCATTTGCTGCTCCAAATGCGATCTACTCTCCATTAGAGACTAAACACAGACTGGGTGACCACTTTGTAGAGCACCTTTTGGCCACCCGCAAAGAGGCTGCAGACCTACCTGTCGTTTGCCATTTCAACTCGCCATCCTGTTCTCATGTCCGCATGTCTGTCCTTGGTCTGCTGCAATGTTCCAGTGAAGTCCAACGCAAACTGGAGGAATAGCACCTTATCTTCCGATTAGGCACATTACAGCCTTCCTGACTTAACATTGAGTTCAACATCTTCAGATTGTGAACTCCCTCCTCCAACTTCACCCCATTTTTTTTCTGTCAATTTTTCTTCATTTCTTCCATAAATCGTTTTTTTCCCTCACCATTGTCTCCATCCTCCCATCCCACTTGGTCCATCTGTTCCCTGTTCCCAGTTGCAAACTGCTGACCTTTATTTGCTATTCACATATTCTAATCTCTTTATGGGTCACTATCAGCACCCTTCTTAGCTTTAATCACCCCCATTTATATCCCTTTTGTCTTTCTGTCCACAACATCTTTGTCAATCTCCACCTTTTGCTGGCCCCTATCCAGCCCCACGCTGCACCTCCCCCCCTCCCCCCCCCCCCCCCCCTCCCCTCCATGCAGTACAAATCTGACCCTATTTCCAGTTCTTTCCAGCTTTAACAAAGAGTCATCCAGACTCGAAACGTTAGCTCCCTTCTCTCTCCACAGATGCTGTCAGACCGGCTGACATTGTCCAGTGTTTTTTTTTCAGTTCCCAGCATCTGCAGTAATTTGCTTTTATCTCTGCATACGTTCGGGGAGGCCTGTTCCCGTACCGGCCTCCCCGAACAGGCGCTGGAATGTGGCGACTAGGGGCTTTTCACAGTAACTTCATTGAAGCCTACTTGTGACATAAGCGATTATTATTATTGTTATTATTATTACATTGGGCGGAATTCTCCGTTGGCTGTCGCCGGAATCGCGCAAAGCGATTGAGCGGAGAATAGGTTCCAATGCCAAAATCGCAGCGGGTGCCAATTTGATGCCAAATAGACATTCTCTGTCACCTCGATGCCGGTGTCAATATGGTCCAGAATGCACATACAGTAAACATAATTTGCATATAATTAGTGGGCCTGACCCGGCATTCTCTGGGACCTCTGCGATTCTCCGCCTCCGATGGGCTGAGTTCCCAATGGCATGGTTCACTTGTGCTTTTAAAATTCGTGAAACCGGCATTGTGGCTGCTGAGGGAGAGAGGGGGGGGGGGTACGGACAGTGTCCAAGATCACCATAGTTTACTGACACTTGTGCTCCTGGCCGGGGTCATCTGCCAGGGCCTGGGGGAGTAGCAGGGGGATGGCCAAGAGGTGGGCTGTGGGGTTAGGCGGATGAGCACGGAGCACCATTGCCGAAACGGCAAGGCAGTCATGCAACTATGCACGCCGCTGACTGCCCACTGTGAACTTAGGGCCACGGGTCATATAGGTCCCCCCCCAGACCATCCCGCGAGGTGCCCTCTGGCCCCAGCTGACCCATCAGCTGTATGGGCACACTCCAGCACAACCAGTGCTATATTGTTGGCTGTGATGAGTGTATGTGGGGAGTGAAGTGTGTATATGTGGCTGCAGCTTGTCAGCCTCTTGAGTGTCAACCACGGACCCAACGAATCCCGCACCATTTTTCATTGGAATCGATTGTGTTCCACGTGATGCCAGCGCTAGCCCTCCACTAGTCACTGAATCGGCCCAGGTTCGCCGCCAGTTTTGCTGTCTTGAAAATTCACGAATCCTGCGCCGGTATCAACATTTAGTCTGAGGAACGGAGAATCCTGCCCATTATGTTTCGCACTCCTGGGGCGTCATTCTCTGACCCCCCGCCGGGTGGGAGAATCGCCGGGGGCTGGCGTGAATCCCGTCCCCGCCGGTTGCCGAAGTCTCAGGCACCGGATATTCGGCGGGGGCAGGAATTGGGCCGCGCCGGTTGGCGGGCCCCCCCCCCCCGCTGGATTCTCCGGCCCGAAAGGGCCGAAGTCCTGCCGATAAATTGCCTGTCCCGCCGGCGTAGATTAAACCACCTTTTGAACGGCGGGACAAGGCAGCGTGGGTGGGCTCCAGGGTCCTGGGGGGGGGGTGCGGGGCGATCTGGCCCCGGGGGGTGTCACCACGGTGGCCTGGCCCGCGATCGGGGCCCACTGATCCGCGGGTGGGCCTGTGCCGTGGGGGCACTCTTTCCCTTCCGCCTCCGCCACCGTCTCCACCATGGCGGAGGCGGAAGAGACTCCCTCCACTGCGCATGCGTAGGAAACTGTCAGTGGCCGCTGACGCTCCCGCGCATGCGCCGCCCGGAGATGTCATTTCCGCGCTAGCTGGCGGGGCAACAAAGGCCGTTTCTGCCAGCTGGCGGGGCGGAAATTCCTCCGGTGCCGGACATCCCCTCAATGTTGGTGCTTGGCCCCCAAAGATGCGGAGCATTCCGCACCTTTGGGGCGGCGCGATGCCCGTCTGATTGGCGCCGTTTTGGGCGCCAGTCGGCGGACATCGCGCCATTTCGGGAGAATTTCGCCCCTGATAAATGAAAATCAGACATGACTGGAGACAGCTGTTACTTTATTCGGATAGCTACTTCTGCGAAACGCAAATGCTCAAATTCTGACCCTGACTCATTACCACCCCTGAGAATATAGTAGGAGCTTTGTTTGGAGGGTAAATTTCTGATTTACAGTCACTTCTGCCATTTTCGCATTGATGAAGAGGCTCCGTCATTGGAAAAATCCAGAAGTGTGTGTATATGTGTACCGTATCTGAATATTTGACTTTCTCTTTTCTGCAGATATTGCTTTCCAAACAGAATGCCACATTCGAAAATACAGAATGACATACGTGTGTTAGATAAAGTAGTATACACACTTGTTCACATTAAGTACAGAACAAGTACATAGTCTGTTGAATACAGAATATGGCACGTTATTAAGGCATCAACACAAAGGTGAACATATTCCAACGGGAACATGTTCCACTGAAGAAACCTATCAAGGCATTGAGGTTTCCTGAAATAATAGCAAAGATGCCACATTGTTCTGAGCCCTTTTGTTCCAACAGTGGGGGGTGCTGATGTGTTTCAAAAACACTTAGAATGCTAGGTACCTGTGGGTTTGTTCACTTAATTAACAAAAGAGAGACTTAACCTGATCTAACCTTACAAATGACTAGCTCAATGAAAGGATTGTGTGATAATGATTTACCACAGTTATATTATTCAATTCACGGAGTAAGACCATATAATTAAAGAAAATATGTAATCTTCAATCTTTTGATGATGGTAAGATACAGCCAGGAAGGCCATGATCCGATGTTTTCTCAAGTGGTTGAGTATTTCTGTGTAATATGAAGTTGTTTGGCAAAGGCATTACATGTTTATTTTATGGCATGCAGATAATCTCTGGCAGGCTCTTGAGTCCTACAGGAGATGGCAATGTGTTTGCTACTTAAGTGGTAAAGCAAAAAGTGCAGAGGATACTGGAAGTCTGCAGAGGGATTTGGATAGGCTAAGTGAATGGGCTAGGGTCTGGCAGATGGAATACAATGTTGACAAATGTGAGGTTATCCATTTTGGTAGGAATAACAGCAAAAGGGATTATTATTTAAATGATAAAATATTAAAACATGCTGCTGTGCAGAGAGACCTGGGTGTGCTAGTGCATGAGTCGCAAAAAGTTGGTTTTCAGGTCCAACAGGTGATTAAGAAGGCAAATGGAATTTTGTCTTTCATTGCTAGAGGGATGGAGTTTAAGACTAGGGAGGTTCTTCTGCAATTGTATAAGGTGTTAGTGAGGCCACACCTGGAGTATTGTGTTCAGTTTTGGTCTCCTTACTTGAGAAAGGACGTACTGGCACTGGAGGGTGTGCAGAGGAGATTCACTAGGTTAATCCCAGAGCTGAAGGGGTTGGATTACGAGGAGAGGTTGAGTAGACTGGGACTGTACTCGTTGGAATTTAGAAGGAAGAGGGGGGATCTTATAGAAACATATAAGATTATGAAGGGAATAGATAGGATAGATGCGGACAGGTTGTTTCCACTGGCGGGTGAAAGCAGAACTAGGGGACATAGCCTAAAATAAGGGGGAGTAGATTTAGGACTGAGTGTAGGAGGAACTTATTCACCCAAAGGGTTGTGGATCTATGGAATTCCTTGCCCAGTGAAGCAGTGGAGGCTCCTTCATTAAATGTTTTTAAGATAAAGATAGATAGTTTTTTGAAGAATAAAGGAATTAAGGGTTATGGTGTTCGGGCCGGAAAGTGGAGCTGAGTCCACAAAAGATCAGCCATGATCTCATTAAATGGCGGAGCAGGCTCGAGGGGCCAGATGGCCTACTCCTGCTCCTAGTTCTTATGTTCTTATGTACTCAGTGACAAATGATGAAACCAGTTGATGTACTTGACCTTATCATTCACTCCGTTAAATTACAAATTCACAATATATATTGATAAGGAAGAACATTAGGTACATTTTAGTTCATTCACTGAGAATCTTAGTCTTCAGTCTCTCTGTCACAGTCTTTGCTGAAAGATACCATGGTCACCATCATCACTAAGTTGCCTGGGAGTCATTCAAAGCATTGACCATGGTTCCATAATGAGAACTTTCTGACATTAAAACAAAATGTACCTTTCTCAAATATGAACTTGTCCTCTCTTGTCTTGCTTTATTTTGAAGTAATCCATTGAATTTATTTTTCCTGTATATTTTAGGAATGTCTTTTCTACTTTATATAACAGGCCCTTTTTCAGTTACACTTTCACAAGGTTTCTCCAGTCTTGCGTCGTAACTGTATCCTTTGACACGAGGGAGCTGCACTGCCTCCATCGCTGTGTCACAGAGCTGACAACTCTCCTTTAAATGCCTTGGTCTCACTTGCCTTTCTTCCCAATCACCAACAGCCTTCAAAGATTATTATTCTGATATTTTGTGTCCAAGTCTGTTCACAAACTAAAGGTTCTGTTTATGCAAATTAATTTTCTGTCTATTCTCAGTTTCCTATCAATAGAAGGATTGTGCATGCAATATTATAATTAGCACTGTCCAAACATTTTAATCACAATAAAACAAATGATAATTACAGATCTACAGATCTTTATAAAAAAAATACAGGCAAAATTTCATACAGGCACCAGGGTTCTCTCCCGCCAGCTTTGGAACCAGCAAGAGTACCGCGTCACCTCCTTTGTAGAACACAGGCTTATCTCTTAACTTACCTCCTGAATCCTGAAAACCTATCCACCATCTACAAGGCACAAGTCAGGAGTGTAATGAAATACTCTCCACTTGCCTAGATGAGTGCAAATCCAACAACACTCAAGAGGCTTGACACCATCCACAACAAAGCAGCCCGCTTGATTGCTATCCCTTCTACAGTCACTCCTTCCACCCCTGACGAACAGTGGCAACAGTGCATTCAAGACACACTGCAGGAACTCACCAAGGCTCCTGCGGAAGCACCTTCCAAACCCACGATCAGTACCATCAAGAAGTATGAGGACAGAAGACATCATCGCCTGGAAGTTCCCCTCCAAGTCACCCACCATCTTGACTTAGAAATATATCACCTTTCCAACATTGTCACTGGGTCAAAATCCTGGAACTCCCTTCTTAACAGCACTGTGGGTGTACCTACACCACATGGACTACAATGGTTCATGAAGGCAGCTCATTACCATATTCCTAAGGCTTATTAGGGATGGGAAATAAATGTCAGCCGAGTCAGCGATGCCCACATCCTGTGTATGAATTTAACAAATATAAGTGCTAGGCATGAAGGAAAGTGGAGTTAAACTTGTATCACATCAGCCCTGGGGCGGGAATCTCCAGATTCCCAGCTGTGAGTTTCTTGGTGACAGGAGGTGACGTGCTGTTCGCTAGTGGTGGGATTCTATACACCCACCACTTTCAATGGGATTGTAACCTGTAGGCATTGGCGTGCTGCCAATGGGACTAGAGCATCTCACTGCCATTCCCGACATTATCTTAGTGACCTGTAAAGCAGTGTGGAGGAGTTGATTGGTTTCCTTTTGTTTCTTATGCTCTTATGCAACTCTCATATTATTAATAGCTCAATTTATATATTAACATGCAAAGAAACATCCTATGAATTACAAAGTTTCATCAGTTGCTGAATGATTTGCAGGGGCTGGTTTAGCACAGGGCTAAATCGCTGGCTTTGAAAGCAGACCAAGGCAGGCCAGCAGCACGGTTCCATTCCCGTACCAGCCTCCCCAAACAGGCGCCGGAATGTGGCGACTAGGGACTTTTCACAGTAACTTCATTTGAAGCCTACTTGTGACAACAAGCGATTTTCATTTCATTTTTTAAAATTTCAAATATATATTTATTTTCTTGTCTTCTTCCCTCTCTCTCTCTGAGGGTGCGATTTAACTAAATGGGAACAAAGTCTAACACCAAGCACGTTTAGCTGCTTGTTTCCCAGCGCTTGCAGCGCTGAGAAACACAAGGCTATAAAATGGGACTCGCGTTTGGTAAGGGGTCTCAATGGGGAACGGGCGGCCGAAGCTACACGTAGCCCCACTTTGTACACTACGAAGCTCCACTCACCATTTTTAAATGGCGTTCCAATCACAGAGGCCCACAAAGCAGCCCCTGATCTCCAAGGCCCCAACACACTATGGTAGGATCTCCCCCCCTCCCCCCAACCCCTCCCGAACACCCATGCAGGACACCCCCGGCCCGATCACCAGCATACAGAAAATGCTAGCTTAGAACCTTGGCAGTGCCAAGTTGGAACCCTGGCAGTGCCAGCTGGGCACCTTAGTAGTGCCAGGCTGACACCCAGATAGCACTGCCATGATGGAACTGCCATGGTGCCTGGTTGACACCAGCAGTGCCACAGTGCCAGCCCGCCCAAAGGACATTCCCCTTGGGGGCCTCTGATCCTCTGGGAGACCCCCACGGGTGCTCTGCTGGCTGGACCCTGCTTGTGGAGACCAATACTGAACGCACTCTTCCAAGGTCTCCAAGGTGAGGGAGAGAGATTAAAGTGAGATGAGCTGTCTCGCTTTAATATGCAGATTTGCTAAAACCTGATCCAGCCCACAATGGGTGGGATTCACATCGGGACTTCTCACGAGAACGTGTTAGATATCGCGAGGCATTGCGAACTGGGTAGATCCTGGGAGTGGGGTATCTTGCCTTTTATCACTCATGTTGCACTGCAGCGATTGCTTTTCGGGCACACCGTAGCGATTAAATCCCGCCCTTAGTCCAGTTCTTCTCCAACATTCTGGGTGCCAGCCTGGCACTGCTGAGGTGCCAAGATGGCATTTTTTGCGCAAGTGCGATTGGGCCGTGGGTGCCCTGCACGGGTGTTAGGAGACTGCTGTGGTGGGAGGGGGAGGGGAGGGGGGGGCACACCATTCGCATAGTTCGTTGGACTTGGTGAGGGGTCGGGGGTCACTTCGGCAGCCTCGGAGATCGGGATGCCATTTTTGATCTCACGCTCCACTGAGGAGTCCCAGCGAGCGGAACTCCTCAGTGTACAAAACGGAGTTATGTGCGGCCTCGGCTGCGTGTTCCGCATTGAGGCCCCTTATTAAACACTAGTCGCAATTTATAGCTTGTGTTTTGCAGCACTGCGAGCGTCGGATACACGTAGCTAAATATGCTCATTATGGGACTTTGTTCCCATTTAGTTAAATCACGTCCTCTAAATTGTTTCTTACATACCCGATTCGACTCTTATTCACCAATTTCCTTCTCTGTCGTTCATCTGTTTCTTTCTCAACCCTTAAAAACCATTAATTAAGGAGATATACCGTGGGCCTTGCGATCCACCAAGCTTCCAGATGGACCTGTTGCCATCACCATGTCATTATCAGCTCACACTTCTTGCAGAATGTTTTGAGTCGCAGAGTGAGGAGAAATGTCTGACTAATGAGTCATGCCAAGAGATTTCCGACTCCAGCAAATTCTGGGCCATTATTTGTCATGTATATATTCTCTATGATCATCATTCTGTATCCTGCTCGTCCAAACACTAACATTGTAGAAAACAATTTTAAGTTAGGAAAAGTGGCAAGTAGAAATTTAGCAAATTGTGTTTTTGAACAGATTGTGGCTGGTTTCAGTCAGGCACTTGTGACTTTTTTATTTGCTGTTCACTCCATTCTTGATTATATAAATATATTTAATTGTGATAGCATTATCATATTTTTTATTGTGTTCATTTTCAGAATGTGCATGTCACTGGCACGTCCTAAATCATTGCCCATTTCGAGTTGTTTCACAGAACTGAGGTGTTTGTTAGGTTCCTTCAGAAGGCAGTTCAGGGTCAGCTATGTTGGCATGGGATTTGAGTCAAATAGAGATCAGCTCGGGTTTCCTTGCCTAAACAACATTAGTGAACCAGTTGGGTTTTGTTTGAACGACAATCCAGCAGCTTCATGGTCACTTTTATTGATACTGGCTTTGTACTCCCAGATTTATATCCTGCAATCTCATTCTCAAACTGCCACATTCTCTGCATTTTTAGCCCATACCTCCAAATTACAAGTTCAATTAAATAACCATGACATGACCGCAATATGATATCCAATCTTGCTCAGATTGTTGAAAGCGCTCCTTATGCTTCTTTTCTTTTGCTCAAACTGCACTCAGTGTAATTAATTAGTAACCTTTAATGGGACCCTGAATCCATTCCATTTTTCCAAGAATTGATCTTCGCTGGTATCTTTTCCAATTTTCTGCTTACGTTTCTCCCTTAGGCTTGTAAAATCTGGTGCACTGAGTTCAGTGGTTTGTGCCCTTCCCCTTGCTAATTCTGATGACATGTTGAAACTTTCTGTCATGCGTTTTTCAATCGGAAGGTTAGCACCTTTTTCTGGTTGTGCTACATTTAAAGCGAGTTAGTTATGCACTGATGACGGTTTTACTGGGCTTGAATCTAGCCCAATTGAAAGGGATAGAGGTTTCCCCTCCACCAATTGTAAAATTTTCAGTTGGACTGGCCTTGGCCCAATTCCTAGCAGGTTTAAAACAATAACGTAATGTTTTCTGTGACTCCATAATAATTGACACATTTTGTTTTATTCCTTCATGGGATCTGGGCGTCGCTGGCTGGGCCAGGATTTATTGCCCACCCCTAATTGTCCTCGAACTCACTGGCTTGTTAGACTATTTCAGAGGGCATTTTTTTTTTAAAGAGTCAACCACATTGCTATGGATCTCGAGTTATATGTAGGCCAGACCAGGTAAGGATAGCCGATTCCTTTCCTAAAGGACATTAGTGAACCAGATGGGCATTTACAGCAATCAACAATGTTTTCATAGTCCCCATTAGATTTTTAATTCCAGATTTTTATTGAATTCAAACCCATTAAATACTATAATCAGTGCATATCTAACTCTCGCTAATATAAATGTCATGGTGGGATTTGAACCAGGGTCCCCAGAGCATTAGTCCAGTGACAATACCACTAAGCTACTGCTTCTCCAAATCATGTCGGCTCTCTCAGGACTTTAGAACATTTATATTGGTGTTGCAGGAGGGGATGGGATTAAGCTCACAGTTAGGTAGAACAGATTTGCTTTCCATTTTATTAATATGATATCTGTGGACTAAGAGTCATCAACACTTATGCTCAAATATTCCATTCTCCAAAGCCAACACCTCTCACCTCAATGAGCACAGAAATTCATTCACTTCTCTCAAGAAATCTAATTCCACTGACTACAGTTTTCCTTCTTTGCCTTTGTTGAAAAGTAGCCTTTCAGGAATTCAGGGAAGTAGTTACTTTCTGGGATTTATCTTTATCTTTAAGAAATAATTCCTATTTGGTCAGCGTGATTACTCCTTAAAATTTAACGAAGGCTTCATACTATTCTAAACCATATCAATGTCATCACTACTGTCAGAAGTAAGTTGTTATTATTGGTTCCAGGCTCATGCACAGTTAAATAGACTGACAACCTCCTCTCTGAGCACAGATGTTCCCTTTTGCAAACTGTTCTGTTTCTTAGCTATCAGTGCCACCTAAGACTTGAGGAACATTCTCCATCCTACTTTATGAAACTCAGCTTCATCTTCAAGTCATAAATCAACGAATCTACTTGTGAACATCTTTTCTTCCAATGAGTAAATTACAAATGCCCCCATTGTATTCCTAGCATGCCTCATATTTGTGCACCATGTTTCAATTTCGCAACATGACATTGCCTTCCGTTTCGTCTCTCCTTTTCTCCTTTTATAGTTAAGAAAGCTCACCAACGACTCAACTTTCTCAGAAGACTAAGGAAATGTGGCACGTCAGCTACGACTCTCACCAACATTTACAGATGTACCATTGAAAGCATTCTTTCCGGTTGTATCCACAGCTTTATCCTGCTCTGCCCAAGACTGCAGGAAACTACAAAAGGTCGTGAATGTAGCCCAGTCGATCACGCAAACCAGCCTCCCATCCATTGACTCTGTCTACAATTCCCGCTGCCTCAGAAAGGCAACCGGCATAATTAAGCACCCCACTCTCTTCCACCTTCTTCCGTCAGGAAAAAGATACAAAAGTTTGAGGTCATGTCCCAACTGACTCAATAACAGCTTCTTCCATACTGCCATACTAGCTATGACTGTAATATTACATTCTGTAGTCTCTCGTTCCTTCCCTATGTATGGTATGCATTGTCTGCAAGAAACAATACTTTTCAGTGTATACTAATACATGTGAAAATAATTAATCAAATCAAATCAAATCAAAGTGGTGACTTCTGACAAGGTCCATAGGCAGTGCCTCACCTGATTGACACATTTTTCACCTGTGGGGCCCAGGCAATGAATGATGAAATTCACCACAGTCCCAGAGGACCGTATGCTGCTCTCGCCAATGAGAGAGCTGACTGGTGGTGATTCAACCTGAGGGTGACCACACCTCAGGCGAGGGGCAAGGTTGAGAAGGCAGGGCCTTCATGAATAACCTCAGCCGGTACAGGAATTGAACCTGCACTGTTGGTGTCGCTCTGCATCCCAAACCAGCCACCCAGCCAACTGAGCTAACAAACCCTCTTGAGTGAGATATTCAATTTCGGAAAGGATATCACAATACAGACAGATTTTATCTTAGCCAAATGTCAGCAACTTTTGTTTCCCAGCTGATGGTCATTTGATATTGATAATGATGAGGAATCCTGGTTGATCTTTCGTGGAACAAAGGAACATGAGTAGGCCATTCAGCCCATCAGGTCTACTCCGCCATTTAATACGGCCATGGTTGATTGGACACTCCAAAGCTTTTTAGACTTGACCCCATAATCCTTCACATTATTGTTAATCAGAAATCTATCAATCTCTGATTTAAACATTCATACTAACTGAGCTTCCACAGCCCTCCAGGGTAGAGAATTCCAAAGGTTCACAACCCTCTGTGTAAAGAAAGTTCTCCTCATCTCGGTCATAAGTGGCCATCTCACTTATTTTGAACTGGTTCTAGACTCTCCAACCAAGGGAAACATCTTATCTGCATTTTTCCTGTCTATTTCTTTCAGTATTTTGTAGATTTCATTGAGTTCACCTCTCATCTCCAGTAAAGAAATGGAGGGGCAAGATAATTGTGCCATTTCTGCTATTTCTTTAGCTGAGGGGATTAACTCATCACAGTCTAACAATTGAATTTGGCAGGTTGTCGTCTCTACATAGGCCAGAACAGTGGATGATACATTTACGTAGTGTCCTCCACAGTGAAGGTGATCTTTTAGTTTCAATTTACCTTTCCAATTCTCTCCTGCTTATGAATTATTTCATCTTGCCATCTTCTCTTCTGTTGTCCCCTTTCGACTTGGCATCTTTTATAATAGCTGCAGCATTAGCCTTGAGTACATCATTCTTGTTCGAAACAAACACCCGAGTCAATATACAATGCATCGAATTGCTAGGTTAAGGAAGTGTTGATGTTGTTTGTGTTTTTATACCACCACCTCAATAAAAACATGACACTTTTTCCTTACCTTCCGTACTTGATTCCTCTGCTGAGTACACTTCAGGCATTTAGTGTTTGAAATAAATGAGCAAAAGTAGACTTAGGCTATGACTAAATTGGCTAGTTGTTTAGTTAATCCATTCTGCGGTTTGCTTAATTGCCGGGTGTTGAAATCACAGATGCCGGAATCTTAAACTGACTGGAGAATCACTCCTTGAAGCAGCTCCACCTCCAGCTATTGTAATGCAAGTAGAGTAACAGCAGTGCATCCAGCAGTCTGGGCCATCACAATAGGGGGAATTAGCTTCCAGTGTCATCAGAGATTTAGGGCTGGCTTTCCTCACAGGCTTCAGGTTCTTGACCATCTCCTCACTCATGCCCCGATTATGGATGGCTGTGGGCTCCTAAGGCCCAGAGGCCCAGCAGCTCTGGGGGCTGGGCAGCCCCACTGTGAGGAGGTGGAAGCTGGGTTGGTCAGGAACCATGAGGGTGCGTCAACATGAAAGCATTCTTGGAAATGGACAGTGTTTTTAAAAACATTTATTCATTTACAGGATGTGGGGGTCACTGGCTCGGTCAGAAATGATCACCCATCCTTATTTGCCCTTCAGAAGGTGGTGGTGAACTGCCTTCTTGAACCACTGCAGTCCCTGTGTATAGCGTCACCCACGGTGCTCTTAGGGAGGGCGTACCAGGATTTTGACTCACAAAACAAACTTTGAGGGGCAAAGTCATCAGGCTGCTTGGAGCAGAGGGAAAAAGGCTGGGCAGTGGGTGGGGGAGGGGGGTTGGGTGCATGGATCCTTCTGTTTTGATGCTTTTGATTTTGATTTATTGTCACATGTACCGAAGTACAGTGAAAAGTATTTTTCTGCGGCCAAGGGAACGTACACTGTGCGTACATAGTAGACAAAAAGAATAATCAACAGAGAACATTGACAAATGGTACATCGACAAATAGTGGTTGGTTACAGTGCTGAACAAGTGACCAAACAAAGCAAATACATGAGCAAGAGCAGCATAGGACATCATGAAGATGTTCCTACAGGGAAAAGAACAGTCCGAGGGGAGTCGTTGAGGAGTCTAGTAGCTGTGGGGAAGAAGCTGTTCCGATGTCTGGTCTTCAGACTTCTGTATCTTCTGCCTGATGGAAGGGTATGGAAGAAGGAAAAGCCTGGGTGGGAGAGGTCTCTGATAATGCTGTTTGCCTTTCTGAGGCAGCGGGAGGTGTATACAGAATCATTGTGAGGGTGGCAAGCTTGTGTGATGCGTAGGGCTGAGTTCACCACTCTCTACAGTTTCTTGCGATCTTGGGCCGAGCAGTTGCCATGCCAAGCTCTGGTGCAGCTGGATAGGATGCTCCCTATGGCACATCTGTAGAGGTTTGTGAGAGTCGATGCATACATGCCGAATTTCTTTAGCTTCGTAGGAAGTAGAGACGTTGTTTGGCTTTCTTGACTGTTGCACCAACGTGAGTAGAACAGGACAGATTGTTGGTGATGGTGACCCCCAGGAATCTAAAGTGGGGGGGGGGGGGGGTGGGAGTCGTGCTACGTTTCCTAAATACGATGATCACTTCCTTGGTCTTTTAGACATTTAGAGAGAGGTTGTTTTTGGTACACCATGCAACCAAATGATCTACAGTCCCTTCTGTAGTCTGATTCGTTGTTGTTTGAGATACGACCCACCACAGTTGTATCATCCGCAAACTTATAGATTGAGTTTGAGTTAAATCTTGCCACACGGTTAAATATCATTAGCGGGTTTCTCTGCTGTATTATCACCCCACATAAGGATTTCCCTCTCTCCGTCATGACGTGGCATCACACCAGCAGGGTTTACAACAGTTTTTGAGAAACAGGGACCTGGAGAAGAGAACCTACTGGTAGGTACAGCCCTGGGGTGGGAGAGGGTCATGCCCGGGAAGTAACATGGTAGTGCCGGGGAGGGGTGGCTTCCGATGGGGAGAGGAATTCCCTGGTGGGAGGAACCATGTGCGCAGGGGATGGATCCCAAATCCATAGGGGTGGGAGGGAGGGGGGGCATCTTTTTCTTACTCTTTATATTGGCTTTTAGAAAGAGACCCAGATCTCATTTAGAGCTGCCCTGCAAGTGTGATGTCTTGGGACCTGCCTCCACAATTCTTTTGACCAAGTGTCAAGAAACATAGCAGGAAAAGCAGGCAGTGGAGCCGGATGACTGCACACTGCTTTTCCCGCCTGTTTGAACACTGAGTTGTCAAAAAGACATAAACTTCCACCCTTTATTTATTGAGGACAATGTGGGTATGCCCTTGAAAAAAGGACACTACGATATTTAAAGAACAGAACACTGGGGTAATTTTTAGATTGCTCAGGCAAGATCTTGTACAGACACAAAGCTCCAGTTGGAGCACATTTTCCAAGAGAGGTGAGGAGTTGTGGTCAGGAAATAACATTTCCCCAAATGTTTTTTCAGCAGGTTCCTTGTCCTGAAGTTTTAATAATAATAATCTTTATTGTCACAAGTAGGCTTACATTAACACTGCAATGAAGTTACTGTGAAAAGCCCCTAGTCGCCACATTCCGGCGCCTGTTTGGATACACAGAGGGGGAATTCAGAATGTCCAAATTACCAAACAGCACATCTTTCGGGACTTGCGGGAGGAAACCGGAGTACCCAGAGGAAACCCACGCAGACATGTGGAGAACGTGCAGATTCCGCACAGGCAGTGACTCAAGTTGGGAATCAAACCTCGGACCCTGGTGCTGTGAAGCAACAGTGCTAACTACTGTGCTACTGTGCGTAGTTGACAGAACTGCCTGCCTTGCAGGGAATCATCTGCAATGTGGTGATAACGGGGTGGGGACTCCAAGTCATGGAGAGAATGTTTGACCAGGAGGCTGGCCATGGTGAGGGAATTATCTTTTTTATTTCTTTCCTGGGATGTGGGCTTCATAGGCAAGGCCATCACTGGTTGCCCATCCCTAAATGCCCTCTCTTGAATGACATTTTAAGATTCAACCACATTGCTGTGGATCTAGAGCCACATGTAGGCCAGACCAGGTAAGGACGGCAGATTTCCTTCTCTAAAAGGTCATTAGTGAACCAGGTGGGTTTTTACGACAATCAACAATGGTTATTGTCATGTTCTGCAGACTGGTGGATATGAATGATGAATTACAGAACATCTAGTTTAACTAATTTATTATGAAATAACTGCATGATAAAGATAATTAGGATAAATAAAATAATAAACTACGAACACTAATTAACTATTATAGAGCTACTGCAAAATAAGTCTATCCTCAAAAAAGACTTACTCCCAACTCCCCAGACATAGAGTCACGTAGTGGGTTTGCCACCTCGTGGTCAGAGGTTGTGAACAACATTATGTACAGGATTGCTTTATGCATATCATCACACCCTTCCTTTTGTGTTTGCTGCTTGTGTTTGTTGTTCTTCATGTATCAATGTAATCCTCTTGTTGTATTTGCTTTGTATGTTGCACTGTATGTTCTTCAGGTGTTTTAGGATTGTTGCATGCTACGTTTGGTGATTGCATCACAAAAGGTTGTCGCACTTTGAGCAAAGCACTTCTATTCTTTCTCAAGTCAGCACCTTCATTGGTAATAATCTGTTTCTCGCAGCAACCATCCATTTCCTTTGAAATCTTCTAATCTCCCCGTGTCCTTAGTAGTTGAAGTTTCTTTGTAGACCGATCATAGAATCCCTTCTGCTTCATTTTTTGAGAGGTTACTTGTCTTGCGAATGGATGGTTCACTGGCTCTTAAGGAATATGAGGTAAAGCCGTTCTCAGTTGCCTGTTCATCAGCATCTGAATACGTGAGAACCCATTGACTAGTGGTGCCGATCGATAGCTTAGGAGCGGGAGATAGGTGTCATGGCGACTGCCTAGTGCTTCCTTTAGGAGCTGTTTAACAATATGTACACCATTTTCAGCCTTGCCGTTCGACTGAGGGCAGTGAGGATTGGAGGTTACATGTTGGAAATCATACTGCCGTGTAAATTCTGTCCACTCATAAGCAGTCAAAACAAGTACCAAAATTGCTCATGACCATATTCGGAATGCTGTGGCCCACAAAAAATCTCTTTGACATTCTTAATGACACACCTGGCCGTAGAATTCTACAGCTGTGTTATCTCCGGGTAGTTTGAGAAATAGTCTATGACCAGAAGGTGCTCCTTTCCATTTCAATGGAAAAGATCCATGCCAACCTTCTGTCACAGAGTTGTGACTGTCTCGCCCATCTGCACGGGTTCCTTGCTCTGCCTACACTGAAATCTTTAGCATATTTCACATTTATCTGCCATCAGCTCAATATCATGGTTTATCCCTGGCTAATAGACTGCCTCCTAAGCTCTAGGCCCCCATCTCCATGCAGCTTCATGAGGATCATTGACCGTAGTGCCTGTGGAATATGATGCCCTGATGCCACAGCAAAAATCCATTCACATCATTTAATTCTGCTCGTACATTGTCGAGACTTGAACAGGATCCTTTGGGCCATCCTTCATGGGGATACTTTCTCACTTTCGGTGTCCTTGGCAGTTTCTTCTTTAATTGTTATTGACTTGTTGTCAGAGACTGGTAGAGACTCAGTTGCCAGGTTGACGTGGACCTGTACGATCTCATCCAACTGGAGTGGTTCCTCAATTCCGGCAGCTCTGGAAAGCGTGTCAGTCACAATGGTATGTTTATCCGGTGTATACACCAACTCAAAGTCATACCGTTGCAACTCCATGATCATTCGCTGAATCCTCGGCGACATCTCGCTGAGACTTTTTTTGATGATGTGACCAGTGGCCTGTGGTCAGACTCTACAATGAAGGTTGGAAGCCCATAAGCATAATCATGGAACTTCATTAGCCCATTAATGAGCCCGAGGCATTCTTTCTTGATTTGTACATATCTTCGTTCAGTGTCAGGCATCGCTCTGGATGCACATGTCACTGGAAGCTAGTCTCCTTCCAGATCCTGTTGGAGTAGGACTGTCCCCAAAACATCCTGTGATGCATCAGTTGGCATTTCTGTATTTTTTGCTGGGGCGAAAAATGTCAGGACTGGCGCCGTGGTGAGCGAAACTTTCAATGCTTGCCACTCTGGTTCATGGCTGCTGGACCACTGGAATGTTACGTCTTTGTTTATGGTCTCCCTGAGATGTACCATTTTAACTGCCAAGTATGGCAGTACGGTGGCGCAGTGGTTAGCACTGCTGTCTTAAGACGCCGAGATCACAGGTTCAAACCCGGCTCTGGGTCACTCACTGTCCATGTGGTGTTTATACATTCTCCCTGTGATTGCGTGGGTTTCTCCCCCACAACCCAAAGATGTGCAGGATAGGTGGATGGGCCACACTAAATTGCCCCTTCATTTGAAAAAATTAATTGGGCACTCTAAATTTATATTTTTTAAAAATGTAGCTGCCAAATTAGGATTGAATTTGCCCATAAAATGTATCATGCCCAGCATTCTTAATCTGCCTTTTTTATCGTAGGATGTGGCATCTGCAGAATTGCACTTATTTTGTCTTGATCAGGCTGAAAGCCTTGAGTGGAGAGCTCGTCTCCCAGGAAGGTGATGCAGGGCAGCATGGTGGTGCAGTGGGTTAGCCCTGCTGCCTCACAGCGCCGAGGTTCCCGGTTCGATCCCGGCTCTGGGTCACTGTCCGTGTGGAGTTTGCACATTCTCCCCGTGTTTGCGTGGGTTTCGCCCCTACAACCCAAAGATGTACAGGGTAGATAGATTGACCACGCTAAATTGCCCCTTAATTGGAAAAAATGAATTGGGTACGCTAAATTTATTTTAAAAAAAGGAAGGTGATGCTCAGCACACCGACTTGACATTTCAGCCTGTTCAACTTCAGATTGTTTTTCTTGATCCTTTTTACACCCTGAGAAGTCGTCTATCATACTCTTCCCAAGCCGATCCCCAAATAATTATGGCATTCGCATAAACTTGGACTGCTGAAATCTCTTCAACTATATGCTCCATGGCACGATGTATCTCTGAAGCCAAAATGATGCCAAATGGCATTCTTAAGAATCAATATCTTCCAAAAGGTGTGTTGAACGTGCACAATTTCTTTATCTAGTTTAAGTTGCCAGAAGTTTTATGACGCGTCTAATTTGCTGAAGCAAGTTGCTCCTGCCCTCTCACATGTTATCTCCTCCCTTTTTGGTGTAGGGTAATGTTCCCTTTTAATATTAAGATTCAAATCCTTAGGGTCCATGCAGATTTATAAGACTCCATTACACTTCTTTAGACAGACCATGGGATTAACCCAGTCTGTAGGCGATTGAATGCGCTTAATGATGCCCAAAGTTGTCATTCTCTCTAGTTCAGCCTTTAGTTGATCTCTTCATGGAGCTGATACACATCTCGGCGCATGAATCATAGGTTTCGCATCTTCCTTTAATTGAATCTTGTATGTGAACAGTTATCGTTAGCCTTTTAATTCCACGTTTAATTGAACTCAAATATCACTATCTGCCATGGTGGAACTCGAACCCGGATCCCCAGAGCATTACTCTGGGTGTTTGGATTACTAGTCCAGCGGCAATACCACTACACCACCGCCATCCCTAATCACAGAACCTTAGAATCACTACAGTGCAGAAGGAGGCTATTATAACCCAATCGGAGACCATGGGTCCGCAACATCAGAGTCCTTGCAGCAGCACCCGAATATGATCTGCCTAAATGAAGCCAATAGCCCTATGGGACATAAATACCCTGGTGCAAGTGTGAGCTGGGCACGGGAGACACTTCGGGCAGTAGGAGTTGTATTATAGTAGGTAAAATATATATTGTGTTTTCTTACAGTCATCGCTTCCATGTGATTGCTCACCTGGAACTTTACACTGGCGACAAGGGTAAAGTGGAGCTGCAAGAGACAACATGTTATAACCCGACCAGAGGCCATGGGATCTGCAACATCAGAGGGCCTGTGGCCTCACCTGAATATGATCTCCCTAGATAAGGGGCCGGAGCTACACCCTTAAGCCAAATGCCCCATGGGATTGAAATACCCTGGCCCTAGTGTGGGCCGGGCGCAGGAGATCCTTTGGGGAGTAGGCGGTGTATTATAGTAGGTAAAATAAATATTAAGTTTTCTTACAGTCATTGCTTCGGTGTGGTCACTCGCCTGGAACGTTACAGAGGCCACTCAGTCCATCAAGTCCTCTGAAAGAACACCCCACCTAGGCCCGCTCCCCCACCCCCATAGCTTCACCTAACCAACACATCGTTGGACACTAAGGGGCAATTTTAGCATGGTCAATCTACCTAACCAGCACATCTTCCGGCAGAAGGATGAACGTCAATGACCATGCAGGGGGACTGGTCTGATTGTGGGCACATTCAATTGCGCAGCATGTCTGATTGCAGGGACATGTGTGATCACGGGAATGGACACAGGTCAGCTTGGTGAGTTGGTAACCGGAGGAGAACTTTTGTTGCTTCTGGCCCAGAAATAGTGCTTAAAAGACACTAACCTCTTCCATTTAGCTGTTAGGCCCCAGAAAACATGGATTTATACTTGGAAGAGACAAAACCAGTGCAGAATTCCTGATAATGATATATAAATGATAAATCCTAGATGATATATAAATGATAAATGACAAGCCCAACCCCCCTCACCCCACCTCTCGTAAAACTGGAAGTCGGGCAGGTGGGGGGGGGGGGGGAACAGCTGGAAATGGGTTTGAGATTTTTTTAAATGACTGCATCCTGCCAGCCCAAACACATCTATCTTTGGAGAGTCTAAGTTCCCCTTGGTGACTTAAATGACCTTCCTCCATCCTGTGAGTTTGGTTCCATATATCTGTATAGAGTTGTTTCTGGGCTTCCTCAGATGCTCCAAATTCTGCCTTGCACTGAAAATGGGATGGATTCCAGAATCCATTCGTCAAATTCTGCCTTGCTCTGAAAATGGGATGGTTCCAGAATCCATTCGTCAAATTCTGCCTTGCACTGAAAATGGGATGGTTCCAGAATCCATTAGTTAAACGCATAAAGAACAGCAAAAACTTGAGGAAGTTTTATTTACGATCAATAAATGAGCCGGTAAATGGAAATAGCTTTGTGACATGTGCGTTCAAAAGGGATTAACAGTCCACCAGATTAATTTGAACTTGTGCCTCTGCTTCATTTGTGTTTGTGTGTGTGTGTGATTGTGTGTGTGTGTGGCTCCAAACATAAAATGTATTATATCTAAAAATGTACAGCCCTCGAGGCAAATTTGGAAGATCTGCAATTTCTGTGCAGAATAAAATTCTTCATCCAGGTTTCACTAATAAATGATTAACATGGCTATGACTGCCAGGTTGCACTAAATTATTCTGTTACATATCGTCGATCTTCAGTGGTTTGACTGTTCTTTTCAAGTCAGTGTAAAGTCTGACCATTTTATTTCGAAATGCCTCCTCAAACTATTTGGTTCTGCTCTTTGGTAATTTGCATTCAGTCCACCTTAAGGAAACACCTCAAATTTCACATGTAATATGAACGTAGGAATTGCTATCTGAAAAAAAAGGATAGTGCCCACCTGCTTGACCTGCCACCATTCTGGTGGTTACATGATAAAACAATTTGTTTTATTATTGGCTGACAACCGTGGCAATTGTTTTCCACCAACTAATCTACGAGAGGTCGAGACAATGAGGCACCCCTTGTGCATCATGAGTCACTTCAAACACCCTGAATAAAATTGACAGCTCACGGGAATTGTTTGAATGTGTGAGCACAGCAAGGAGCAGGAAAAAGAGACAGGTGGCGATGGAGAGCCAACATGGAGGGACACACATTTCGAAAGAAAGGATAAGAAACGAATGGCAAAATAATTCAATTTCCCTACTGACAAGAATCACAAATGAAAACTTTAAAATGTGCTTGTACTAAATCCCTCCACATTATTTTAACACAGGAATTTAATACAAATGTACAAGCAACGTCAGTTGGAAACTTTACCCCAGAGATAGAAAGTTTGAGAGAGAGATAAATGCAAAAGAAGATTGAAACTCGATGAGAAAAGGGTAGTTGTAAATTCAGCAAATTAAACATGATCATTTTTGATGATCTTATGCAACATTTACATTTCCGTAAGCCCTATCTCAACCCTTCAAACGCATTCCAATTTTTAAAAAAAATGATGAGTGGAAGAGGCATGATAACATTTCATTCTTCTCAGATTGAGGACAGCCTGTGCTGTCCAGTGGAACTTTTACATCTTGACATGCCACATAGGGTACCGCACAGCTTAGGTAAATGGAGAACCTTCCTTCACCCTCCTCAACCTCAAATTCAAAACTATCACCTTCACAGCACCAGTGTGTAACCAGATTTCCATCTCTCTTGTCAATCATCCTTGTCACGTGTCTGAGTGCAATTGCCAACTTAATCCCAATTTTAAATATTTGGCTGCATCATTCCCACATGGAATTGGGGTCAGTATATCACAAATCTATTTCACTCAATACCATTACAGCTATTGGTTCGCAACCCCCCAATTGGCAGCACGGTGACACAGTGGTTAGCACTGCTGCCTTACAGAGTCAGAAGCCTTTGTTTGATTCTGGCCTTGGGTGACTGTCTGTGTGGAGTTTCCTCCCACAAGTCCCGAAAGAAGTGCTGTTAGGTGAATTGGACATTCTGAGTTCTTCCTCAGTGTACCCGAACAGGCGTTGGGAGTGTGGCGACTAGGGGATTTTCACAGTAACTTAAGTGCAGTGTTAATGTAAGCCTACATGTGACACCAATAAAGATTATTATTATTACATGGGAACACCATGAGGTGGAAGTTCCCCTCCAAGTCACTTACCATCCTGACTTGGAAATATATCACTGTTCCTTCACTGTCGCTGGTTCAAAATCCAGAAATTCTCTCCCTAACAGCAGCTTGGGTGTACCTACATCACATGGTCTGCAGAAGGCAGCTCACCACCACTTTCTCAGGGACAATTAGAGATGTGCAATAAATGCTAGTCCAGCCCTTGAACAGATTTAAAAAAAAAACACAAAATGGTGACAGCAAAGAAGGAGGCTGTCAGCCTATCACAGCCTCTCTGCAAGCGCTCTGTAGCGAGTTCCACACTCCTGCCATTTCCTTGCTACATCATAATGCAAAATATTCTGTGGTACTATTCAAAATTGGCAGAGGTTTCCCCAGTATGCTGACAAACATTTGTCCTTCATCCAGCACTGTTAAAACAGATTATTTGTTTTCTTTTACCGTCAAAATTATTTTATTGACAGTGAAAGCTGTTTGGGATATCCTGAGCATATGAAAGACACTACATACATCCATGTCCATTCCATACTCTGAGAAAAATTGAGGTTTTAGTTGCATAAATAGTAGTCGCCCCTCACGAGATTAGCAGCCTCCAAGCATACTTACCAAATGTGGTGTGAAATGTTCAAGTGTCCCTTTTCACAGTGTACGCAGATCGCAACATTGCATGCGCTTTTCTTTATCATTTGACAATGTGCTGAGGCTTCTGTACCACAATATTAGCAGGACAGGTTTCTCTAGGCCAGTTGAAAAATGCTAACTCATCTGTAAATATCCAGAAGTCAGTCTCTGTTATTGCAGTTAATGTGACTCCTCCGCTCATTCTCACCTTGCGAGAGCAGGCGATTCTTACATTCAGGTAGGCACTTAAGTAATTGAAGGTCACTAATGGATGATTAGTGGAGTAGACTGCAGCGCACAAGGGCAAACGGTGACGACAGGTTGGCACGGTATGCCAAATTAGTAAAGAAACACGTTTAATGCCTTGGCTCAACAGAAATTTAAACTCACAAAATAAATAAGGAAACAAAAAGATTAAAACCAGGTTGTAGCAAGGGTGTATATTTCTGCCTTGCTCTCATAGTGTTTATACACTGTGAATTCATTCCTTTAAATAACAAATTAACTGTAAAGTCACTGGGTCATGCAGCTTTTACATTGTTTTTCTGTGAGGCTCATGCGGTGCCATCATTTAGGCTCATGAGTAGACTGAGTGCAGCTGCCTCAGTGACCATGTGTGATTACATTATACACAAAGTGAGTGGATAATCAGTGCTGCTGCAACTCAGTCGTAGAATTCTTGTCTCTCTGTTAAAAGCTCATGGGTTCAAACCAGTCTCTGGAATAGAAGCGCACTAACTAGACCAGTGGTGGGCAACTTGCAGCCTGGGGGCCACATGAGGCTCTTCAGATTTCAGAGTGTGGCCCACAAGACATTTTGTTGACCATTGCCCATGCACAAGGTTGCGAGATTCTGCTGGTTGCTGTCCGCGTAGCGTTTTACCTACTGGTATTATTGAAGTGATATGCACGTAAAGCAAGGGCACGTGAAGTGAGGTACATGCTGATTGCACACAACAGGCTGGATTCCCTGCCACATCGGGAACTCTGCTACTGACAGCAGGCAGTGGAGAATTCAGTGTCGGGCAGAAACCGGTTTCCGGTGCTCCGATTGCCCCGCGCCAGTGGATGTAAATGAGTCATTAAGGCCTATTTACATCCTATTACCAGGCCGGGCACCATACTATCTGGGCCCCTGTGATTCTCTGGTCCTTTGGGCCGGGAATTATGTGGGCAAGAATTGGTGCGTGTCTTAACAAATGTGATCCTGATGCTGTGAAATCCACTGTGGGCCATGGAGGTGACTCGTTAAGGCAGTTGTCCCCAAATTCCCCTCCCCCCCACAATGCAGGACCTGCCCACTCCACCCTCCACTATACCCCCCCACCAGAGACCCCAGAATAAAAGAAACTCCTGTGAAACTAACCACAATGTTTGTAAACATCAAACTATGATTAACGGCTCCTGGACCATATCAAAGAGAGTTAAGTGCTTTCTGTTAGCTTCACAGCTGACTACTTCAAAGTCAGTCAAGCGTGAAGAGATGAATGGAAAAATGCAGACAGTGTGGTGGAAATCACAGCCTAATAAAATCAATTTCCCAGAGAATTGAATGAATAGCTTGCAAATCAAAGGTCTGAGGGTGTTAAACCCAGCTGACCAAGTATTCTCCTGCCAGGAATTAAGAGGTGCTGCTTCTTGAGCCTCCTCTCTAGCTTCCACACAAAGGTCTCTCCCTTGGCAGGCTTGCAGACAGGGGTCTCTTTTATGGGAGTCTCTGGTGGGGATCTGTTTAATTAGGGGGTCTCTGGTGGGAGGTTTGTGTGTGTGTGGGGGAAATCGGGTCATCCCCATACTGTGGGGGTGGAGTGGTGACCCAGAAAATCCCGCGGTTGGGGATGGCGGACTGAATGTTGATGCGATGGGGAGGGGGCCCGGCTGCCAGACTTCGCTATCAGGCTGCTCCCTCGGGAATCCCTTGCCATCCTCGCCATGCATAATTTTGCATGGCAAATGATTGGGACTCGCTTCCTGATTTGCGCTCCCAGCGTAAATGAAAACAGGTACAATTCAGCTCCGGCAAGAGAACATAGTTTCCCAAAAGGAGAACCCCAGCCATTATTCACTATGAGAGTGTGCACTGTCTCTGCATCTCATCAAGTGTGAATAATTATTTTGTTGTAGTTCATTGTTGCTGACAGTTCTATTCATAAATGAATGATTAAGCATTTTCTATAACTTGTGAAATATTCGGTGTGTATTAAATGTATTCAATCTTATTCAGGGGCCACAGTTAATGAACATGCCCAATTTCATTTTTGCAGCCCACTGGGATGATGAAGGGCCCCTCGTGTGGCCCACTCACTAGCCTAGCTTGCCCATCACTGATCTAGACTGATATCTCAGCATGTTACTGAGGGAGTGCTGCATTGTCAGTAGATCTGCCTTTCAGATGAGACTTAGCCCTGGGATTCCATCGTCTCTTTCAAGTAGATGTAAAATGACAGTATTTGAAGAAAAGCAAGAGTGCTCTCTGATGCCTTCTTATTCTTCTCAGGCAGTCCCTCAGAATCAAGGATGACTTGCTTTGACTCCAGTTTTTAAAAATTCATTTATGGAATGTGGGCATCGCTGGTTTGGCCAGCATTTATTGCCCATCCCTATTACCCTTCAGAAGGTGGTGGTGAGTTGCCTTCTTGAACCGCTGCAGTCCTTGGAGTGTAGGTACACCCACTGTGCTGTTAGGAAGGGTGTTCCAGGATGTCGCCCCAGTGACAGTGAAGGAACGACAATATACTTCCAAGTCAGGGTGGTGAGTGACTTGGAGGGGAACCTCCAGGTGGTGGGGTTCCCAGGTATCTGCTGCTTTTATCCTTCTAGATGGTAGTGGTCTTGGGTTTGAAAGGTGCTGTCGAAGGAACCTTGGTGAGTTACTGCAGTGCCTCTTGGAGATGGTTCACAAGTCTGCCACTGTTCATCGGTGGTCGAGGGTATGAATGTTTGTAGAAGGGGGAGCAATCAAGCGGCTGTTTTGTCCTGGATGGTGTCCAGCTTCTTGAGTGTTGTTGGAGCTGCACTCACCCAGGCAAGTGGAGAGTATTCTTGACTTGTGCTTTGTGGATGATGGACAGGCTTTGGGGGGCCAGGAGGTGAGTTACTCACTGTAGGATTCCTAGTATTTGACCTGTCCTGGTAGCCACAGTATTAATGTGGCTCGTCCAGTTCAGTTTCTGATCAATGGTAACCCCCAGGATGTTGATTGTGGGGAATACAGCAATGGTAATGCCATTGAATGTCAAGGAGCGATGATTCAGTCCTCTCTTATAGGAGATGGTCATTGCCTGCCACTTGTGTGGCGTGAATGTAACTTGCCACTTGTCAGCCCAAGCCTGAATATTACATGTACATCCAATATGTGATCTGCAGACTCTGCCCCTGCAGGCATGTGGTAGTTGAAAAGGTTCGTTTGAGAGCTTTTTCTGGAGGTTTGTGCACACCCTCTGATACCACAACATCTCTTCTGTAATGTTTCCAATTCAGCCTCTCAGTATATTTTGTTTATTTCCCAAATACAACCTTCTAGATTTTGGACAGTCAAAAGTCAGGATCTGCCCTGAATTGACGAGGACATTTGATCTCTCCGGGGTTGGTTTGAGGACATCATTAAAACATTTCTGTTGTCTTCCTGAGAGTCTCCGGCTATGACCAAGTTCAAAGGAGAACAGTTGCTATGGGAGTCTGGTAATTTTCATATGAACATCGCATTCCATCTCGCGGACCTGGTGCTGAGTGATTAGTGCCTCAATACTGAACAAGTTGGATTGAGAGAGGGCACTGGGTTGGATTGTCTTTCTTTCCACCAGATTTGTAGGATGTGGAAACTTTGATGATGCTTATTTAGTGCTTTGAGTTGTCTACTATGGGCCGTCCAAGTCTTCAACGTCTCTGAGGCTGGCACAGTGGTTAGAATTGCTGCCTCACAGCGCCAAGGACCTGAGTTCAATTCTGGCCTTGGCTGATTGTTTATGTGGAGTTTGCACATTGTGTGGGGGTGTCTGTGTGGATTTCCTCTGGGTGCTCCATTTTAAAAAAATTTCCCCATGGGATGTGGGCATCGCTGGGTGAGGCAGCATTTATTGCCCATCACTGAGAACTTAAGAGTCAACAACATTGCCGGGATCTGGAGTCACATGTAGGCCAGACCAGGTAAGGAATACAGATTTCTCAGGTGGGTTTTTACAACAATCTACAATGGTTTCATGATCACCTTTAGACTTTTAATTCCAGATTACTTCCAGACTCCCCCTCTGTACCTTTGTCCTCCTTAAAAGTCTTTTCTCAAAAGTCTTTAATCACCCTTCCTAAACTTGCCCTTCTGGCTCATATTTTGGTTTCCCTGGTTACAATTCTGTAAAGTGCTTTAATTTATATTGGAGGTTCATTTCAAGTTGTTATGTGTTGAAATCCCAACTTTATCTCACTTTCTGGACTTGGGTACATTGCAGGAGGAGACTGGTATGGCAGGTTCCTGACTAACTGAATAACTGGACACAACAGTCCAAAGATGTGCAGGTTAGGTGGATTGGCCATGCTAAATTGCCCTTAGTGTCCAAAATTGCCCTTAGTGTTGGTTGAGTGGGGTTACTGGGTTATGGGGATAGGGTGGTGTGTGCTTGGGTAGGGGGCTCTTTCCAAGAGCCAGTGCAGACTCGATGGGCCGAATGGCCTCCTTCTGCACTGTAAATTCTATGAAATTCTATGAAGTGTAAATAGTGTAAATATACTAGTCAATCTGAAATACATGTAAATAGTGTAAATATACTAGCCTCCAGTCGTTCATAGTCATCAGTGCAAGGACTGTGTAGTTGTTCTTTGTTAATCTGCAGGCAACTTTCTCTTCACACAGTATCAGGCTAATTCAACCTGTGAGGTTCGTTTACATTTCATGTGCACAGCCAAAGGCAAATCGTGAAATTGGAACTACAAATGTTCCAACACTTAATCAGCATGGTTTAAAAATAAACATAAACCTGACAGCAGCTTGAGAAGCCCAGAGGAAACCTTGATCTCTCGACTGTGCCCTTAGTCTTGGGTGTGCAGACTCATACAGGTGCAGTCTTACCACATGTGGTGCTCAGGGCTGAAGGTTCTTTTAAATCTTACCCCCCCTCCCCCCCCCCCCCCACCCCAACATATTTACATATGTAAAAGGCCTTTAAGGCTTTAAAGCATGTTCAGGGAAGGATTCTCTTTCTCTGAGGTAACGACTGTTGTCTGTTCTCAGGTAATACAAAATAATATGATAATAAAAGCCTCAAATATTAGAAATAATTAAATAATGTAAAATTGAGCACTGGCTGCTGAATTTAACAAGTAATATATATTTCTATTTCCTCCATTTTGATATCTTAACCTTGTTCTGTCCCAGTTCTGGCTCTCTCCAACTACAGTTGTTTGGGACGTGAACACGTCGGCCGCAATTCTCCGGTCGTTGGGATTCTTTGTTCTCGCCGGCATTGTGTGGGATGGCTTCAATGGGAAATCCCATTGACGAGCGCCAGAAGTGGAGAATCACTCCACCAGCAAATGGCACGCTATCGAGAAACACGTGGCTTGGGGGGAGGGGGCTGGGTTGGAGAATCCAGCCAGTAATCTCGGTTGACGTTCCAGTGCACTATTTGAGGAAGTGTTACACTGCTGTAGGTGTCATCTTTTGGGCGAGATGTAAAACTAAGGCACCACCTGCCCTTTTGGGTGGATGCAAATGATTGGATGAGTGAACTCTTTGAAGAATTTACGAACACATGAGGCAGGAGCAGGAGTAATTCTTTCAGGCCCTTAATGCTGCTCTGCCAGTTGATAAAATCATGGCTGAACTGACTGGCTTCAATTCTACTTTCCTGTCTACCCCTTGTACTATTTGACTGCTTTATCTAGCAAGACTCATCTAACTGAGCCTTAAAAATACCCAATGACCCTATCTTCACTGCAAACGGGGGAAGAGAATTGCACAGCCTAACAACCTCTGAGAGAAAGAAAAATCTCCTCATTTCTGCCTCAAACTGGAGACCCTTTATTTTTAAACTGTGTCTCCTAGTTCTGGTCTCTCTCACAAGGGGAAACATGCTGGCAACGTCCACCTTGGGGAGTTACCCTGGTTTCCTGGACTCCTTTTCTTTCTCAAACATTACTTAAAACAGCTGGTTTGGTGATGTATCTCTCTCCTATTTCTGTGTGCAAATTGACTGCTGGATAGCACGTTAGGATGTCCTGAACTCTAAAAGGCACTATGGAATGGATTTTCATCCTTGCGGTAGATAGCAGTAATAGGGAAAATATCCAGCTCAGTCCGCTTTCCTTTGGGGAAAATGCCCAGGAGGATGGAATTTTCATTGTGTGGATCAGGTGCGGGCTGTCATCGGGCCGGCTGACTTGGAAAATGTTTTGGGTGCGGCGGTGGACTGTTGAAATTTCCCGCCTCGATGCCGTGGCACTTCATTCCAGTTAATATAAAACAGAGAGGTCCTCCAGCCATCACACCTTCTTACCCCCATACACTGTCCATGCCCAATCCATTCCATCCATGCCCTATAGACTCTCATGCTCCCCAAGCTAAGTTATGCCCCCCATGCATTCCCTAAAGCCCTACATGAACCCCCATGTCCTCCTATCCCCAAGCATCTCCTGTGGCCCCTCATGTCGCCCATGCCTTGCTATAGCACTTCTATGCCCATTCCCCAACTGTACATTCTACAGTTGCAATTATCCCAATGGTGACAATAAGATGTATACAAATCCTTTAGGAAATCACTTATTCATTGATAACTTTCCGCTTGCTCAAAATAAAACATCTTTTCACTACTTCTCAATGAAAGTATCAATCATTGATATGCTTTAAAATAACAATAGCAGAAAGTACACGCACTTGAAATCGCTTCATTTTATGTTAGTGAACATTATGAAATTGACATAATCGATCAGGGGGTCAGAGTTGTCATCCAATCAATGATTGCCCTGGGGAGAAGGTGTTTCAACTGGCTAATGGATTTCTGACATTTCAGCCAAGAATTCTTAATGAGGCTTGACGAAGTGCCCAGAAATCTATGGCTGGATTCTCCATCAGTGGGATCCTCCATTTCGCCAGCAGCGCACTCATGCCTGCGGATTTCCGACGGCGTGGAGGTGCCCACAATGAGAAACCCCCTTGGCCGACTGCCGGGACGGAGAACCCTGCTGCCAGCAATGGCATGCCATACCAGGAAATGGATGTGGCCAGGCAGAGAATCTGCCCTTAATCTTTAGCCCCAGGGTTTCAAGTTATTGCAGCTTCTGATATTGATACGTTGAATAGTTTGGATTATTGACACTTTTGTTGAGTTGTAGTAAAAATATATTTTTTAATGAAGTGGGAAGTTATCAATGAATGACTGTTATATCAAGCTTTTTTTTGCACAATCTACTATCAGTGTAGGTTTTGCTGCTGGTTTGGCATGGGGGGGGGTGGTATTGGACTGTTTGGAGGGGTGCATACCTTGGCACGGGAGCCAGGAGGACTTTAGGAACTTACTTTTCAAAAGGTCACCGAATGCAGACTATGGTTCACAGCATCTCTGAGGTATCATGAACCACAACCCTTTGGAAAGAGAGTCCGACTTCATAAAAATATAGGGATGGCAATTCTAGCCACAAACGTGGATAGATGAGCGTAATCAGGAATGGAGGAAGTGAAAAATTGTGGAAGAAAAAGAATTGTGACTTCACATAGCACTTTCACTGATTTCCCCGGGAAATAAAATAAATGCCAAAAGTGGATTAAAATGATTTTATTTCCCCTAGTTTAAAACTCATCGCTTCATCACGTACATCTGACTTTACCGACAGTGCAGAAGGAGGCCATTCAACCCATCAAGTCTGTACCGACCGTCCAAAAGAGCAGCCTAATCCATTCCACATTCCCCCGCCCACTATTCCTGTAACCCCACCTAACCTTTGAACACTAGGAGGAAATTTAGCATGGCCAACGCACCTAACCTGCACATCTTGGAATGTAGGAGGAAACCGGAGCACCTGTAGGAAACTCACGCAGACGCAGGGAGGGCGTGCAAACTCCATACAGACAACCCAGCAAGGCCAAAATCGAACCCGGGTGGCTGGCACAGTGAGGCAGTAGCACCACAGTGTCGCCCCAATTTCCCCTACTTATGGAGTGCAGCGCACTAAACAAGCCATGAGCTTGTGCGTATTTAACTGCACCATTCCCAGAAGACTAATGATAGCTGATGAATAGATAATTAGAACTTGATGAAATGCTGCAGCAAGTCAAGACTGCAGGTTAGCCCTGTTTTTATTTAATACGTAGAGAAAAGAGCATACAGCAGCAATGGTTAACTTCCATAATTCAGTGAAGTGCATTCTGCATCCATCAATGCATGCCATTAATTCGGAGACAATAATTCAAGTATTTGTTCTCAAAGATATAATAGGAACCTATATTATGTCCACTGGCTGACCACAAGGCCAATGTGCATGTGTTTGAAAATATTTTAATCCGTCTCACTAAGAAAATCAATTGAGAATTGACAGCTACTTTGAAATGCTGTAATACCTTTATCTCATGAAGATAGATCATATGAAATTACTATTCTAAGAAGGAATCTGAGGCTACATTCTCATATATCTCTGCAGTGCTCTGACATTTTAAGTACGGATTTCTATTGGAGTTTTCATCACAGAACTATCTTTTCAACATCTTCCCCCCCTAAAAATTGAAGGATTGAAATCCTAAATGTTCACAGATGAATTATGGTTTTGTTGTGCAACACATGAAAATTGATTTCTTTTCAAAGACTGGATTTCTTTTTTCGGCACTTCAGAAATAATGTGCATAGTTTGAACACAAATTTGGTTCCATGTCATGCACAAAATCATTGTTGTTCACCAAAGGACAACAAAGCACACTTAGAACGATATGTGCTGGGGGCAGAGAGAACAACATGTTAATGTGGCTCTCTAACTCAAACCTTCTGTTTTTCAGCAAGAAGTCTTACAGCACCAGGTTAAAGTCCAACAGGTTTGTTTCAAACACTAGCTTTCGGAGCACTGCTCCTTCCTCAGGGGAATGAAGAGGTATGTTCCAGAAACATATATATAGACAAATTCAAAGTTGCAAGACAATGCTTTGAATGCAAACATTTGCAGTTAATTAAGTGTTTACAGATCCAGGAGTAGTATCAAAGTTAAAGTAAATAACTCATGTAAATATTGTTGTAGTTACTCAATAAACCTTTTGTTACTACTGGAAGAGTTCGAATCTTCTTCATCGGGATTCAGAATAGGATGGAGAGGGAGCAGCGCCTTACCGTATCTGGGTGTATGAAGCTGTCTGTGCTCCCGGAGTCGAAAAGGCAGGCCGTCTCGTGCCCGTTGATCTGGACAGTCATCGTGGACTTCGTGAGGTGGTACGGCCGGGACTGGTCCAGTGTGACGGAGGCAAGTGTCGGAAGGCGGTCGGTAGGCCGGTCGGAGGTGGCGGCGGCCAGCCTACGGTCGGGTGACCAGGCCTCCCGGGAGGCCGCAGAGTGGTCCCAAGATGGCGGCCCCCATCAGTCGCCCGTGGCGGGTGAGGTGCAAGATGGCGTCCAAGATGGCGGCCCCCGTGGGTCGCACTTGGCGGGTGGGGTGTAAGATCGCGTCCAAGATGGCAGTCCACATGGGTCGCACGTGGCGGGTGAGGTGTAAGATGGCGTCCAAGATGGCGGCCCCTGTGGGTCGCATGTGTCAGCCGAATTTGAATATGCCGGCACCCATGGGTCGCACATGGCGGGTGACGCGGCATCTGGGGGTGGCCCCGACAGGCAGCAGGCAGCGCTGCTGGGCCTAGAAGATTTGGGGGAGGGTCGGGCCTGGCAGGTTTTTGCGAAGTGTCCCTTCTTCCCACAGCCGTTACAGGTCGCGTTCCGTGCCGGGTAGCATTGTCGGGTGCGATTACTCTGGCCACAGAAGTAGCACTTCGGGCCTCCGCGTTGGCGGGCCGCTGGGCAATGCAGGCGTGCGTCACACCCAGGTCGGTTGTGTAGCCATCTGGGATGGCCACTTCCAGAATACAAAATGGATGCTCACAAAGAATGTAGGGAAATGTGGACAATGCTAGACAACAAGCAGGCACAGTGCCTGAATGTATATTTGGAAAGCAGTTACCAGGCGGAATCAAAACTCTGGGTCGATTAGCATATTGATGGCCCATCTCCGAGGAACAAAGGACTAACGCTCAGGTAGTTGATACTGTCGCAGACATCCCGGCGCCAGTATACCAACCGAAAGACACAAACAAAGCAAGGCCAATGGCCACCTAGGACACGCCCAGCCATCAGGGCACCCACGCCTAAAAGCGTGCGAAGCCCCTCCAAGTATAAGAAGGAACCCCCCCGAGAGATTCGTTCTCTTAGATTTGGCTCTCAGGCGGAGAGACCCATCCACCAACATCACCAGAAGCAAGTAAGTTCAAGGTCAACGCTCGCTACCAGACGCTACCTTATCCGTTCTCCTGTTTCTCTTCGAGCCCAATAGCCTCAGATCCGAACAACGGCCATTGTTCCTCTGACCAAGTGGGCACCCGAAGTTAAGTATAGGCGTTAGCGTTAGAGATATTTTAGTTTATAGTACTGTTGTGCATGAGTAGATCTTATTGTGTGTGTAAATAAATAGTATTGACTTTGAACTGGCTCTTTGATCGTTATTCGGGTTGAACCTTGTGGCGATATCGAGAGATACCTGGCGACTCTGAAAGTAGATACGTAACCATAATTAGGATTAAGGAAGGCGGCCATATTAACTGCCATATTTATAACCAGATAAACAGAGCAACAGTTGAAGGCTGTGCCCACAAGGCCCACGAGGGTGCCGCGCAGTCGGAGGTGGAGGCCCCCATGTTCTGGGAGGCCACCTCCAGTGAGTTGGAGAGTTGTACTGTCTCTAGGAGGGCACCCGAAGTTAAGTATAGGCGTTAGCGTTAGAGATATCGGGTGCCCACTGAGTGTCTCCCCTTCTAATAATCGTTGACGGATATAGTTCGAGTGCATGCCTGCGACATAGGCGTCCCTGATCAGCAGCTCCGCGTGCTGGGTAGCCGATATCGCCCGGCAGTCACAGTTCCGGAAGAGAATGCGCAAGGCACGTAGGAATTCCGGGAGTGATTCCCCAGGGCTTTGGCGTCTCGTGGCGAGGAGGTGCCTAGCATATACCTGGTTAACGGATTTCACGTAATGTCTCTTTAGCAGCGTTATTGCCTCCGCGTACGAGGGGGCCTCCCTGATGAGGTTAAAGACTCTTGGGCTCACCAGTGCGTGGAGGGCCTGCTTCTTCTGGAGGTCTGTGAAGTCTTCGTTGAAAGATGCGATGTACGCCTCGAAGCAGCTTAGCCAGTGTTCAAAAGTCTCTGTAGTGTCAGCTGCTTGTGCGTCCAGTTGCAAGCGATCAGGCTTGAGTGAGGAGTTCATCTTGAGTGAAGAGTCCATCTTTAGAAGTTTAGTGTATTAAATTGATACACCATCAGTAATAGACGATGAGTGGCAAACGTAACTGAGGCTTTAATACACAGCAAGCTTTCTGCCTCTGGACCCGAACTTGCCACTTTTATACAGAAGCCTGAGGGGAGGAGCCACAGACAGAGCCAGCCAAGACAAGCCCAGGCATGTACAATACAGCAGTGAATAAAAGACAATAATGTGGTTTACCACACTTATTTTCTCATTCTTACATACGCTTTCTTTTTCCTCTTGACAAGACATTCAACCTCTTTTGTGAACCATGGTTCCCTCACACGGCCATTTCCTCCCTGCCTGACAGGGACATACCTATCAAGGACACACAGTACTTGTTGCTTGAACAAGCTGTGTGGGCAGCACGACAGCACAAGTGGATAGCACAGTGGCTTCAGTGCCAGGGTCCCAGGTTCGATTCCCTGCTGGGTCACTGTCTGTGCGGAGTCTGCACGTTCTCCCTGTGTCTGCGTGGGTTTCGTCCGGGTGACCCGGTTTCCTCCCACAGTCCAAAGACGTGCAGGTTAGGTGGATTGGCCATGATAAATTGCCCTTAGTGACCAAAAAGGTTAGGAGGGGTTATTAGGTTGCAGGAATAGGGTGAAGGTGAGGGCTTAAGTGGGTCAGTGCAGACTCGATGGGCCAAATGGCCTCTTTCTGCACTGTATGTTCTATGTAATTCTATGTAGGCTCCACTTTTCATTTGTGCCTTTCCCCGACAGTTTCTGTTCCCATCTTATGCTCCCTAATTCTTGCCTAATCGCATCATAATTACCCCTCCCCCAATTATAAACCTTGCCCTGCCGTATGGCCCTCTCCCTCTCCATTGCAATAGTGAAAGACACCTAATTGTGGTCACTATCTCCAAAGTGCTCTCCCACAAACAAATCTAACACTTGGCCCGGTTCATTACCCAGTACCAAATCCAATGTGTCCCCACCTCTTGTCGGCCTATGCACATATTGTGTCAGGAAACCCTCCTGCACACACTGTACAACAACTGCCCCATCCGAACTGTTTGACCTATAGAGGTTCCAATCAATATTTGGAAAGTTAAAGTCACCCATGAAAAGTGCCCTGAGACCTCCACACCTATCCATAATCTGCTTTGCAATTTCTTCCTCCACATCTCTATTACTATTTGGGGGCCTGTAGTAAACTCCTGACAACGTGACCGCACCTTTCCTCTTTCTAACTTCAGCCCATATTACCTCAGTAGGCAGATCCCCCTCGAACTGCCTTTCTGCAGCCGTTAAACTATCCTTGATTAACAATGCTACTCCTCCAGCACTTTTACCATCTTCCCTCCTCTTACTGAAACATCTAAACCCCGGAACTTCCAACAACCATTCCTGTCCCTGTTCTAACCATGTCTCCGTAATGGCCACAACATCATAGTCCCAAGTACCAATCCACGCTCCAAGTTCACCTATCTTATTCCGGATGTTCCTTGCATTAAAGACACACTTCAACCCACCTTCCTGCCTGCCGGTACGCGCCTGCGACCTTGATACCCTCCTCAGTACTTCACTACTCTCAACACTGGTTTCTGGACTACAGCTCGTTTTCCCATCCCCCGACAAATTAGTTTAAACCCCCCGAAGGGCCATGGCAAATTTTCCTCCCAAGATATTGGTGCCCCTCTGGTTCAGGTGCAAACCGTCATGTTTGTACAGGTCCCACCTTCCCCAGAATGTGCTCCAATTATCCACATAACTGAAACCCTCCCTCCTACACCATCCCTGCAGCCACGTGTTTATCTGCACTCGCTTCCTGTTCCTCAACTCGCTAGCAAGTGATACCGGCAACAAACCAGGGATGACAATATGGTTTGTCCTGGCTCTCAGCTTCCACCCTAGCTCCCTAAATTCCTGTTTTAAATCCCCGTCCCGACTCTTACCTATGCCGTTGGTACCGATGTATACCATGACTTGTGACTGTTCCCCCTTCCCCTTAAGGATTCTGGAAACACGGTCCGAGACATCACGGACCCTGGAACCCGGGAGGCAACATACCATCCGTGAGTCTCTTTCGTTGCCACAGAACCGTCTATCTGTCCCTCTAACTATCAAGTCCCCAATAACTATTGCTCTCCTGCTCTCCCCCCTTCCCTTCTGAGCCACACGGACGGACTCAGTGTTGGAGATCCGATCACCGTGGCTTACCCCTGGTAAGTCGTCCCCCCCCCCCCCCCCACCAGTATCCAAAGCGGTATACTTGTTACTGAGGGGAACGACCACAGAGGATCCCTGCACTGACTGCTTCCTCCCAGCCCCTCTCACCATCACCCATCTATCTTCATTCTCCGGAGTAACTACATCCCTGAAGCTACTATCTATGACCACCCCTGCCTCCCAAAGGTCATCCAGCTCGAGCTCCAATTCCCTAACCCGGTTTCTGAGGAGCTGGAGATGGGTGCACTTCCCACAGGTAAAATCAGCAGGGACACTGATGGCATCCCTCACCTCAAACATTCTGCACGAGGAACATTGCACTGCCTTCCCTGCCATCCCCCAGAGAGAACTTGTGGCAAAAACAAGAAAAAGAAAGAAAGTGCTTCCCTGATATTCACTCACCCCCTTAGGTTAGAGGAGGAAGAAGGGTGGGGGACACTGCAAGTGTAGTGTCTTGGGTTTAGCAACCACCCAACTTTAATAAAGATAAAAATAAAACTCTCAACCAGCAACCACTGTGTCCCGCACTGTAACAGCAATCAACTGTCATGGGCCTGCGCAAACAATTTAAATCTGGACTACTTACCCAGCAGTCACTCTGTCCTCACTCCGACAGGATTCAGTTGGAAACCTTCAACAGTAAGTTTTTTAAAATTCACTCACCATCCCAGCAAGCACTCAGCAACCTCTGCATCCCGCACTATAACATGCTGCAGGATAATAGTATTTAGACTTTGAACTTCATTGACTGCAAAGTGCTTTGGGACTTCTAAAAGATGCCACAGAAATATGCAGCTTCCTTTCATTTTAAAATGAATTTGGGCACTAATAATTAGCTTAACAAAGGGAAAGGGTCCACAGCACATGCCTACGTGTAATCTCCTCCCATCCGGTCATATACTTTTCAATCAAAGATGGTACGTAGTTATTTGGGCCTTGGAAATTGAAGCAGCTGCAGTCAAGCTGTCCATATCTGATTGCCGCACATTAACAGGGCAGAGTAAAGCAAACATTTCTCTCCCTCGATTGAAGCAAGAGGGAGGGTTGCAGTTAGCTCAGCTGGCTACATGGCTAAAGGGTGGTTCAGAATAATGGCAAGATTGTTGGTTCAATGCCTGTTCCTGCTGAGCTAGACATGGGACCTGCCTTCTCGCCCTGCCTTGGAGAGTGGAAAGACAATGGCAAAAAAACATTGACAAAAACTGCCAAGGAAATGGCTCATGATGAAGCAGGCAATGAGCCAAGATTCTGCCTCCAGGCTGAACACACGATAATGAGTGAAGCAAGCAGTTATAATCCTCATTTCATATCAGTGCAAGGACCATGCTGGGCTGTGCATTAAAACAAAAGGGGGCTGTGTAACAAGAGTGTAGTTTCCTGATCTGCCTACTGATCACACTGAAGCAACATGTTGCAAAGCCCCATCCTGGTTGAAGCACCCACTGGCAGAAGTATAATTTCAGTTTTTTGCAAAGCCACTTCTTGAAAGTTCCAGGATACCTTGGACACTTTGGGATCAATCTTTCCCCAAAACAGGTGAGTCGGGGTCAGGTCAGAGGTTAAAATTAGAAAAGATCCAAACAGAAACCAGGCCCATTACAAACTCATTCACTTCCAGTTTGAACGGAGGTGGGATGAGGGGTGAGTGACCATCATCCACTTGCAGGGAAGAGTTACTCATGGTGGAATTTAAAATACAGATGGAGGGCGAGAAGGTAAAATCAAACACTAGTATTTTGTGCTTTAACAAAGGAGATTACAATGGGATGAGAGGAGAGCTGGCTAAAGTAGACTGGGAGCAAATACTTTATGGTGAAACAGTTGAGGAACAGTGGAGAACATTCCAAGCGATTTTTCACAGGGCTCAGCAAAAGTTTATACCAACAAAAAGGAAGGACGGTAGGACGAGGGAAAATTGACCATGGGTATTGTTTTGTTACCTGTGTGGTAGGTAACATGTGCTACTCAATCCTTGGTTAGTGGTGAGGTATTCTGAATCCCGATGAAGAAGATTCAAACTCTTCCAGTAGTAACAAAAGGTTTATTGAGTAACTACAACAATATTTCCATGAGTTCTTACTTTAACTTTGATACTACTGCTAAGGTTAACAACATCTAACTATGGTAACTATATGTAACTCCACTGGCCATCTAAACTAGTCTGCTGTTGCCTTGATCACAGTGCACCCAAGAGAGAGAGAGAGAGCCCCAATGTGGCTGCCTTTTATACCCCTGTTGGTCCAGCCCTCTAGTGATCATGTGGTGCTACTGATTACACATTAACCCCTTGTGTACATGCACACATAGAGATCACTACATCCCCCTTTTTTCATGTTACGTATTTTCTGTATGTTGTAAAGGAAATTGAACAAACATAATGGATGCAGTTTGCAAAGGCATTACATAAAATCAATGAGTTAGTCCGTCAAATGTTAATACATTCAGTCTCTCAAGTTTTTTTTTGCTTGTGTGAAATAGGTAGACAAATGATGTAATGTACAAGTTGTGATGATCTTGACGATTATACAAAGCCAATTAATATTTATGAGTCCAATCGTAATTCAAAAATTTTTTTTTGCGAGTCCATACTTTGTGAGTTTGTTCGGTTGAGTTGCTTTCTTCTTCTGTTGTTGAAATGGGGATGTTGATGTTGTTATTTCTTTGTGAACGTCATCACTGTTCCTGTGTTTAAGTAGCCAAGAAGTCAGGTATTTGAATGGTTGAATCACTTTGTTGTCTGATTTATGCTTTTTTATTTCTATGCTTGCGGTAGCGATTCTGTGTCACATCTTCGTTGTCTGACCTGGACTTTTTCCTGTGTTTGTGGTATTGATTCTGTATGTCATCTTTTTTGAAAGCTGGTTTGCTTGTTTGTTGTGGAGCAAATGTGAATTTGTGAGATTTGTTGCCATGCCATGGCATGGTTGTACACTTGCCATTGTTTTGCAGTGTGCTGTGACATTGTCCTTCATGTGTAGAGTTGTACCATGTTGTACAGGTCATTGTTTCATTGTTGTCGTTTCTGTCTTGGTCGTTTTCGTTGTCGTTCTTATTGTTGTTGTTCTTGTTGTTTTTGTCGTGCTTGTTGTTTCAGTTTTTGTTATCCTTCTTGTTGTTTTTGTTGTTGTTCTTGTAGTTTTTGTTGTTGCTGTCGTTGTTCTTGTTTCTGCAGCGCTTCTTGGTGTTGTTGTTGCTGCTCGTGTTGCGTTGCACGTTGTTTTCGTTGTTGCGGTTGTTGTTTTTGTTTCTGCTGTGCTTCTTGCGGTTTTTGTTGTTCCTGTTGTGCTCAATGAGTGTTCCATGTGGATGATGTGAGTCATTGTCACAGTTATTGGTGTCAGTGTCCTTTGTGGTATCTGTTACATTGAGCGTTTTTTCTTGAGAATTGTGAGAATGATCTGATGTTGCATTGATGTTGGTGACATCAGTCATTTGTGGTGGATTTGGTTCCTCTTCTTTGCTTCCTTGGTACTCCTCTTCTAGAGTCACTTCTGGTTCATTTGAATCACCTTTGGTTTCTTGGCGCTCCTCTGCTGGAGTCAAAATCTTCAGGATTTCTATTGATGTGGTCTCTCTGGACTCTTGGTGCTCCTCTTTTGGAGTAAAATCTTCACACTTTCATTTGACGTAGTTTCTCTGGACTCATGAGTAGCCCTCCTCTGATTGTTGAGTGCTTCTGTGCAGACGAACTGAGATATGTCAGTCTCGCTGTGATCCTGCACATCCTGTATGGGAATTGTGATTTCTTCGTCACTTGTCTCACATACAGTGGGCAGACATTCAGTGTCTTCTTGTTGGCTAAATGAGCTGGGTAGACTTTCATAGTCTTCTTCTTGTGGCTGAAATAAGCTTGATAGATCTTCATGGTCTTCTTCATGCATGGCATTCGCTATGGAGTGTTTGCTTGCTTCCATTTTTGAGTCTGTCATCAAGCTGTCTGTGGAGGCTTGCGTCACTCTCCTTGTGGAGGCTTGCTTCGCTCTCTCTGTGGAGTCTTTCATCGCTTTCTCTGTGGGGTTTTTCATTGCTCACTCTGTGGAGTCCTTCATCGCTCTCTCTGTGGAGTCTGTCATCACTCTCTTTGTGGAGTTGTGTAGTGTTCTCGCTGTGGAGTCGATCTGTGCTCTCTCAACGGAGTCGTTCTGTGCTCTCTGTGTGGCGCCGTCTTCGTCTTGGGTATTGCTGTCATCCAATGTAGCGACGATCTACCATGGCACCATGGTATTGGATTCATCTACCATGAGAAGAGTAGTGTTGAGCTTTTCAACCTTGCTGCTGATGCTGTGATTAGCATATCCGAATAACTCCGCCATGTCTGAGCAGTATTGTGCGTATTGGTTGTTGGACAAATCATCCCTTTTTGTTTCGAAGTTGTTATCGTTCTCTTCATGTTCAATGAACAAATCATCTTCTTTGGTTTTGGATTTTTCATTGTGCTCTTCACTTTGGGTGGTGCAGACTGCTTGTTCCAGGGTGTTGTGAAAGATATTTTCAACTGCTTTTGTAAGTTCAGGCATTGTTCTGTCTTTTGAGGTAAGAAAAGTGGGTTTTGCAGCTTTAAATTTCTTTTTGTTAATTTTTGTGCATTTCCCTTTTAAGTGGGCGTGGTCCGGGTCCTCTGATGTCATGACGCTCATGACGTCATGCGTAGGACTTGATTGCGCATGCGCAATTCGAGTTTCCTTTACTGTGCACTCTTGGCGCAACTGTGCATGCACGGCTTCTCGCGCATGCGCAGAACACTGTTTTGCCAGTTTGCGTCTTTTAGGGAAGTGCGCATGTGCGGCTCCTTTCCCAAGATGGCTGCCAATCAAAAAGTGCTGTTGCATCGATGGAGATCCTGCCACTGCCTCATGGTGAGTGTGATGTCAATCAATCCAGTCGAAACAGTAGTTAACAAGAACTGTGGTTTTAATCAGCTAGAATATGCCCACCAGTAGCTTCTCCCACACTGAGAGACTGTCCCGGTTCGATGGGTTACATACCTTCTCAGAGGGGCGGAGCCACAGGCAGAGCCAACAACAACATCAACACAACAACAGTAACAGTGCGTAAATACAATAATATATACAACAGCCATACGTGGCTCACCACAGAGTGTTTGCGTCATTTTTTCCGATTTTGTTTTCTAAATAATGATGCTGTGTTTGTAGAGACTCAAAGTATTGATTTTGTTTTTGTTCATAAGCAAGGGATTTTTGTATCGCGATTTCTAGAGTTATGTGCTTATTTTGTGATAGTTCTTCCCTCAAATTTTTATCAGACAGTCCAGAAATTAATTGATTCATTATCACAGTGTCTCTGAAATCAGCATAATCACTGCACTGTGTATTAACTTGAGATTTGTAATAAAATCAGTGATGGGCCCTCCATTTCTCTGGTATTTATGACAATTGTTAAATCTTTGCAGCATCTCACCAGATGGGCTCTTACAGTGTTCATCAAATTTTTTAAGTATTACTTCTATTTTGGTGCCGTCTTCTAAGTAATTCATAGAATTTACAGAGCAGAAGGAGGCCATTCGGCCCATCAAGTCTGCACTGGCTCTTTGAAAGAGCACCCTACCCAAGCCCACACTTCCACCCTATACCCATAACCCAGTAACCCCACCCAACACTAAGGGCAATTTTGGACCCTAAGGGCAATTTAGCATGGCCAATCCACCTAACCTGCACATCTTTGGACTGTGGGAGGAAACCGGAAAACCCAGAGGAAACCCACGCACACACGGGGAGAACGTGCCGACTCCGCACAGACAGTGACCCATGCCGGGAATCAAACCTTGGACCCTGGAGCTGTGAAGCAGTTGTGCTAACCACTATGCTACCGTGCAGATCTCCCTAGCTTCATGCCCGCCTATTGAGAGCAGTAGCGCTATTTCCGTTGCGTTAGAGACCGTGCTTAAACCATTAGCTGCGATAAATAATTGGAATATCTGTTCAAATCTTTTCCAGTTATAACTTAAATTACCGGTTTTTTCCAGCTGCCCGAGAGGTCCAATAGTCCCATAGTTAGTCGTCGAGGATCCATTTGCGTGAAGCCTTCAACAGGCGAATGTCCAGTCATCTCTTTTCTTCTCTTTTTGTCCAACCTAATCTAACTAGTTCTGTTAAAGCCACTCGACTGGTACCATGTTTTGTTACCTGTGTGGTAGGTAACATGTGCTACTCAATCCTTGGTTAGTATTGAGGTATTCTGAATCCCGATGAAGAAGATTCAAACTCTTCCCGTAGTAACACAAGGTTTATTGAATAACTACAACAATATTTACATGAATTCTTTATTTTAACTTTGATACTAGTGATAAGGTTAACAAGATCTAACTATGGTAACTATACGTAACTCCACTGGCCATCTAAACTAGTCTGCTGTTGCCTTGATCACAGTGCACCCAAGAGAGAGAGAGAGCCCCAATGTGGCTGCCTTTTATACCCCTGTTGGTCCGGCCCTCTAATGATCATGTGGTGCTACTGATTACACATTAACCCCTTGTGTACATGCACACAAAGAGATTACTGCAGGTATCTAAGGAAATAAGGGAGAGTATCAAATTGAAGGGAAAAGCATACAAAGTGACAAAGATTAGTGGGAGACTAGAGGATTGGGAAATCTTTAGGGGCAACAGAAAGCTATTAAAAAAAGCTATAATGAAGAGTAAGATAGATTATGAGAGTAAACTTGCTCAGAATATAAAAACAGATCCTAAAAGTTTCTATAAATATATAAAACAAAAAAGAGTGGCAAAGGTAAATATTGGTCCTTTAGAGGTTGAGAAGGGAGATATAATAATGGGAGATGAGGAAATGGCTGAGGAACAGAACAGTTTTTTTGGGTCGGTCTTCACAGCGGAAGACACAAATAACATGCCAGTGACTGGTGAAAATGAGACTGTGACAGGTGAGGACCTTGAGACGATTGTTATCACTAAGGAGGTAGTGCTGGACAAGCTAATGGGGCGATAGGTAGACAAGTCTCCTGGCCTTGATGGAATGCATCCCAGGGTTCTAAAAGAGATGGCTAGGGAAATTGCAAAATGTACTTGTGATAATTTACCAAATTTCAGTAGACTCTGGGGTGGTCCCGGTGGATTGGAAATTAGCAAATGTGACACCACTGTTTAAGGAGGTAGGCAGAAAGGAGGTAGGCAGAAAGCGGGTAATTATAGGCCAGTTAGCTTAACTTCGGTAGTAAGGAGGATGCTGGAATCGGTCATCAAGGAAGAAATAGCGAGGCATCTGGATGGAAATTGTCCCATTGGACAGACACAGCATGGGTCCATAAAGGGCAGGTTGTGCCTAATTAATTTAATGGAATTTTTTGAGGACATTAACAGTGTGGTAGACAATGGGGAGCCAATGGATGTGATATATCTGGATTTCCAGAAAGCTTTTGACAAGGTGCCACACAAAAGGTTGCTGCATAAGATAAAGATGCATGGCATAAAGTGTAAAGTAGTAGCATGGGTAGAGGATTGGTTAATTAATAGAAAGCAAAGAGTGGGGATTAATGGGTGTTCTCTGGCTGGCAATCAGTAGCTAGTGGTATCCCTCAGGGATCAGTATTGGGCCCACAATTGTTCACAATTTACATAGATGATTTGGAGTTGGGGACCAAGTGCAATGTGTCCAAGTTTGCAAACAACACTAAGATGAGTGGCAAAGCAAAAAGTGCAGAGGATATTGGAAGTTTGCAGAGGGATTTGGATAGGCTAAGTGAATGGGCTAGGGTCTGGCAGATGGAATAGTATGTTGACAAATGTGAGGTTATCCATTTTGGTAGTAATAACAGCAAAAGGGATTATTATTTAAAAGATAAAAAATTAAAACATGCTGCTGTGCAGAGGGACCTGGTCCATGACTTGCAAAACATTGGTGTGCAGGTGCAACAGGTTATTAAGAAGGCAAATGGAGTTTTGTCCTTCATTGCTAGAGGGATGGAGTTTAAGATTCGGGAGGTTATGCTGCAACTGTGTAAGGTGTTAGTGAGGCCACACCTGGAGTATTGTGTTCAGTTTTGGTCTCCTTACCTGAGAAAGGATGTACTGGCGCTGGAGGGTGTGCAGAGGAGATTCACTAGATCATTCCCAGAGTTGAGGGGTTTCGATTACAAGGTGAGGTTGAGTAGACTGGGACTGTACTCGTTGGAATTTAGAAGGATGCGGGAGAGGGGGGGGGATCTTATAGAAGCATATAAAATTATGAAGGGAATAGATAGAATAGATGAGGGGAGGTTGTTTCCACTGGCGGGTGAAAGCCGAACTAGGGGACATAGCCTTAAAATAAGGGGAAGTAGATTTAGGACTGAGTTTAGGAGGAACGTCTTCACCCAAATGGTTGTGGGAATCTATGGAATTCCCTGCCCAGTGATGCAGTTGAGGCTCCTTCATTAAATGTTTTTAAGGCGAAGATAGATAGTTTTTTGAAGAATAAAGGAATAAAGGGTTATGGTGTTCGGGTGGGAAAGTGGAGCTGAGTCCACAAAAGATCAGCCATGATCTCATCGAATGGCGGAGCAGGCTCGAATGGCCAGATGGCCTACTCCTGTTCTTAGTTCTTATGTTCTTATATTCTCATTTAACTCTGCCCAGCTAACTCATGCCGACTAACTTTCCCAGTCTCCAGGAAACCGGGCAGCTGAAAGGAGGAATGAATGGCTGAGTCCATGAAGTAAGAGACCTGTAGGCTAAGAGGAATGGGAGTATTTCCTCCTGATCCAACAAATGACCCTACATTCCCACCTCTCCCTATCACAATCTGTCTGCTCTCTGCCACCATCAGACCTACACTACCCAACACCCCCAACCACCATCAATTGCCTCCTGGCAGCCACTTGTCCCGCTGGCATGCATTGGATCCCTCTGACCATCACCTAGCAACACCCCTACTCCCACGCATGCATTCTTTCTCAACTTCCTCACTCAACGGCCCTGCTCTCAGCCCAGCTCAGCTTTCGCCTTGTGCTGTAGGATTTTGAACTTGGCAAGGCGTCAGCCTACTCTCAATCAGTTAAACACTTCAGGACATATGCAGGATGCCTGAACACTTGGGTTTCCAACCACAAAGCAAGAACCCCATCTCCCTTCACCTCCTCCCTCCCTCCCCCTGCTAGCCCCTGCTATCAAACCCAAAAGGAATGCCCTCTGTGCTAAGATCCAGGCCTTTAACTCATATTCTTCTTCATGCTTATTTGAAGCAGACACTGCTGCTCGAGTTCACTGCATGTTAACAACTAGCTTGCCAGGAATTGTAGCGCTCTGTGCTGCGTGTGCCCAAACTGGCATTCACAGAGTTCCACTTTCACGGAGGTCAGTGCCACCTGTCAGCAGTTAGTATAATTTGGGTCTGAAGACACTTCACAGATACCTGCTACCCGTAGATGTGATGTAACTGTAACCTGACCTCTGCAAGTGCCTGATGTCAATGCTGAGTAGAAAACAGTGAAGTGTTTAATAGCCTAGCAGAAGCATTGCCTGCATTATAAGCACAAACCTTCACCAACATTGTCTTCCGAACCTGCTTTGAAGCCATTGCTTCTTTTGAAGACCTGCTGCTCCTCTTCAACAGGCGAGGCCAGGCACATCCCGGTTAAGAATTCTTCAGCCTTAAAACATCGTTTACTGGGCAGTAGGATCTCTGATCTCATCGATCCGAATGATAATCCGCTCCTGTGGTCATAACGGTTAAAGGGTTTGCAAGGCACTCCCATATGAGCTATTTAGTCTCAACTGGAGTGTTGTATCCAATTCTGGACACCGCATGACAGCTTTGGAGACGGTATAAAAAATATTTACCCTAAGCTTCCAGGAATAAGGGATGTCAGTTGCATGGATAGAATTAGAGAAGTTATTTTTTTTCCTTAGAGAAGCAAAGGAGATTTGATAGAGGTGTTCAAGGTCATAAGGGGTCTTGACAGAGTAGATACAGAGAAACTCTTCCCATTGGGGGAAGGTGCCACTGCTACCCTGACTAAGATGAACAAACTCAGCATAGGCTAGAGTTGGGATCTCTGATCAGCATTCCACATACACGTCTAGACATTTTGGTTTTGGCTCTGGTTTACTGCTAATGGCTTGATATGTTCACTACCCAATCATCTGCATGAATAATGGCTTTTCCTATAAGAAATTCAAAGGTACCCAACACCTGTAGAACTATGGCCAAGAAACCATAGAATCCCTGCAGTACAGAATATATATACTACAGTACAGAAAGAGGCTAATTGAGTCAAAGAAAAGGAGAAAAGGAAGGGAAAATTGTGTCACATTAGAAAATCCCTCATTTCAATTATCTTTATAAATTGTTGTCGTTCTGAATTTTGAAGCTTCTGAAGAGGAAATAAAAGAAAAATAACTCAGTCTAGTAAATAGAGCCGTAAAAATCCTTTGTTAGACACATATAGTTCTTATTGTAATGTGTGCTACTCGCTTGTAATTTTCTTACTGACAGGGCGGAATCATCCCAAATGTATGGGTAGCAAGGAGCAACTGGATAAAAGTCCCGTGTTCGGGCTGTATTCCGATTTAATTTTAAAAGCAATTAGTTTTAAACTGGCGACAGAGCCAAGTTCAATGATTATCTTGCACCCAAAATGATTCAGTACATGAAATGATCGGAGTTTATTCTGCCATCGGTCATCCCACTGTTGCAATAAATCTAACTTTATTGCAGTTTGATCCTTAAATCACAGGCACACACAACAGTCACATGCTTGAATGTTATTCCAGAGAAGGTGCCAAGAGTTTTTGATGAAACAAGGTTGGTGAGGTAGCTCATTTGAGTGTATGTTTTCCTGTGTGCTTGGGAGTGAGTGGGGACATGTTGGCTTTGGAGGAAAGTAGGCTTGGCTTCAAAAACAACAAATACACCAACTTGCATTCATATAGCAACTTCAACATTGTAAAATGTCCCATGGCCTTTCACATGAACATTATCAAACAAGATGTCGACAGATGAGATATGGGGATGCTACTGGACTGAATTGTGTCAAAGGATCAGGGAGGGCTCCATAGAATTGCACAGCACAGAAGTGAGCCATTTTGGTCCCTCATACCTGTTCCAGCTATTTGAAGCAATCTATACAGATCTTTGCTATGGTACAATAAAGTCTATGCCGATATGTTATGTGGAAGGAGTGGGTTTGATGAAATGAAGGACATTTTCTTTTTCCATGTGTCAGGGTAGAGACAGGAAAGATAAAAGGTATATATACTCATCAGCTGGACCATTTTATAGTATAATTTTTTTCTTTTGTGCTGTTACGAAAATGGAAAATTGCTGGGCTAACAACCTATCTCCAGCTGAAGGTTGGCTGATTGTATAATTCTTCTTCTGGGATGGCCACTTCCCGATTACAAAATGGACACTTTGCAAAGATTGCAGGGAAAATGGACAATGCTGAGAAAACAAGCAGGTTCAGAGCTTGTCTGTATTTTGGAGCCGCAGCTCCCAGACAAGACCAAAACTGTAGGCCTATTAGCATACTAATGGCACCTTCTCCGGAACAAAATTGTAACATTTGAGTAACTGATACTAAGGCAGACACCCCGAGGTCAACGGCCACCTAGGACATGCCCAGCCATCAGGGCACCCACCCCTTTATTGGATGAGATCAATAGGAATGATCAAGAAACAGCCCAATTGATTGGGGCCAAGTTCAAGGCCCGCCCAAAAGAGTGCGAAGCCCCTTTGGGTATAAGAAGGAGCCCCCAAGAGAGAATCATTCTCTTGGACCCGGCTCTCACCGAGGAGGGACCTGTCCACCAGCTGCACCAGAAGCAAGCAAGTCCAAGGTCAACGCACGCTACCAGACAGACGACCTTGGCTGTTCCCCTGTTCCAGTTCGACCCCAGCAGCCTCAGAACCGAACAACGGCCATTGTTCCTCTGACTGAGTGAGCGCCTGAAGCTAAGTATAGGCAGTAGTGATAGTTTAGTCTGTAGAGTTTCATGCATGAGTATATTTAACTGTGTGTGTAAATAAATAAGCATTGACTTTGAACTAACTAACTGGTGTATCGAGTCTTTGATCAGTATTCGGGTTTGAACCTTGTGGCGGTATCGAAAGATACCTGGTGACTCTAGAGAATACTTAATTAGAATTAAGGAAGGTGACCATATTGAACGCCATATTCAGAGCCAACCAAAGAGAGCAACAAATGAGGCTTTTGTGACAGGGAAAGGCATATGGATGAAGTCAGTCGGGAGGCACGAGTTCCAAGGTTCCAGTGGTTGGCAGGTTTGATGAGGGTCTGAGCTCTCTCTGCTGCCACTGGCTTGATGGTCACCTGATGCCACGCAGCAGTTTCAAGGTAACAATGACCATGGGGATGGGGGAGTCTGTCCCAGCTAGGAAAACCTTTGCAGTTCGTAATATCCCATAACGGTGCTGATGGCTGAAGCATTAGTAGTCCTAACACAACAAAGGGAGCATCAGTTCAGTTAACCTGGCACCAGTGCCTCCAAAAACAAAAGACTCCATCAAGCCAGTGGCAGCAGAGAGAGCTCAGACCCTCATCAAAACTGCCAACCACTGGAACCTTGGAACTCGTGCCTCCCGACTGACTTCATCCACATGCTTTCCCCTGTCACAAAAACCTCATTCCAGCAAGAAGAAGAATTCTACAATCAACCAACATTCATTCAGAAGGAACATTGTGTGTATGTTTGTGTAACCAACCCTTTTGTTTTCACCTGGCCTGGAGTTTGCCGGCAAGTTATGAATAGAGGATTGGAGCATTTCCAAATTTAAGGGTTAGGAAGTATATGCCACCATTTATAAAGGGGGGAAATCAGGAGAATAAAACAAAACTTTTATTTTTTATGGACGAGTACCGAGTAAGGGGGAAACAGGGCAATTTCAACTGACGCCCCCCCCCCCCCACCCCCCAACCCTCCCCCCTGCTTCTGAACATGATACATGTCCTCCTGAGTTGTACAAAGGAACATAGGAGCAGGAGTAGGCCATTCAACCCGTCGAGCCTGCTCCACCATTCAATTAGATTGTGGCTAATGATCTCGATCAACACTTCTTTCCCACACTATCTCCACATCCCTTGATGGCATTAGTGTCCAGAAATGTACCAATTTCAGTCTTGAACAGTCTCAATAATTGAGCTTCAATAGCTCTCTGGGGTAGAGAATTCAAAGGATTTCCCACATTCTAAGTGAAGGTATTCCTCCTCATCTCAGTCTTAAAGGGCCTGAGGTTGTGTTCTCACATGAAGCAGAAATTTACTGTTATTAGCCTGTTTGCAATGATGCAAGACCCGATGTCTTGTTCATCATTGCTCAGTTGTGCTCAATGTTATGAAAATACATGAAACTTTGTTTCAATGACCTGCCAATCCTTTCTTCTCACAAGTATTTTCAAAATCAAGTTCTATATCAGTGTCTGCTTTTCAATTTTAAAGAAAGGTCAATTAGCGATCACAATAGTCTTACTATTACCTTTTGCCTAAGAACTCAACGTTTTGCTAATTCATTTTTGACTACGGCATACATAGAATAATAGTCGGTAAGAAGCAGATTACAGCTGATGGACAATTGGAAGTCCCTCTCAATTCAGGAGAGAGAGAGAGAGGGTGGGGGGGAGAAGAAAGAAAGAGTAAAAAATATCTTACCTTGCTGCATGAGAGCTCCCATGCCAAACCAGAAGCTATTCAACAGGGTGAAGTTGTTTTCCACAACATCCGATCCAGGGTTACATGGATGAGCATCATACCATTCATAAGGGCTGAACCTACACAGGAAGCGTGAAAGAGTAAGTAAACAATGAAGAGGAAAACTGCAAGCATGAAAAACCCGACAAAAAAACAGAAAATGTTGGAACTTGTGAGCAGGTCAGTCAACATCTGTGGGAAAAGACTGGTTACTGTTCTGGATGGAGACTCTTTTTTGCATTTTTGAGAAAATGAAACGATTGGTATATCTGTAATGACCCATAAGTAGATTACTTATGAGAGGAAACTTTCACAGTACTACAAAGAGTTTACAGGAGAGAAACAAGACATCTAGCCCAACTCATGTAGGCTGTTGCTTATGTTCCATTTGAACCTCCTCCCACCGACTTGATCTCGCCCTGTCCTCGTGTACTTACTTCCATTTCCTTTTCTCTCACGTACTTCCCTAGCTTCCCCTCAAACCCATCCCTGCTATTCACCTGAAGTACTTCATGCGGTAACAAGTTCCACATTCCAACCACACTCACGTGTGGCAGAAAGCGTGTTGGAGGACATGACACATTTGTGTGCTTTAATCGCATTACTGGCAGGTCGCCCTCGGTGTTGCATTCGTCGAAACGTCAAAGATTTAGAGCAAGAAAATACATGAAATTTTGTTTCAATGTCCTGCCAATCCTTTCTTTTCACAAGTATTTTCAGAATCAAGTTCCATATCATTGTCCGCTTTTCAATTTTAAAGAAAGGTCAATCAGTGATTACAATAGTCTTACTATTATCGTTTGCTTAGGAACTCAACATTTGACTAATTCTTTTTAGACTATGGCAGACATAGAATAATAGTCGGGTTTCAGCGACTGTGGAAGAATAACCTGTAGTTTGACTTAACTGGGGAATTCCTGGAGCTGAGTTAGGAGGAAAGTCTGTTGTGAGACTGTAAATCAGTTCCTACAGTCAAAAGGTACGAGAAGATAAGGCGAGGGGACAGTCTCGATCATCTTGCCCCTAGGTTTCCTTTAGTATCTTTGGAACACTAAACAAATTGAATAAATGTACGGATTTAAAAAAAAAGTTAGAGTCCCCAATTATTTTTTTCCAATTAAGGGGCAATTTAGCATGGCCAATCCACCTACCTCACACATCTTTGGCATGTGGGGGTGAAACCCACACAGACACGGGGAGTTTGTGTAAACTCCACACGGATAGTGACCCAGGGCTGGGAGTCGAACCTGGGTCCTCAGCGCCGTAGGCCACAGTGCTAACCACTGTGTCGTGCATGCAACTAATTGGCTCACATTCAAATTTGCCCTATCTATTCATATTTATTATATTTGATTTGGAATTAACACATTTAATTACTGTGTCTCCATTTCATTATCTATAATTTAGTCATTTGTAAATGTCCTGGAAAGGCAAAGATAATAAACCAAACACAACAATTCAAAACATTTGTTGTTTCTTTCAAATCTGTAATTAGTTTCCTCTTCTGGCTGACAGTAGGCTTGATATTGGGTTTCGAACATGATAACATTAAGAAAACTACACATTTCATAACATGTAAACACTGTCTCTGAGAAAACTGTGCGATTCGTTAAGATTAAAGGAGCACAGAAATGTCAAAATTACAGTTATTCTTAAAACACAATCTGTTTAGAACTGGAAGTATTATTTTCATGTATATTGATAGGATGTAAATGCGCAAATTAGTTTAAGCATTTATTTACATTTCTAATCTCCTTTACTTTGAACCCAGCTTGCTAAACAGATGGGACAAAAGAGCCTAGGTAAAGTGTTCCTTGCTCTTGAGACATGCAAAGCTTATTTATGTAACTGAGTCCATCAGTATCACCCTGACACAAGCAAAATGCATTTCATTTTTGTTTCGATGTTTCTGAAAATGCAACTCAAAATGACTTCTTTTTTCATTCAAACTTATTCACATATTCAACAGAAATGTTCTCTCCTGACCCATAGTAAATTGTAATGTGTGCAACTGGGCAATCCCCTCCAACAAGCCTATATATTGTGGGCTTTTACCCAGTGGAAACCCTTATTCAACAAAACATTAAGGAGTATCACAGATGGAGAACTATGAACATGGCGTGGGAAACATGGCTTCACTTGTGACAAATAATATGATCAACCAACTTAACAGTCATAAAAGATCTTGCCCACAATGAACTATATATTTGCCCAACTGGTTGAGAATGAGTCTAATCTCACATGCCACAGGTTGCTCTTTGCTGAGGGAACTTTACTCTGCCTCTAATTCTTCCTATTTGAAGCACACAATGAATAGCCGATTTATTGCTCTTCATCACGGCTGGTGCTCCTAACGAGCACAAAAACCGACTAATAAAAATCTAATTGTAAAAATCCAATTGCTGGTTGGAAAGCAATTGAAGGATTCCTGGAGGACTGTGTGCGACCTTGTCCTGAGCCAAGAATGTGCATGCAGAGATGAGAGGGGTGTAGGGGGAAAAATAGAGAGAATAGAGACTGGATAATGTGCCTGAACGCAATGCCATAAACAGGAACAATGCAATTTAATCTGAATCGCCAAATTCATCACATTGAATTTACAGCCCAAAGCAGGCCAACCAATGTTTATGCCTCAAGCCTTTTCCCACCCTATTTCATCTAACTCTATCAGCATGTCCTTCTGTTTCTTTCTTTATCATGCATTCATTTAGTTTCTCTGCTGAAGTGCATTTATGCTACATCTATACTACTTACCTCAGCTGCTTCATGCAGCAGTGAGTTTCATATTCTAACCACTCTGGCTCCTGGATCAATCACCTTCTCTGCAAAAATGCTCTCACGAGCTGTTGCAACTCAAGATTTATCAATGTTCAACAATAACACCTCTTTTATGTGGATTATGTAACCACAAACTGAAACTTTAAAAGGTTGGATACAGGGAAGAACATTCAAAGCACTGATGTGTCTCGATTATTTGTAGAGCAGAATCTGAATAAAGCCGCAACTTTGAATCTTTTACATTTTAAAAATTATTTGTATTCCTTTTGCCTGATTTGGAGTCTTTTGTGACAAAAGATGCTAAATTGACTCGCGGGATCTAATTCAGTTCCAAGGTTGCTGAAGGAAACATTTACTTTATTCATTGCGCTCTGTTTGACTGACAGCAATAAGTGGGTGTATTGTTAATCCACTGTGACAATTGTGCATCAGAGATGGCCATTTACAGATCCCTCCTTTCTGTTTAAATCGAGGCATTAGTGGGATAGCGTCTGTCAGAACCCTTTGAATTCAGTGAAAGGTTCTTGCTGATGGGCAGGGATAAGAAGTAAAGATTCAGCTTTTTATTTTCCTCCCTGCATTTACAAAAAGTGTGCTCATTCAACCACTGTATTACGATTCCAGTTGATGTTATGACTGGATGGAAAAATCGCAGAATGGAACCCTGGTTCAAAGACCATGGATGAGATCTTCCGGCTGTTCACACTGGGGGAATCCTCCGGTCTGCTAACAACACAACCCTGCTGTGGGATTCCCTGTGGCATGGGGTGGATTCAATAGGGAATCCCATTGACAGCAGTGGGACCAGAAGATCCCGCCACCAGCCAACGGCAGGCTGCCTCCTGCCACTTGAAACATGCCGTGGGGAGGCTAGAGAATCTTGCCCCGTAACTTTTATTATTTTAAATAAAACATGGAGGAATAAAGTCACAGGGCTGCCAGTTAGTTTTAACAACAAGAAAACATAATTTATTAAATTGTCTACATGGACTTTAGCAAGGACTTTAGCAAGGCCTTTGATGTCTACATGGACTTTAGCAAGGCTTTTGACAAGGTTCCGCATGGTAGGTTGTTGCAAAAGGTTAAATCTCATGGAATCCAGCGTGATAAGAACATAAGAACAAGGAGCAGGAGTAGGCCATCTGGCCCCTCGGGCCTGCTCTGCCATTCAATGAGATCATGGCTGATCTTTTGTGGACTCAGCTCCACTTTCTGGCCCGAACACCATAACCCTTAATCCCTTTATTCTTCAAAAAACTATCTATCTTTATCTTAATAATGAAGGAGCCTCTACTGCTTCACTGGGCAAGGAATTCCATAGATTCACAACCCTTTGGGTGAAGAAGTTCCTCCTAAGCTCAGTCCTAAATCTACTTATTTTGAGGCTACGCCCGCTAGTTCTGCTTTCACCAGCCAGTGGAAACAACCTGCCCGCATTTATCCTATCTATTCCCTTCATAATTTTATATGTTTCTATAAGATCCACCCCCCCCCCCCCCCCCACTGCACCCCCTGCATCCTTCTAAATTCCAACGAGTACAGTCACAGTCTACTGAACCTCGCCTCGTAATCCAACCCCTTCAGCTCTGGGATTAACCTAGTGAATCTCCTCTGCACACCCTCCAGTGCCAGTACGTCCTTTGTCAGGTAAGGAGACCAAAACTGAACACAATACTCCAGGTGTGGCCCCACTAATACCTTATACAATTGCAGCATAACCTCCCTAGTCTTAAACTCCATTCCTCTAGCAATGAAGGACAAAACTCCATTTGCCTTCTTAATCACCTGTTGCACCTGTAGACCAACTTTTTGCTACTCATGCACGAGCACACCCAGGTCTCTCTGCACAGCAGCATGTTTAAATATTTTATCATTTAAATAATAATCCCTTTTGCTATTATTCCTACCAAAATGGGTAACCTCACATTTGTCAACATTGTATTCCATCTGCCAGACCCTAGCCCATTCACTTAACCTACCCAAATCCCTCTGCAGACTTCCGCTATCCTCTGCACTTTTTGCTTCACCACTCATCTTAGTGTCATCTGCAAAATTGGACACATTGCACTTGGTCCCCAACTCCAAATCATCTATGTAAATTGTGAACAATTGTGGACCCAACATTTATCCCTGAGGGACACCACTAGCTACTGATTGTCAACCAGAGAAACACCCATTAATCCCCACTCTTTTCTTTCTATTAATTAGCCAATCCAAGCTACTACTTTACCCTCAATGCCATGCATCTTTATCATATGCAGCAGCCTTTTGTGTGGCACCTTGTCAAAAGCTTTCTAGAAATCCAGATATACCACATCCATTGGCTCCCCGTTATCTACCGCACTGATTATGTCCTCAAAAAATTCCACTAAATTAGTTGGGCACGACCTGCCCTTTATGAACCAATGCCGTATCTGCCCAATGGGACAATTTCCATCCAGATGCCTCGCTATTTCTTCCTTGATGATAGATTCCAGCATCTCCCCTACTACCGAAGTTAAGATAACTGGCCAATAATTACCTGCTTTCTGCCTACTTCCTTTTTTAAACAGTGGTGTCACGTTTGCTAATTTCCAATCCGCTGGGACCACCCCAGAGTCTAGTAAATTTTGGTAAATTATCACGAGTGCATTTGCAATTTCCCTAGCCATCTCTTTTAGCACTCTGGGATGCATTCCATCAGGGCCAGGAGACTTGTCTACCTTTAGCCCCATTAGCTTGTCCATCACTACATCCTTCGTGATGACAATCATCTCAAGGTTCTCACCTGTCATAGCCTCATTTCCATCAGTCACTGGCATGTTATTTGTGTCTTCCACTGTGAAGACCGACCCAAAAAATCTGTTCAGTTCCTCAGCCATTTCCTCATCTCCCATTATTAAATCTCTGTTCTCATCCTCTAAAGGACCAATATTTACCTTAGCCACTCTTTTTTGTTTTATAGCCATGTGATGTAACCAGTTGGATACAAAATTGGCTTGCGACCGATGCCAAAGGGTGGTTGTTTTTCAAACTGGAGGCCTGTGATCAGAGTTTTGTCTCAGGGTTCGGTGCTGGATCCACTGTTATTTGTTATATATATTAATGATTTGGATGAGAATGTAGGAGGCATGGTTCATAAGATTGCAGATGACACCAAGATTGGTAGCATAGTGGACAGTGAAGAAGGTTATATAATATTGCAATAGGATCTTGACCAATTGGGCCAGTGGGCCAATGAATGGCAGATGAAGTTTAATTTGGATAAATGTGAGGTGATACATTTTGGTAGGTCAAATCAGGGCAGGACCTACTCAGTTAACGGGAGAGAATTTGGGAGAGTTACAGAACAAAAGGATCTAGGGGTACAGGTTCATAGCTCCTTGAAGGTGGAGTCGCAGATGGACAGGATGATGAAGAAGGCATTCAGCATGCAAGATGTTATTGGTCAGAATATTGAATACAGGAGTTGGGACATCTTGTTGAAAGTGTACAAGATATTGGTAAGACCACACATGGAATATTGTGTCCAGTTCTGGTCACCCAATAAAGGAAGGATATTGTTAAACTGCAGAAGAGGATGCTACCAGGACTTGGTGGTCTGAGTTATAAGGAGGGGCTGGATAGGCTGGATAGACTGGGACCTTTTTCCCTGGAGCATAGGAGGTTCAGGGGGTTCTTATAGAGGTGCATAAAATAATGAGGAGCAAAGATAAGGTAGAGAGTCAACATCTTTTCCCAAAGAAAGAGGAATCTTGAACTAGAGGGCACAGTTTTAAAGGTGTCGATGGTAGCCATGATGTGGAGATGCCGGCGTTGGACTGGGGTGAGCACAGTATGAAGTCTTACAACACCAGGTTAAAGTCCAACAGGTTTGTTTCGATGTCACTAGCTTTCGGAGCGCTGCTCCTTCCTCAGGTGAAATCTGAGGAAGGAGCAGCACTCCGAAAGCTAGTGACATCGAAACAAACCTGTTGACTTTAACCTGGTGTTGTAAGACTTCGTACAGTTTTAAAGTGAGAGGGGAGAAATACAAAAGAGACCAGAGAGGAAATTCTGTCACACAGAGGGTGGTGAGCATCTGGAATGAGCTGCCAGAGGCAGTGGTAGAGGTAGGCACAATTATTTCCAACAAACAGTTAGACAGTTACATGGGCAGGATGAGTATAGAGCGATATGGGCTAAATGCTGGCAAGTAGGACTAACTTAGTGATAAAAACTGGGTGGCATGGACAAGCTGGGCCGAAGCGCCTGTTTCCATGCTGCAAACATCTATGACTCTAAACATGAAACGGTCGGTTATTGTACAATACTTCTTTACTCCCCCCTTAATTTAACAATTACATACAGATTTTAAGATTGACACAGATTACAAAGTACATCTTAAACTACAATTGTCGAATTAACATACACAGTCCCTTTTAAGAACACAAGATGGCTGTGGTCAGACACTTTCCTCTCTGAACCCGAGTGAATATCTGTGGGTTTGTCCTCAAAATCCTACCAAGTGTTTCTTGCACCATGAACCAGCTTGTCTCACTGAGCTTCCATATGAGTGATTTCAAATTCCGCTTTCAACTGTCAAATTTTAAAATCTTCTTTTAAATTGTGCTTTCCCTCCATTGCTTTCATCAAAGTTCCAATTTCAGGTTCTACACCTCTCCCTTCAGATTTCCTTTGTCTTAAAAGCTTTTACACAAACTCCGAGATCTAACCATCGAACTCCACAATTATTTCAAATAATGTTTCCCAAACTCCAATAATTTCTCACAAACCTTAACACTACTGCAGATATTGTTCTGGCCTCTCACAATCCAATGTCTTTTCAACTCTCTTGTGACTTCACTGAACAGTAATCTGTCCTGGTTTCTAGTTTCCTTTGTTCTAACTCCAGACTTTTTGGAAACGTCTCCTCATTTCTCTAGTTTCCTTAACTGTCTGGGTTTTAGATTTCTGGCATCTGGTTTCTTAACCATTTCTCCACAGTGTGACATTTCTTTGAGGAAAGCTGAGGGAGATGTTCTTTCTTTAGCCTTTTAAAACCAACTGCTTCCAGCAGAGCTGCGAGAGCTACCTTCTCTCTCACTACCTATCACCAACTACTTCAAATTAACTAAACAAAAACTTAAAAGTTTTGCTACCTTCAAGGCCCCAGTGCTGAGCAACCACTGCTGGTTTATTTACCCCTAACATCGTAGCACTCTCTAAGCACAGATTTGAAACCAACCCTCACATATATAAACATCTTAGTCCAACATGAGTCTAATGTTGGATTTTACCCTTCAAGCAGTAGAAACGTTAAATTAAACTGACTTGAAACTATACCTTGGGTGCGATTTAACGCACAAAAACAGAGTCTCGTTTTGGGCGGCTAGAGCAGGGTCTTTCTCAGCACCTGCAGCACCATGAATGACCCCATCATCAAACGGGACTCTGTCGATTGTTTTGGCCTCAACGAGGAACGCACCGCCGAGGCCGCAATTACCTCACTTCCTTCACGGATGATCTCAGCTCGCCAGTGCAGGAAGAAATCGGGCACCATTTTTAAATGCCACCCCGATCTCTTGATCCCCCTTGGACACCCCACCTCAGCCTGCAAATCCCTCCCCCACCCCCCCCAAAGCCAACCTGGTACCCTTGCAGTGCCCCTCCCAGCCTGACAGGGTACCAAGGTGGTACTGCAGGGGACTTAGGTGGCTGTGCAAAGGTAACAGGCTGCCAGTACCAAGGTGCCTGCCAGCAGTAATGCTAGGATGCCATCTTGTCCCTAGCCCAACCACCGGGAAGCCTCCGATGGCCTTGGAGACACCACAGGTGGTGTGTGGACCAGTGCTAAGCAGCCCATGATGATGTCTCCCAAGCACGGGCGTTAGTTTATGGGCCTCGGCAGAATCGGGCGTAGACATTTAAATGAGCCTAATAGTTCATTTAAATATGTTAATTTGGATCTCACCCAGTGAGGGCGAAATCCAGATTGCAACGTCTCCTGAGAGATCTTACAAGGTGTTTGGAACGTCGCAAAGATTTAATGGCCTTGTCGTGTCACCGAGTCGGGCATGACAAGGCCATTTGATCACTTTCCATGGCCGGGATTCTCCCGTGCCCGGTGGGGCGAGGGGTCCCAGCGGGATGGAGTGGCGTGAACCACTCCGGCATCGGGCTGCCCCAATGCTGCGGTTTTTCCGCACCTTTAGGGCCACGCCCTCACCTTGAGGGGCTAGCCCTGCGCCGGAGTGGTTTGTGCGTTCCGACTGGTGGGAAAGGCCTTTGGCACCACGCCAGTCGGGGCCGAAAGGACTTCGCCGGCCGGCGAAAGTCCGCGCATGCGCGGGAGCGTCAGCTGACGTCATCCCCGCGCATTCGCAGGGGGGAGGTGTCTCTTACGTCGTCGGCCATCACGGAGGCTGTGGCCGAGGCGGAGGGAAAAGAGTGCCCCCACGGCACAGGCCCGCCCGTGGATCGGTGGGCCCCTATCACGGACCAGGCCACCGTGGGGGGCACCCCACGGGGCAAGATCGCCCCGCGCCCCCCCAGGAACCCGGACCCCGCCAGCGTCGCCTAGTCCCGCCGGTAAGGTAGATGGTTTGATTCACGCCAGCGGGACTGGCATGACAGAAGCGGGACTTTGGCCCGTTGTGGGCCGGAGAATCCCCGGAGTGGGGGGGGCCCGCCGACCGGCGCAGCGCGATTCCCGCTCCTGCCGAATTTTCGGTGCCGGAGAATTCGGCGGCCGGCGGGGGCGGGATTCACGCCGTCCCCGTCCCCCCGGCGATTCTCCGACCCGGCGGGGGGTGGGAGAATCCCGCCCCTTATTTCTAATGTTCACCAATACAAAATTAAAATCCCTTAATTCATTTTCCTAACAACTGTCAAAAGTATCAACACCAAGCTTAGAAATTTCTCTCAGTGTAATGATTCACAATTGAGCATTATGCAACAGCAATACCTGAGAGCGCTGCAGAGATCATTAAATGCACATTCCCCAACATTGGGGAAGAGGTTGGAATGCATGATGGTGTGTAAGTGCCAACACACTCAAATTGCATGGGGAGGCAATTAAAGGGTCAGGTGTCATACTGGCCCATATTGATGCAGTGATGTTCTGCTTTAACCTTTAACTGGAATAGTTATTGAAAAAGAAAAAACATGTTACAATTGTATAGACCTATCTTAACCTTAGGACTTCCCAAAGCACTTCACAGCTAATAAAGTACTTTGGTATTTTAGTCACTCTTGTAATGTCAGAAACAAGGCAAGCAATTTGTGCACAGTAAGTTCCCATAAACAGCAGTGTGATAGAATCAGATAATCTGTTTTAGCAATGTTAATTGAGGGATAAATATTGGCCAGGTCACCAGGGGTAACTCCATGAAGTGCATTGAAATAATAACCTGGGAGCTTTTGTGTCCACATGAGGGGATAGACTGGGTCTTGGTTTAAAATATCATTTGAAAGACAAAGGGTGGAATTTTCTCATTTTTTGACTTAGGTGTCAACTCAGTTGGGAAAAGCGGTGTATTGCCCTCCTGTTCCACTGCAGCCTTTTCCTGCCAGATATTTTGACACATAGGCAATTTAGGAGACGGGTCCCACTTCGTAACACTGGCAGGGTGGGCTCTGAATGAGCCTGGCCTTTCAAACACCTTGGGCGGGATTTCCTGTTAGCCGATGCCGAAATCGGGAAATGCGATTGGACGGAGAATACCTTCCGACGGCAAAATCGTGATTCCCTGTCACCTCAAAAACGGCGTCAATGCGTTTCACTCCGCACGTAAGGTAGGCACCGTTTGCATATCATTAGCGGGCCTGACCCAGTATTCTCCGGGGCCTCCGTGAGTCTCCGCCTCCAATGGGCCCGGTTACCGACAGCGTGGTTCACTTGTGCTTTTAAAAATCGTGAAACTGGCACGGCTGCTGAGGGAGAGAGAGGGGGTATGGAAAGTGTCCAACATAACCATAGTTTGCTGACAGTTGTGCCATTGCCAGGGAGCTTCTGGGAGGAGTAGTGGTCAGTGGCCAGGAAGTGTGCTGCCGTGTCGGGGTGGACAGGCAGAGAGCACCATTGCTGCAGCCGGCAAGGCAGCCATGCAGCTGCGCACACTGCTAACAGCCCGCTTTGAACCTGGTGCCACTGGCTGTATAGGTGTCCCTCCAGGGCACCCCCCTAGGTGCCCTCAGGCCCCAGATGACCCATCAGATGTATGGGCACGCCCCAGCACAACCAGTGTTGTATTTTTGGCTGGGATAAGTGTGTGTGGGGAGTGTAATGTGTATGTGCGGCTACAGCTTGTCAGCCTCCTGAGTGTCGATCACGGACCCAGCGAATCCCGCACCGTTTTACATTGGAATCGATTATGTTCCATGTGGCACTGGTGCTAGCCCGTCAAAGGTAGCGGAATCGGTCCAGGTGTGGGACTGGTTTTTCTATTGTAAATCTGCACAGAGTCTCCGTTGGCATTAACACTCAGTCTCAGAACAGAGAAATACGCCCCTTTGTCTCTTGAAAGGGCCTACTGATGTCAGAAAGATAAAAATAGAATGAAGGAACAACCACCGTCCCTTCACGGACATGGAACCCCCGGCATCTCCCCCAAGGACCATCCCCTCCTAGCAGTGCCCCCTGGTACTGCCCAGGCAAGAGCCTTTTTCCCCTGGCGCAGTTCCAACGTTCGCTCCCAGCGAGTCTGTTTACCAGTTTCCCGCTTTTAAAAAACCTGTTGTAAGCCCTGATGACGTGACATCATGCTGCCCGGGTAGGACTTTCCTACATGGGGGGATGTTACAGTGGGGAGGACTGCTAATTACATTAATATGTATTCAAATAAGGTTCCCTTCATTGCATGAAGGAAGCCCTGTAATGTCACTGGCAGGAAGCAGGGTCAGTCGAATGGGGAAATCCCACCAGGATAAAAGTTATTTTGAGACTCCCCATTGATTCTCTGCCTCCTCCACAGTTCCCACCCACCAAAAACGAGGGCAGAAAATACCCCCCAACATCTCTCTCCATTGCACTGTGGAAAGTAATTGATTAATGGCTCTGTTAATGAGACCAAGATGATATTAATGATGTAAGTGTGGCATCATGGGCCAGATGATCAAAAGGTGACCCAGAGCATGCTGTATCTTGGAAACCATGTAACTATGATGAAGTCTTGGAAATAGTCCTTAACAAATAGTTTCAAGAGCAACTATGTACCGATTATCTCAAGCGCATCATTGTATCTGCGAAACCTCACCAATGCATGGTAAGATAACAAAGCACGGTAACAATAAAACCTCATTGACAAACAATGGAGGAGGGCGGCACAGTGGTGCAGTAGTTAGTACTTCTGCCTCAGAGCTCCGATGACCCGGGTCCAGTTCACTGTCCATGTGGAGTTTGCACATTTTCCCCATGTCTGCATTGGTCTTACCCCTACAACCCAAAGATTTGCAGGGTAGGTGGATTGGCCACTCTAAATTGCTCCTTAATTGGAAATTTAAAAGAAAAATGTAAAAAAAACACACACTGGACCTAGATTTGACTTGAACCACAACGTCCGATTCACATTCAGATACCAAGCAACAGATGACACATTTGACCATTTTTTCTCTTTAACAAAAATTGAGAATTATTGCTGTTTAATTATATAAAAATAATTCAATTTGGAAGATATTCTAAGACAGTAATGTATTTGTGAATTTGCAGGTCATTGATAAATCCTTAAGCTTCATTGCCACTGTGTAATAAAGGAGAAACTTGTACTTTATAGCATCTTTTTACCTCTTCATGATGCCCCAAAAGGCTTCATGACTAATTAATTACATTTGAAGCATTGTCACTGATGATATTTGCCAAACATGGAAGCCAATCTGTCATAAAAAGATCCCACAAAAGCATTTTCAAAATTTGTTCTTGGGTTAAGCAGAATGTTGGCAAGGCAACATTTATTGTCCATCCCTAGTATCCCTCATAGGTTACAAACCTCACAATTCCATTTACAACTCAGTGACTTTCAAAATTACTTCAAACGACATTAAGAGTCGGTCAAACAATGTTGAAATGATGTAGGCAAAGAGCAGATGGCCTTCCCTCGACAGTCCAGCAGTTTTCATGGCCATGGATGAATTACTAATTAACCCTTCTCCACTGGTGTTGTCTAAGACTAGGGAACTTGCAGCTACTCTGTGAACAGTGTCAAGGATCTTTTATCTCCAGCTGAACTGTGGCTTCTATTTAATATCATTCTTAAAACTGGTGCATCCAAACTTGTGCTACTCAAATGTCAGTTGGATCATGTGCTCAGTACCTGGTTTGTGGCATTGATCTATTACACGCAATGTCCTTGTGACTCACTACTGTTCCTGTTAACTCTCTCTCTAATTCTCTCCCTGTTATTACCTTGGGACCAGATTGATGCATAGTGATCTCTGGTTTAGATAGTTTAACATAGGTAGCACAGATGTAACACTACTGAGGTGAATTGTGATGACTATAATGCGTAGCCGGGAAAAAAATGTACAAGTTTTCTCTATAAATGTATTCATGGTCTGAAGGGGAGAATCCGTAATTCTACTTTGATTCAATGTGCTGGATTGTCCGATTTTGAGGCTGTGTCCCCACGCCAGCGTGGGAACGGTGGCGTTTTACGACTGAAAATTCAGCGTAAAACGGCCACCGATCCTTCGTTTGACTGGGGGTTAGCATGACGGCAGTGAAGGGCACGCGACTCTAGCTGCCAATATGGCCCGGAGAATTGGCGGGTCCGCGGTCGCGCACTGCCGCGCCGTGCAACATGGCGCCGGCTGCTCGCGGACCCGGCCTGCAAAATGGTGCCCCCCTTTGGCTGGCTCATGAGCCCCGGACCACCCCCAACAGTGCCCCAGCCCCTGACAAAGTCCCCCCTGCCCGTGGATCAGCCCTCCCCCGACTGTGGCGGCGCTGGACTGTGTCGGGAACTCGGCCAGTTGGGGGCGGAGCATCGGGGGGTGGGCTTCAGGGCATGTCCTGAGGCAGCGATACGCTGCTTTGGAGGGGGCGGAGCATTGCAAAAGCGGTGCCGCCCCCGATTTGGTCAGAAACGGGTATTGTCCGGCCGATCAGTGAAGGCGATTTCGGCGTCGGTGACCGGAGAATTCCGCCCAATCTGTCTTCTCGGGAAAATGCTGCACGGGGTCACGCGGTATCATCTTCAGATAAACAGAAAAACCTCAACATCAAATAAACAGACTACAGCAGTGGCAAATACTATCAAGCATGACAAATACTGCAAATTAAGTTGAAGTAATTCAATTTCTGAATTCAGATAACAAACAGCTTGTGCTCTTTTGCACTTTATGAGCTACGCTGAACGTTTTGATTCGGTTTGCACCTTCTAATTCCCTTACAGTTATCCCTGGCATTATGCACAGCCTCAAACTATCATCCAAACAGTTAACTTTTCCACTGGCATTGAGGGATGGCAAAAATGAGATATTTCCAAGACGTGTTAATAATAAGGGGCCATTCACACCACGTACTAGAATCAGGATAAATGAGTAGTCCTGAAAAGTGTCACTAAACGACATTTTGAAGTTAACCTGCCCCTTGACACCTGATTTACGCTCCACAATTTGAGTATCAGTGAGAATACTAATCTACTTAGAGGGTGACAGGTGGATGGATGTTGAAGGGGGTAGTTGCACCACAATCTGCCTTTTATTATCACTTCCAGCCAAACCAAACTGTGAAGTGGCACATGTGGTCCTTTGTCCTGCAGGACTTGAAATTATGAAAATAATTCCAGAATGAGGTGTTCTAAAAGACTGAAGAGCATCATCAAGTTAGATGCTGAGGTAGAATTGTCATGAAAAAGCAAAGCAGGAGTGGTGGGGGGCTGCTTTATGAGCAGAAAACCACAAGCCAGGTTTACTATAAGGAAAGCTTCTTGATGCTTAGTGCCATTGATTTGTGTAACTTGCTGCCACTCAGTAGAGTCAATACCATCTCTTGAAGCAGTTAAAAGAAAACTGAATTAATTAAAAAAAAAAAAATTTAGAGTACCCAATTCATTTTTTCCAATTAAGGGGCAATTTAGCATGGCCAATCCACCTACCTTGCACATCTTTGGGTTGTGGGAACGAAACCCACGCAAACACGGGGAGAATGTACAAACACCACACAGACAGTGATCCAGAGCCGGGATCGAACCTCGGACCTCGGCGCCCAATCCACAATTCACTGACACGAAACTTGGCACCATGGTTTTAGACGGATATCATTAACATTAGCACTGCTTCTGGAACATGTAGAAGTGTCTGGTGCAAATGCTGGTGAAATCTAGTCTACTTTCATAGCGGTGAATATATAGAAGATTGGGCAGCTGTGTGAGCTGCCAATGTGGGTGTTTTGTTATTCCAACATTTGTGATGCCAAAAGGATTAGCAGCTCCTGTCAGCTAGTTGAATTTGCCAAGTCTGTGGAGATTCTTATTAATGTTGCATCATTGCTGCTAAAGCCAAGGTTTTTATTGGCATTCTGAACTGTAATATAAAGTAATATTAGTTCCACAGTTAAATTAAGATCAGGTTGCCCTTCCAACCCCCAACAGGACTCATTAAGAATCAGAAGCCTGACGGGTTCTCTTCTCCCCCTGTCCCTTCCACTAACCCCCAGCTCAGAGGTGGAAAACTATAAGTCTAACTGGTGTCCTGGAGGGAAGGATAGGATTGAACTTGGGACCTTGGTAATCTCTGTGGCCTAGTTTCACACTGCCTGATGCATTTACCCGCTGACCCCAGTGCATTCACATTTACTCATTGATTGGTGATATCATGCCTGCTGAATTTTACAGTGCAGCTTTCTTTCACTTGAGAGTTAGAACTCTTTTGAAATGTATTTATGAAGTCAACCTGACAGAAAGAGAGATATGGAGTACTCTTGCTGTAAAGTGGCTTTTTGGGCAGCACTGCAGTCTCACGGCGCCGAGGTCCCAGGTTCGATCCCGGCCCTGGGTCACTGTCCATGTGGAGTTTTCACATTCTCATTGTGTTTGCGTGTGTTTCGCCCCCACAACCCAAACGATGTGCAGGGTAGGTGGAATGGCCATGCTAAATTGTCCCTTAATTAGAAAAAATGAATTGGACACTCTAAATTTTTTATTTAAAAAAAATATTTTTCTACCTTTTACCAAGCATTAGAATATCAATCAGAAAATCAAAATACATAGGTGCTTTGAAACATCCTGTGTTGTGTATATTGCAGCAAAATTAAACATCACCATGTAGTCTTTCTGCTTTCACCTGACATAGCACTAGGAGGACGTTAATTGGACAAAAAGCTTAATTGGTCAGTTCACTGCCTCACGTGGTACTGAGCCATACAGGTCAGCAATTGTCCCTAACCTATGCTGAGTTGACCTATCTCAGCTGAGCCAGAGGTAAGACACTAGACTAGGGGGTTGGTGTGTTTGCTGAATAGTGTAATCATATTATTATTCAAGGTTGTCCAGACTTTGCTGTCAGACAGAAATATGCTGAGGATACAGAATTTACAGGTCAGCATCTTGGTCCTGTGGGTCAGATTGTTGATTCTCCATGCCTATTCTGTTAGGCATCCCAAGTTGTTAACTGCCTTTCCAACGAGTGTGTGGAGTTCTTCATCAAGAGACAGATTGTCTGTCACTGTAGAATCAAGGCAGCAACATTTGTTGACTGCTTCCAGTTCAGTCTGATCGTGGGCGAGACACAACACCCTGTGACATAACTACATTTTCTTGACACTGATGGTGAGGAGAAAAATGAGTCATGGTTAGGGCACACTATGCCTGAGCAAAACCTGGATAACCTACACGTACCAGGGGAAGAAATGCTCAATAACTTCCACCTCTTGTGTCTGTGATGCATCCTTGGTGCCGTCATATTTTTCATCCCTGTCGTGGAAATACCCCCCCCACAAAGGATTGCCAGCATCAAGGCCACCCACAACCCCCCCCCCCCCACCCATGCCCTCCCCAAGGATTGCTGGTGCGAACCCCCTTCCTCTCCCCACTCTTCACCACCAAAGGTCACAGGCACCGGTGCCCTCCCAATGGGTCTCCCTTTCTGCACATCCCCTTGAGTCCCCACTCTCTTTAATCCTTGCCCACTTCAGGCCCTGTTCCATGACATGGCACCAGCAACCTGGAAGTGCCAGGGAACTGCCCTGCCATGTCTCCGCCACCTCGGTCTAAAATAGCCTCCACGCCGCCCAGCATAGTCATCATGTCTGGTTTCCATTTGTGGAGACTAGCAGTGATTCCCACTGGCATCACATCACACTGGTGGGTGGAATATTTCACGTACCCAGAAGATTCAGTGTTGAGCTAATATTGAACACTTAAATCCTTTTAAATGAATGGTCACCAGGTTCACACCCTCACTGGCTGTAAACCTGATTACATCTGCTGGGAGGGCCCGGAAACATCGCAAACTGTTTGGCGTCTAGCGCAAATCCCGTTTCAGGTTTCTCCTGAAATTTTTCCGACACAGTGGGATTTTCACGAGGCACAATGTGGCCACAAAATAGTTCTCAAATCAGCAGGGAAAATAAAAATTTTCATTCTATTTTTTATTCTTCACTGGATGGACTCCTGTCTAACCAAAAAAAAGATAGGTTTTGTGGTTGGAGACCAATCATCTCAGCTCTGGAGCATCGCTACAGAGTTCCTGAGGACACTGTCCGAGGCCAAAATATTTTCAGTTCTTTAGGAATGATCTTCCTCCTATTGATAGGTCTGAAGTGGGGATGTACACTGATGATTGCAACTGCTCATATGAAGACAAATTCCATGTCCCCTGGCAGAAGGACCTGGAGCATTCGGACTTGGGATGATAAGTGACAATAATCATGCATCTCATACAAATGCCAGACAGTGACTATCTCCAAACACCTCCTTGACATTCAATGCAATTAATACCTTCATCAAAATGGGGTGGGGGGTCCATAGCATGTACTGGTGTAAGTTATTCGTTTTCCAAATCCAATCCAAAACAAACGGTAGATCAGGAGGAAGGTACTGGTATGGCACTAACAGCTGCGATGGCAGGGGATCCGCAGTTGTCGAGGTTCCCCTGCCGTTGGTACTGGACCTACCCTCTGTCAAGGACTGTTACACACATAGAACATACAGTGCAGAAGGAGGCCATTGGCCCATCAAGTCTGCACCGACCCACATAAGCCCTCACTTCCACCCTATCCCCAGAACCCAATAATCCCTTCTAACCTTTTTTTGGTCACTAACGGCAATTTATCATGGCCAATCCACCTAACTTGCATGTCTTTGGACTGTGGGAGGAAACCGGAGCACCCGGAGGAAACCCACATAGGCACAGGGAGAACGTGCAGACTCCGCACAGACAGTGACCCAACGGGGAATCGAACGTGGGACCCTGGCGCTGCGAAGCCACGTTGCTATCCACTTGTGCTACCGTGCTGCGTTCAATTCCCAACTCCTTCCTTTCCGATTGTTCTTTTTCTGAGTTGGGAGTCCTTTCCAGCACTGGCATTGAGGTCTCCAAGGAGGATCATTTAATCTTCCTTCGGAATAGCGTAGAGTATGATGTTCAGGGTAGAGTAGAAACCTTTCTTTGCGTTCATGTGGGCATCATGGTAGCACAGTGGTTAGCACTGTTGCTTCACAGCTCCAGGATCCCGGGTTTGATTCCCACTTGCGTCACTGTCTATGCGGAGTCTGCATGTTCTCCCCGTGTCTGCGTGGGTTTCCTCTGGGCACTCCGCATAGTCCAAAGGTGTGCAGCTTAGGTGGATTGGCCAAGCTAAATTGCCCATAGTGTCCAAAAAGGGTTAGGTGGGGTTACTAAGTTACAGGGATAGGGTGGAGGTGTGGGCTTAAATGGGATGCTCTTTCCAAGGGCTAGTGCAGGCTCGATGAGCTGAATGGCCTCTTTCTGCACTGTAAATTCTATGATTCTATTGGAATCAAGGGTTGGGACATAGACACTCATGACCATTGCCTGCTGGTTCTTGGCAAGTTATAGACAAAGGGTCATGAAGCGCTCGTTGTTGCTGACAGGGAGCTCTGAGAGTTAGTTGATGAGTTTGTTCTTGATGGTGAATCCAATTCCATGCCTCCTGAGCTGATCCTTGGGTTTTCTTCTCCAGAAGAAGGTGTAATCACCATCATCTTCCCTCACCTGCCCTTCGCCTTCTCCAAGGATCTCTTGTAGTGCAGCGACGTTAATGTTGAAGTGTCTGAGTTCACAGGAAACAAGCACAGTTCTCCATTCTGGTCAATTGTTTTGCTCAATATCAATGAGGGTTTGTGCTTTACAGGTTCTGAAATTCACTTTCATTTTCTGACCACAGGAAGATGATATGCTGGTTGCAGTTTTCCAGCCAGGTTGGGGAAGGAGCAGACTATTTTTAGGACACTTTTTCTAGCCCTTTCCCAATGCAGGGTGAACAAAGTGGATCCGGAAGAGTGCTGTTCAGTTATGAAGAAAGCTTCTGAATCACTCTCCTGGTCCTATTCCAAGAGCAAGACGACTGAATCAAACTCCACTGCCGATGTGCCGATCCAAAGCTATGGATTTACAGATCTCATGGTCCTGTCCCTATTACCTCTTGCCAACCGCCAAAGGGCTTGTCTGTGTGTGTGTGTCGGGGGGAGCTGTTTTCCTCTCGTGCGGGACATCTTTTAATGTGGGTATGCCATTGCACCCAAATCCTTGCAAGCCATCTTCTCCCAGTTTCTGAAGAAATCCTTCTGGAGAACCAGCATGGCTTCGGACCAAACCGTGGAACAGCGGACATGATTTTCACTGCTTGACAACTTCAAGAGAAATGCGAGGAGTAACATCAACCACTCTACATGGCCTTCATCAATCTGACCAAGGCTTTTGGCTCAGTCAATCAGGAAGTGCTATGGAAGACTCTGCCAAAGGCTGGCTGTCCAGAGAAATTCATTGACATCCTCCGACCCCTCCACGACAAGATGTCGACCACAGTCCTCACCGATGGAAATAAGGCTGAAATCTTTGAGGTCAAGTCAGAGTCAAGTAGGGATGTGTCATCACATTCACACTCTTCTCCATTTTCATTGATAGCATCCTTCACCTTGTCAAGAACAAGCCTCCCAGTGGAGTGGACAAAGTCTACAGGATGGACAAAAAACTTTTCAACCGCAACTGATTGAAATCCAAGAAGAAAACAACACTGACATTGCTTGTGGAACTTCAGTATGTGGATGACATTGTCATCTCCACTCCCTCAGAAGAAAATCTCTGAGCCATGCTCGACATGTTTGCAGAAGCATAGCGAGGACATGGTCTTAGCTTCAACCTCAAGAAGACTCAAATCCTTTACCAACTGACTCCAGAGCAAGATCCAGTCTCTCCCTCCTTCAAGATCAATGGAACATTTCCCCAACCCGGGAGCTACCTCTCATCTGAGGCAGACATCAACGCCTAGATCCAATTCTCGAGCGTCTCCTTCAGATGCCTAAGGACAAGAGTATTTGATGACCGCAACATCCATGCTGACACTAAAATCCTCGTGAACAAGGCAGTTGTCCTTCCAACTTTTCGATATGGCTCAGAAACCTGGACTACTTACAGCACCACCTCAACACCCTGGAGTGGTACAATCAACTCTGTCTGACATGGATTCTCTGCATCAGCTGGGGGGACAGGTGTATTAATAACAGCATCCTTGAAGAAGCATCAAGGCCATGATCATCCAAAACCAATTCTACTGGGCCAGCCATGTGATTTCAAAGTCCCGACTGCCAAAGCAAACCTTCTTCGCCCAGCTCAAGGAAGTCTCCTGAATAAGAGGGAGGCAAAAGAAGCCCTTTAAAGACACCCTGAAGGCTTATTCCAAGAAATGCAACATAGATGCCAATGCCTGCGAGACCCTTGCTCAGAGGAGACCTACTGATTTAAGGGACACAATTCTTCGGCTCAAGGATGGGCCCATCATCCTTGCAAGAACCCACAGAACCCAAGACCAGCAACACTGACTTTCCTAGGTGGACAATCATACTCGTTAGCGAGTGATCACCGAAGAAGAAGGTGTAAGTGATTTAAGAAAAGGTCAGAAGCTGAGCATTTTGTAATGAATGACTGGTCTGTAAACCTATTTTTTTAAGTGGGTAAGCATTCACACCCTTAATTTGATTGGCATCACTTTTCATTCTGTTCAACGATTCTGATCTTTGAACGGTAGCCCCTATGAGTTTCACCAAATTTAAGCAAGCTTAGGGCAGCATGGTGGCACAGTGGATAGCACTGCTGCCTCATGGCGCCGAGGTCCCAGGTTCGATCCTGGCTCTGGGTCACTGTCCGTGTGGAGTTTGCACATCCCCCCCCCCCCCCCCGTGTTGCGTGGGTTTCACCTCCACAACCCAAAGATGTACAGGTGAAGGGGGGGCTCAGCGATGATACCTCTTAAAACTGAATAGTTAGCATGCCACGAGAGTAGTTTTACATAAGTTGATTTATTAAGGATTGAGATGAATTATAGGACTGAGTAATCATTATTAACCATTAAACACGTATTTTTGGGACATAGCAGTAATAAGTAATCAAATGGGATTTAGGATAGCTAACTTGACCAAAAGGACATTATTTCTGAAATCTTGTCTTTGTGAAACAATTCAGGGTGCTGGTTCTGTTTCTCACAAACAGTCAGCAAGCTGCTGGGATTGTACGCAGCTGTCAGGATGAGGATCAATCATGTGCTGCTTGTGACTCTAGTGGGTGAAGTTTAAACACTGCTTGCAATTCTATTGGATAAGTTTAAAAGAAGCAGCTTCAAGGATTGGATCACGTTCAACTGGGGTGGGCTATTCATTTTTGAACGTTGTATAATTACTGTGCTCAGCTCTTTGTTCGGCAGAACAGGTCTTGGCCGATATCCAGTCTGTTCTCTGTGTACACGTAGCAAGCTTGATTAAATAAGCCATCTTTGTCCAGGTTGTCGTGTTTGTTCCTCTCTGTACTGAGTTGAGCCGCAGGGAATAACCCCACATGGAAGCTGACTCAATACACAGGTCTTGAAACCACTCCGACAGCAGGGTAGGTGGATTGGCCACTCTAAATTGCCCCTTAATTGGAAAAATGAATTGGGTACTCTAAATTTAAAATTTTTTTTAGCAAGCTTGCTGACAATTTCAACAGAAAAATTACTTCTAGTGACTTGGTGGTTCTTGTAAAAGAGCTCCCTCTCGACATAAAATAAATGTTTAACCAACCACTGGAAATGCTTGTAAGAAAGGACGGTCGTGAGTTTTCTGATAAGTGCTGACATGTCTAAAGTATGAGTGTGAAGCGCTTTGGGACTTGTTGAAGAGGTTGAAGATGTATACATATTTCCTTTCTAAGAAATGTCTGCATTTTTGCTGTTAAGAGTAACTAGGTTGATTTTATAAATCAAAGCGCTCACAGATTCTGGTCAGAAAACAGTCACTCCACTCCATTCAAAAGAGTTTGACCGGAACATAATGCTCAATGCAAAAGTACAACTGAGGTGTCACAATTGCAAATTGAGCACTGATAGTCCAGCTTGATGCCTTTGATCATCCTGGTTCTTGTATGATGCAATGTTAGAGAGTTGTTGACTAATCACAGAAACAAAGCTGTTAACAACAGAAAATACATGGGGAAAATCCCATTGATGGGGAGCTTTATGAATGATAAGTTCAAAATAATTTGTTCCTTCTAAGCATGCTGCACCTTTCACATATTCTGACCAGGATTTTTCCTGTCCGATCTGCTGCAGGGCAAGAAATTCCTGCTTGAAGTCAACGAAGCTTTGGCTGGTCCACTAAATTTTCCATCCTGCCCACAATGATTCCCGCCATGGGTAGAACCAGAAAATTCCAGTCGATCACTCATAATTACTCAATGTTTACAAACCTCACATTTGAACACTCTAAGAACACTTTGACTCCCTTTGCAAGGCTACTCCCATCACAGAGATGGATGAATATTTTCAATTAAGAACAAGTTAGTTAAATTTACAATCCATCCAGTTACTGAGCAGGCAGTTGTGATGATCTAAAATAAAAACTGGAGTCAATGGTCTGATTTTCAGCAAAAGTGCATTTAAAATAAATGTTGTATCTCATAAAATGAGAACGCTCATTGTTAACCCTCTTAAAATCAGTTTTCATCAGTTGAAAATGAAAGATCATTGGCTGGATTCTCTGATCCCTCAGCTGCGTGTTTCCTGGTTGCATGCCATTTGCTGGCAGCAAGATTCCCTCTTCCCGCTGTTTCCCAACGGCATTTCCCATTGAAGTTACCCCACACCACGGGAAACCCGCAGGCAGGGTTGCGCTGACAGCAGGAAAAAAGAATCTCAATGGCCGGAAAAATCAAGCCCACAATTCAAGCCCAATCCTTACCCTCGTCTCTTCATTTTCTCCTGCTGTGTTTTGGTTTTGGTCTTAGCAGAAGATGTCAAACATTTGAAACAAGGGCCAACATCAGTTGATGGGCAGTGCCATTGGTGCAATTAATTGGGATGTAAAATGAGTGGATGAACTGATCATGCCTTAGAGGCTAGGTTAAAATGACCTGCATACCATTATATCCTTTTTTAATTAGCGGCCAATGTTTTTCTTTAAGTTATAAGAATTTTTAAAATATTAGAAAGGATGGCTGATTTATTAATGGGACATTCTTCTAATCACGCACCCAATGACAGCAGTGTGCAATGAGTACCACATGTGTTGTGGTGGGTGAGGGAATATTTACAATTTAAACTCTGCCCACCCCATAAAAGGGAAATAACCAATCTCCGATCCATTTTCACACGTTATCTGAATTTCCACTCTGCCTTTGCAGCCATCCTCTGGCTTTCAATAGATAAATTGGGAAGGTAGCTAGGATCCCACCAAAATTACTCAAATGGGTGTGATTTTGGGCATTTCACCAAAATCCGTACTGGCTAAGCTAGGTGGGAAATCTCAATTTACATATCTAATTTTGGTAATGAGACGCGACCATGATTAGCTTCCAACCTTTGTCATCCAACACTTAGATTCACAATGATCATGCAGTTATTCCCTATTAAATTCTCAATCATACTAATGGCAAATGTGATCTAAAACCTCTGAATTTAGTTTGAAAATAAATTGCAAAATCAGAAGAAGCATCCGCATAAAATCAATAAGAAATACTGAGCGTCATATCTAATTAATTAGCTCTAAAACAATAATAATGACCTTATTAATTCATGTTTGTGCTTGGGAGTACTCATTTGAAAGGTTTGATATTTACTTCGTGAATTGAGCTTATGTTTCATGATATCATTAAACACTTTCCCAGTTTAAATTACATTATAAATGTGCTGAATCAATCTCTTTTAATGTTTTTTATTCCTTTGTTAGGGGGATGCAACTGAAGAATTGCCACTGTCCTTATCTTTTAAATTTTAAAATAAACCATCATTATTCCCTCAGGAGCTTTTATGAAAATGCTGTTCTGCACAAATGTTATTTGCTGAAGGTTTTGTCAAGTGATTATTCTTTTCCCTCTCTCCATTTTACCCCCGGGTGTGTTCAGCAATCTCCCGATTTGCATTTTTACCCTTGTATTTAATATGCTTCTGTTTCATGATTAGTGTCTTGTTGCTGTCAATTTTAGCTCAACGGTCGCAAACTCATCTGAAGTCAGAAGGTGAAGTCCCACTACAGAAACTTCAACACTTAACCGAGGCTAGCATCCAGGTGTAGTGCCGAAGGAGTGCTCCACAGTTGGAGGTGCTGTCTTTGGATGTGATGTTAAATTGAGGCCCATTTACCCTCTCACTTGCGTGTTCAAGATACCCCAGCACTATTTCAAAACCATCCAGCGGAGGCCTCCTTGGTATTCTAGCTATTCTAGATAATCTTCGTCCTCAATCAAATCGAACAAGAGATATTATAGTTATTATACTGTGAGATCTTGTTGTGTGCAACTTCGCTACATGTTCCTTGCATTACAACTGTGTGATGACATTTGTAAGGTGTTTTATTATCTGTGAAGCATTTTGAACAGTGCTGTATATACACAAATTCCTCATTCTTTAAATCGATTACATGATCGTAAATGAAATATCACTGGACTTGCTTAAGATGCACTCCAAGATTCTACTAGCAATGCTATATTTAAATGACTGGACCAGGAATCCGGAGAATTTGAGATAATCATCCATGTTTCGGAAATTGGATTCATTTTTTAAAAAATATGTAAATAAAAAACTGGCAGCAGTATAGGTGACCCAACAGGTTCATTAATGTCCTTGAGGGAAGGAAACTTGTCGCCCTTGACACTCTTCCCAGCAATAACCAGCAGATTCTCCAGGCAACTAAAGATGGAAAATAATTCCAGCCTTTCCAGTGGTGCTGTTATCCTAAGAATTTATTTGCTGAAATGTGTATAATGGAATCAGGAGACTGAAAACGCTTTTCACTGCATTATAGCAAATGCCAGTCCCAGGTTAGGGGGCGGTTGACAGGAGTGAGGCTAGCAAACCCTTTTATATCTACATTTCTATAAAAGAACACACCCACAATTGCATCATTTTTAAATAAACACAAGCTTGGATGACAACCATTCACTGGTTCATTTCCCATGGCAATGCCTCGACCAATCAGAGTTGACTTGCCTAGTTTGAATTTAAACCAAAGCCTGGCAGTTAACTGTTCCCTGATGCATTGTCCATGGCAACACCTCTACTAATGAGTCCACATGCCAACCAATTAGCAGCCTCTTTCAGTATAAATGACTGTTCCATTTAAGATTTGATATTCTTGTGAATTGGTCCTGATGAATGCAAGACACAAAACGTGGACAGCATGGGTGGGATTCTCCCATTCGGCGGCAGAGTGCCACGCCATCGGAAATGCTGTCGTGATTCACGACTGCGTGAACAGGCCGCTGGGAGTACCGATTCTGGCCCCTACAGGGGGCCAGCACTGCGCTGGAGCAGTTCACGCCTCTCCAGCCTCCCATCCTGGCGCGAACTGTGCGCCACGTGATCCGCGCATGTGCAGTGGCACCGGCGCCAACCCGCGCATGCGTGGTGGCTTCCCTCAATATGCCAGCCCCTACGCAACATGGCGCGGAAGAAAATAGGGCGGGGGAGCGAGAGGCCGACCCGCCGATCGGTGGTTCCCCCCCCGGGGTCGGAGCCCCCCTCCTCCCCCATAGGCCCCCCCCTGACCCTGCGCCAAAGTTCCCGCCAGCTGCGACCAGGTGTGGACGGCGCCGGCGGGACTCTGCCTTTTTAGAGCGGCCGCTCGGCGCATCCGGGCCGGAGAATCGGCGGCCCGGCCGCGTACAGCGGCCCATGTCCGGCACCGCGCCAAACGCACCGGCGCCAATGGCGGCGATTCTCCAGGCCGCGGAGAATCGCGTGCCGGCATCGGGGCGGCGTGGCCCGGTTGCGGAGATTCTCCAGCCCGGCCCTGGTCTGGTAGAATCCCGCCCCATGTCTCTCTTTTTCAGAAATACTCAAGTATTCTGTACTACCAAGTGACCATTTGTGTCCTCCTTAAGAAAATAAAAATGCATGAACTTTAAAGAAAGATTTGCTTGTGCATCATTTTTACTTTGTCCTCAGGAAACCAAATTTATTGGCATTCAGAGAACTGCTATTGAACCGTTGGCAGTGCTGTTATGCAGCTAAACATAATGGTCAGTTTGTGCACAACAAGTTTCCATAAATAGCTGATAATGTATTTTCTTGGTACCGTTCTTTTTTACTTGCATATCTATTGCCAACAAAGTGAAATGGAAGCATTGCCGGCAGATACTACATTAGGGAAAATGTATGAAATATTAATTAGCATGAATAAGGTGAAAATAGAACTTAATTTCAAAGTAACATTTGGGAACATAATAGTAAATTACTGAAATCTAAACCTTAGGAATAACATTGAAAAACTCCTCTTAATAGCGATAAATATTTGGAAGAGCCTGCCACTTGGCGCAGTAAAGGCAGAAATATTAGGATATTAAAGGTGCAATTGACTGCCATGGTAATTCAACCCGCTTCCTGAGGCTCTTTCTTTGAATTCTGGACAATTCAAATACAAACAAGTGGCCTCGAGGAGGGGAGATTTGTATCTCATTATGAGCCACCATTATCAGCAGAGGGGAAATATCAGGCAGGATAATGAAGTGAAAATATATTTTCAATCATGACCAAATGAAATGCAGATTACTATGCAAAACATGCTTAAAATACTGAAATGTAAGAATGCCATTAATTGAGATTTTTCTCCATCTCCCTGCACTCCCGGTTATTTCAAATGTTCAAGTCAGGCAGGGGCTGGAAGCAACTTTCCCGTTTGATGCACTTCACCTCCACCTTCTCACACCTCTTCCTGCTTTCTGCAAGCCAGTTGTGGTTCGTGGTGGGTGGGTGCTGTTGAACTGTTACTGAGGAAAATGCAAGCCCCCTCCATTTGAATTGGAAATCCTCTGGACACAAGGCCATGCGCTCAGACCCATGATCTCTTGTTTGGCAAGGTACAATGGGACTAACAATGTGCAGAATACTCTAGAAACATGACCCTGCATTTACCTCGTCAGTAGAAGGTAGATTCTGAAGGCAGTGATGCACTGACAATGTCGTTGAACTAGTAATCCAGAGACCTGGGACTGCGTTCAAATCCCGCCATGGCAGATGGCGAAATTTGAAACCCGCACATCCCTGGGCATTAAGGAGCTATTTATCATGGCCAATCGACCTAACCTGCATGTCTTTGGACTGTGGGAGGAAACCGGGCACCCGAAGGAAACCCACGCAGACACGGGGAGAAAGTGAAAAGTCCACACAGACGGTCACTGAAAGTCGGAATTGAACCTGGGTCCCTGGCGCTGTGAGGCAGCAGTGCTAACCACTGTGCCACCGTGTCATCCACCATGCCTTCATAATTTCCTTTATTCAAATTTACACCTTGGCCTCAGATTGAACATCTTCACTTTCAAACCTAATATAAAATACTATCATAAGTGGGATTGAAATGAGTGGCTGTTTTTTTTCCCCTCTTCTTTGACTGGTCCAGACATGATGGGCTGAATGGCCTCTTTCTGCAACGTTAACCTTTCTATGGTTCTAAGATATACAGAATAATATTTTTAAACGATTGGGGGTTCCGGTCAGAAGATACCACACCTTGCCCCCACTTCTGGAAGTCACATCATCAGTATCTCTCCCTTGTTACCTTCCTGAATGCTTGAAAGATCTCCACAAGACCCTTCGCTTCAACCCTTCTCAACTGCTTTTTTCTCCCCCCACTTAATGTCCACCTGTTCTGGTGTTGAGTTTTATAAATTGCCCAGGCCAACCACTCAGCTGTTGCGCCAGCAAGAGATTGGCAGCTCTGGCCTTAGAGACTCCTGCCCTTGGGCAGTTTTCTGCCCCTGATATCATACCATACCAGACCACATGTCCATTCTCCTACAGTCCTCTCAATATCTTCTAATTTATTGAGTATTCCCTTGTCTTGTTTTCCCTCCCCAAATGCAGTGCCTCACACCTTTCTGGAGTGAATTCCTTTTGCCACTTCTCTGCCGTCTTAAGCAAACGATTGTCAGGAAAATAATGGTGACAGGAAAATATCAGGGAAATTGGAATATTTTCTGCTGGCTATATATTTTAAAAGGTGTGTGAAAATGTAAGTTAATAAAGGCAAGGACAATGTGGCTGCATTAATGGAACTAGTGGCTTTGATACACATCAAATCCTTACAGTGCAGAAGGAGGCTATTCACCCACCGAGTCAGCACCGACCCTCCAAAAGAGCACTCTATCTAGGCCCATTACCTAGGACCGGTCAGTGCCAAGGGGCAGTGCTAAGGGGTAGTAACATGGAAAATGCCAAGGGGCTGTGCCAAAGGTGGGGGCTAGGGACAGTGCAGGAAGAGGATTCCTCTATGTAGCTACATGGAGGGGGTTCCCTGTGTTGGGAGGTTTCTCCATGCGCAAGAGTAGTCCATCATGTGCATTGGGGTGTCTCCATGTCCGTGGGGGCATTCCTTATTTGACTATTTGGTGCTGGAGATGGGTACCCTTTAAAAACCCTGATCTCTGGCAGTCCGACATTACCGATGGGCCGAGCTCTGAGCTTGATGGCATGGGCTGTGCCTGCAGCAATTTGTTTTTCCATTTTGTGCTGAAATATATGGTGAGAAAAGTGGGCTGTGCAGCTGATGTACTGCCACCTCTTTTCTCACCTGAACCAGTGCTTAGATGAAGAAAATCAAAAATTCCACCCAAGGTGTGAAGAATAGTTCATGGAGCAATTGAACTTTTCCTGTACACTCTAAAAGCTAAAATCAAGAAATGAAGGTCATTTTGTCCGAGTTCTAAAATAAGTTAGGTCAGATAAGGGAGGACCAAAGGGGGAAACTGTATTTAAGGAGATGATTAAACCTAGGCCAGCAGCAGGGATAACTATTTAACTCTCAGCAAGCAGCATCTGTGAAGAAAGGCTGTCTTGGAAAAGTGTGCTGCTTATTTCACCACAGAAGCAACCCCAAAGAGATGTAACTACCTGCTATGGTACCTTCATTGCAGTATTAATGTAAGCCTACTTGTGACAATGAAGATTATTATATTATTGGATTTTTTAAAAACCGGATTTTAAAATCTTTGAGGTGGTGCAGAACAATTTGGTAGAGTTGGCCCTGCAGGTAGTTAAGATTATTTGGAATTTGTGATACAGTGTATATCCATTGTCTTGGTCATGTGTACTTCAAATATACTTTATTGTTGTTTATTCTATTTCCTAATAAACATTTATTTTATTTAAAACCATCACAAAATGTCTGGGACATCACTATTTGGATTTCAAATCTTTTGTCACATGATGCCAAATTGCAAAAATACAGTTGAGGGCAATTGTTTCAATTTCCCTTCTGGGATTTTGAACAACTTGGTGGGCCAGTTTAGTTCAGGGGGCTAGACAGCTGGTTTGTAACGCAGAACAGGCCAGAAGCGCGGGTTCAATTCCGTACCGGCTTACCCGAACAGGTGCCGGAATGTGGCGACTAGGGGCTTTTCACAGTAACTTCATACTTGTGACAATTAAAAAGATTATTATTATTATTTACCATCCGTCATGTCCTTGACAAAATTGGAGGCCTGTCTGCGTAATTAAAAACTTAATTTCTTGAGTGGCTTGGAATCGGTTAATTTAAAGGTGACGAGAGTATTGAACTGGGAGTGGTATTGTGAGATTTTAAAGTGAGTGACTGCAAAATGACTTTGTCAATCGCTAAGACTTGTCTGGGAGTAGGAAATATAAACTTGGAGGGTTGGCAAAAGAGAACTAAATTAACAAAATTGGCAGATATGCTACAATTGGAATCACCTTCAGGGGCAAGGAAAATAGACATAATTAAAGATATAGCACAGCATTTGGGATTGGAAAGAATACCAGAGGGACTGTTGTTAATTTTAAATCTGAGCTAGATAAGTTTTTTTGAGAAATGATATTCAGGGAGGTGGGCCAAAGGCAGGTATATGGAGTTAAGTCACAGATCAGCCATGATCTCATTGAATGGCGGGACAGGCCTGAGCAGCTGAATGGTCTACTCCTGTTCCCATGTTCCTATGATTGATTTCTCCATGAGGTGGGTCATTGGAATGGGTTTGAATTCAATTGCAGATGAAAAACCTTGAACTGGAAGAATAAGAAAAAGAAAGAGAACAAGAGGAACAGGCATTTCATAACAGACAGAAATGCTTCTAAGAACTGTCTCCAGTCCACTCTTGCCAGCTCATCTGTCAGACATGCCTTGATTAGATTACAAAATGTAATTCCTGGGTTGACAATAATATTGTAATGTATATTATATTATATTATATTATAATATAGATGTGTGTGTATATACATATATTTATATAACTTTTAAAAGCACAGCCTGACCTTGATCAAATTAAAGTGCACAATTACTTCTGGGTATTAATTACTCTACATTTAAGCTCTCTTTGAATAGATTATAGTCAGTGATCGCTCCTGGGTATTAATTACGCAGGATACAAACAGGGCAGCCTCTTTGATTAGATAACAGACTATAATTAGCCAGGGGCGTATATATTTTTCACTAATAAAAGGCCATTGTTTGTGTTACAGTACATGAGATCGGGTGCAATGCCTGTTCTTATCAGCTTGTATCTAAGATGTTTCTTTTGTGCGGACCGTGAATTGGATTCAGTTTCAATTTGAATTAGTTTTGGGAGCAAGCAAAGAGATGGATTAGGGGCTCGCTCTGCCTGCTCAGCACCCTGGGCTCCGTATCATTGAAAATGGAATTTAAAATGTTCAAAAGCAGAAGAGGCACCAATGAGTATAATGTTCATAAGACTGTATTGAAGCATTTCAGTTGACATGATCTATGTCGAAAATTTGAATATCATTGCACTTTTGGAAATTCAGTTTTGAAATGTTGTGCGATGTTCCTTTAGATAATCTATGAATAAACTATATTTTTGTGAGAAAAAAACAAGGGCACCAATGGGGAAAGGTTGCTGTCTAAGCCTTTTCAGCCACAGTACACAGAGAGGCTAGAAACTCCTGTAGATCTCCTCAAGCTGTGTGCCTGACATGGAGGATGTAAATAGTAAATCAGACTTATTGTAACTGCACTAAGGCACCTGAGGGTGAAACATGCTATATGGGAAAAAGTTGAATCTTATTGATCTCTCTGTAATTTTCAATTTGAAATGGGTTGTAGTGCACTTTTAAAAAATATATAAAGTATAATATTTGGGGGAAAAGGAAATAGAAGTGGCATTTTGTAGAGTGATATTAAAATGCTTCATTCAGAAAACTGATTGATTTGAAAACTTTCTTCTTGTTATTTTACTTTAAACATCTACTCAATTAAATTTTAATGGACCGGTGTTTAGAATCAAACTAGTGCAAATATATGCAAATAATTAGCATTATTTTCTAATAATGTCCTTTAATTTCTCTACATTACCATAAATCTTTAACATAAATCTGCTAGCAAGACATACTTGTGTTGTTTAATATGGATTATGGTGTCAATCTTTGGAAAAGGTTTTAGAATACTAAATACGTATTGGTATCTTTGAATAAAATTCAACCCATACAATTGATTTTTATTTGAGGGGGCAAGGATGTTGAGAAGAGGGAGACATTGTCTTTTAGATTCTTAGATTTACAGTATATATTTTTATGTAGTAAATGCTGATAATATAATCAGACAAATTGGCCAAGAGGAGATAATAAGCCAACAGTGTGTACGAGCTAAATGAGCATTGTTAGACACTGTGATTACCCTAGAGGTTTTTCAGTAATAGTGGCATTTCAGCAGTCACTTAATTCAGAATCTTCTCATTACTGAGCTTTACTTTCCTCAGGCCAATTCCATTGATAATCTCATTGTGTTTAAAGGGAATGGATGCGGCTAGGTGGTGGAGGCGGTGGTGATAACTATTTTATTTAAAATATAAAGCTTCAGCATTTAATTTACCACTGATTTTCTTCCTTCCTATTCTGAAGCTCACTGTTGCCAAGGCTACTTGTACCATGAATACCAGCGCCCTCCAGCGCGATGCTTTCTTTCATCGGTTCCCCTAATAACCTTTGGCCGAATGTATCCCAGAAGGCTTTATCACATGACCCACTACTGTCAACTGCTATGCTCCTGCAATTTCACCATTGGCCACCAGACATCATCCTCTTGGTGCACCATTATCCCATTTCAATTAGATAGTGAACAGATTCCTCCTGCCTAATTGGATTATTATTAACTGTCAGTCTCTGTTTCCCCTGCTCCCCTTTTCAACAGCTACATAGAAGCAGGCCATTTGACCAGGCAGCCCATGCTGTTTATTTAACTAATAAAAATGTTCAAACACAATGTAAAAACATATTTTTAATCCCCCTGTGATCTTTCTTCTGGTCGGTCCCTGCAGTGCCCAGGAGATTAGTTGTTAATTCCAGCTGACTCCAAGGCCAATCTGGAAGGATGGCGTCCCTGGTCCCTAAAGAGCCAATGTTATCAGGTTATTTATCATGGGACAGGCTCGTTGGGGAGCTTTACAGTCCTGTTCTTAGTTATCCCTGATGTGTTGGGTGTTCTGGATCACATACAGGTCACCAACACTTGAAATAGTGCAACACTATTTTATTGAATCATTAACTGTTTAAACATACTCAGACTGTGGGTTAATACGATACTCACTTTAACTAAAGACCTTTGCCTTGTCCTAACCAGTCGATGCACTCAGCACATGGTGAATGTCTGTGTTGCAGGCTGTAAGCTCTGTGCTCCTCGCTAGCTGCAACTCGAATGAGCGGGAACTCTGATGCCCCCTGTCTTTATAGTGCGTGAGCTCTCACTGGTGATTGGCTGCAGTGTTGTGTGTGTTGATTGGTCCAACTGTGTGTCCATCAGTGTGTGTCTGCACCATGATATACTGGTGTATATTATGACATCCTCCCTTTTATAAAAAATGAACCTGCGTGGCAATAAATAGTGTATGGTGAATGTTCCTGACTACGTGTGTGCGAAATATTTACAGGACTATGTACATGGAAACTAAGCTTTTACATGGGAAGGTGCCTGGTGCAGAAAAACAGTGTGTCACAAGAATAACGAGATGAACACTATGTACAAACCACTTGAACGATTAAACGGAAGAACAGAACAAATCAGAAAGTCCATAAGTCCACAAAGTTCACAAATTAAGTCTCTGAGGTGGGCGACAAATTCTGGTTGACCATCAGGGTGGCACACCACTCATCGTCTGGATCGATGCTGTATACCGACAGCGGCTGGTGTCTTTGCTTCGGGGACAGCCTGTTTTCGTTACGACACCGACTCAAAAGGCGTCTTCGGGTCCTCGGTGTCACTGCTGTGTGGGAGGTCCGCATCGGACTCGGTGACCGTGGGTTGAATTGCCCGAACATTCCTGCGAGGCTGGCTGAAGCGATATGAATTGGCAGGCTAAGCTGCTTGACAGAAGGCAGCATAGTGGCCACGTCTGCAACATCGCAGGCATTGTCGAGATTTTGCGGGGCATTGCCGCTTTAAATGGGCGGAGCCATAGTTGCCGCACGTCGTGATGTCAGCACGTTCGCTGCACCACCATGCATGCGTGGTGCGGTCGTGCATGGTGCGCGCCTGCGCATTACGTTTCTCAACGTCGCCGTCCCCTCGTTTGGTGCGTACAAGCGCGGGAGTCCGCGAAAAGCGTGCAAAATGACCGCCGTCATCGAGGCGGAGGCCCTGGAGGTGCTCAATCACTTGGACCCGTTCCGCCTCGTGGGGACCTTGCTGCGCCGTTTCAGCCGCTTGTATATGGGAATACCGACTCGTGGCGTTTTCATGTAAGACACAGGTCTCGATGGCAGTCGCTAGGGTGAGTTGCTTTACTTTGAGGAGCTGCTGACGTAGGGGGTCCGACTGAACACCGAAAACGATCTGGTCGCGTGTCATGGAGTCGGAGGTGGGCCCGTAGCTGCAAGACTGCGCAAGGATGCGGAGGTGCGCGAGAAAGGATTGGAAAGATTCATCCTTACCCTGCAAACGCTGCTGGAACACGTAGCGTTCAAAACTTTCATTCACCTCTACGCTGCAGTGAGTGTCAAACTTGAGGAAGACCGTCTTGAACTTTGTTTTATCTTCATCATCCGCAAAGATGAGAGAGTTGAAAATGTGGATGGCATGGTCCCCGGCTGTGGAGAGGAGAAGAGCAATCTTTCTGGTATCCGAGGCGCCCTCCCTGTTTGTGGCTTTGAGGAAGAGCTGGAAGCGTTGTTTGAAAATCTTCCAGTTGGCCCCGAAGTTGCCGGTGATGCGGAGCGGCGGCGGCGGGCTGATGTTGTCCATGTTGCAGGATGACGGAATGCTGGCGGAAGGCAGATCACTTGCAGGTAGGTCCAAGAAGTGCTAATATCCCACCACACCTGGTATCATGATGTGTTGGGTGTTCTGGATCACACACAGGTCACCAACACTTGAAATAGTGCAACACTATTTTATTGAATCATTAACTGTTTAAACATACTCAGACTGTGGGTTAATACAATACTAGCTTTAACTAAAGACCTTTGCCTTGTCCTAAACAGTCGATGCTCTCAGCACATGGTGAATGTCTGTGTTACAGGCTGTGAGCTCTGTCGTCCTAGCTAGCTGCAACTCGAATGAGCGGGAACTCTGATGCCCCCTGTCTTTATAGTACGTGTGCTCTTACTGGTGATTGGCTGAGGTGTTGTGTGTGTTGATTGGTCCCACTGTGTGTCCATCAGTGTGTGTCTGCACCATGATATACTGGTGTATATTATGACAATCCCCAACACGGGAACGTTTGCACAGGATTCCCTAGGTAACTGTAAAGATGCACTTTCACAGCCTTCGTTAGTGAACACAAAAGGTATTCATTAATGAGAATTGTACAGCAGCCTCATGGTTGTAGCTAGCTCCCAAAATGTCTCTGCCTAGGGTCCTCTCTCAGCCTGGGTGATTCCACACTCTGGGTGCGATCCACCGGCCACGTTGCGGCAGAAAAGTAGCTGGCCGCAGCGTAGTGTGGATGATGAAAACCTCGATACCCTGCTTCTGGGATCTACCCGGCTCACAACACCTCGTGAGATCCAAAGTGACCTCATCAGACGTTGTGATGCGAATTCCACCCACAATGGGTGGGATCACTTTTTGGAAGTCTGCATATTAGAGCGAAGCAGTAAGCCTCACTCTAATGTGCAGATTCTCGAGGTACCTGAGGTTTTGGGTTTCAACGCCTTCGCCTCAGAACTCTTGGGTGAGTGCTGTGCAGGACTGGTCCCCACATATGGAGACCAGATGGAATGGCACTTATGAGGATGTCTCCCAGGGGATCGGAGGCTCCAGCTGCATTCCCTTTGGGCAGGGTGGTGCCCAGGCACTTCTGGTGCCAGCCTGGGACTTGCAAGTGCTACCTGAGTGCAAGCCTGGCACTGCCAATGTGGCACTATCAGCTGGCATGGGGGGAGGGGGGACACATTCCATAGTACGTTCAGGCTGGGGGTGGGAGGTCAGGATTGTTTTGGGGGCCTCGGAGATCACAATGCCATTTAAAAATGCGTCCTGATCTCTCACTACAATGGTGAGTTCCGGCAAGCGGAGCTCCCCACTGTACAATACGGGGATGTGCGCGGCCTTGTCCGCGTGTTCCCCATTCAGGCCCCTTATTCAATGCGAATCGCGTTCAATAGCCATGTGTTTCTCGGCACTGTGTGTGGCGGAGACACACAGCTAAACGGGCTTGCGAGGGGACTTTGTTCCCTTTTGGGAGAATCTTATTCTCTGAATCCCAATTGGTCACACAGGCCAAGTGACCCTTACTCGATGGTGTTGCCCTTAGAGGGTTGGACAATCACCAAAGTAACAATCAAGGATGTTAAACTGACATACCACTTCAGGCAGAAGACCAGCTGTAATGCAATTATTGCCAACCTGACAAGTATTTTGCAGAGACATCCTGCTAATGACGATGCCTCTTTAAAAGTATAAATATTCATATTAGAGTCTCTAACCATCTGGCATTGAATGACAAAGGAGAAACTGAATTTGCTTTCAGAAAGCTTTATATAGCAGCAGGGCCCAGTTAGTTCAGTTGGCTTAAGTGAGGTTCAGGCCAAAACCAACAGCACGGGTTCAATTCCCATTCTGGGTGAAAGAGACTTGGGACTTGCCTCCTCGCCCTGTCCCCAAGAGTGGAAAGGCAATGGCAACCCACCCGGACAAAACTGCTGGGGTAATGGCTCAGGATGAAGCAACAGCAGATAGTGAACCAAGTACCTATCTTCAGGCAGAGAGCAAAGGAATGAGTCCTCCACTTAACAAGTGACAAAGGAAAAACAAAATAGATTTGTTTTAAAGTAGCTATATGCAGCAGCAAGGGTTGGTTTGTTTAGATGGTTAGTGTGTGGTTTAGATGAATTTCAACAGCACAGGTTCAATTCTTGTTCTGGCAGGGGTAGACCTAAGACCTGTCTCCTCGCCTACCCCATGCTTGATGCAGAAAGATGCCCCTCAAGCTTCATAACCAATTGTCTCTCTCTAATAGAGAGATACCTACAGTCCCTTGTGGATTATGGCTAATTATCTACGGTAAATTACCTACCTACCTATATGCAGCAGCAGTCAACATCCCATTGCCAAGTTACCACTTCCATTTTGCAAACTGCTCCAATCTGGCTCTAACCAGTTGTTTAATTGTAACATTAAATCAGTGATTATTGGTTTCAAGGGGATTGTCGCATACTCAACTGCTCTATCATTACAGGGATTGAGTAGCACAGTGTGAAAACACTGGCTTTTCCCCTCTGAACGCTGTTTAATTTCAGCTAAACTAATGGTGTGTAGTTCAGCCTTTGACAATCCAAAATAAAAATGTGACTCTAATCAACTTATGACAATTGAACATGAAAACAAACTGGACATTAATTGAAAGCCTTGAAAGAAAGAAAGATTTACATTTCGAGCAATGGTGTTTTAGAGCACAGAAAGAGGCCCTTCGGCCCAATGTGTCTGTGCCGACCCTCAACCTCATATCTATTCTAATCCCATTTTCCAGCATTTCCAGTCTGTAACCTTGTATACTATATGGCGTTCTGATTGTTCCTCTAAATACTTCTTAAATATTGTGAACGTTCCTGCCTCTACCACCCTTTCAGGCAGTAAGTTCCAGATTCCCACCACCCTCCAGTGGAAAGGTTTTTCGTCAAATCTCCTGCCTCTTACCTTAAAACTGTGCCCCCCGGTTAAAAATTCAGGCCATTGTTGGGACAGAGTTTTTAAAAATTTGTTTTGTGGAATCTTGGCATCGCTGACTCAGCCAATATTTATTGCCCATCACAAATTGTCCTTGAGAGGGATAGCTTTAGCCTGAAACAGCTCATTATCTGAATGCTTGAGTTGACGTTGACAAGTGTTCATACTTTCGACTCCTTCACACTGACATCTTTTACAGTGACAAACATAAACATTCGCAAATATACCAATCTTATCTTTAAAACAACTATGCGGATGTCATAAGTGCTTAAGTGAAGTGACAAGGCATTTACAAATGTTGGATATATGCTTTCACTCACCAAAATGCTGAAACTAATTGCATTTTCAATGATCAGAGTTTGAGATTGTCTCTGGTTTCTCAGCTCCCAGCACATTGCCAGATCTAACATGACACTGTCCTCCTGCTCCTGTGTGTGATACTATTTGCTGCTAACTCCTGTCTATCTTGGTTAAAGGGAGGTGTGTGGTGGCACAAGACTGAAGAAATGGATCTGTGATATTGCACAGTTCTTGAATGTGCTGTTTTGTTCATCACTTTGTCCGTGTGTGCAGGCCGTGTGATAATGCAGAATGGTTTTACCGAGTGCATCAGCATGGCATTGTTACTGCTAATTGCAACTCAAAAATCTCTGCTGCATAGCTTTCATACCCTTTTCATTGATACATGTGTTGGAAACTGCTGAGAAAAATTTGTTGCATGATACTGATAAATGCTAAAAAGGTTCAGTAAGCTTAAGATGTGCCAATATATGTGTGGTGGTATGTATTAGGGGTATTAAGTTACCTTGTGATGCCGAGAGGCTATTGGTGGATAGACACTGGATCCCGATTAGATCAGCCGCCTGCTGGCTCCACCCAGTAAGGCAGAGTATAAGAGCCCAGGTTCTCCCAGCAGCCGCATTCTGTAACTGGGCTACTGGGAGACAATTCTGCGTAATAAAGCCATCGTTCAACTCCTTCTCATCTCGTCTCGTGAGTGATTGATTGTGCTACAATTTATTACGCAAACTTTTAAGGACATGGAGCTCCGAATCATTCCGGAGTGCCTGCGAATCAGCCCCCACGCGGCAAACTCAGCGGCCACTTTTAAACATTGGTTAGCGAGTTTTCAGGGATACCTCCGAACGGCCGACGGCATACCTACAGAAGAACAGAAAATCCAGGTCCTGCATGCCAGGGTGAGCTCTGAAATCTACACGCTCATAGAGGATGCGGAAGATTTCCCGACGGAGATCGCCATGCTGATAGGAATCTACGTTTGGCCCGTCAACCAGGTCTACGCACGCCAGCAGCTCGCGACGAGACAGCAGATCCCGGGGGAATTGCTGGACAAATTCTACAATGCGCTGTTAATACTGGGGAGAAACTGCAACTGCCCATCGGTTTCGACTAATGAACACACAGAGCTGCTGGTCCGAGATGCGTTCGTGGCAGGTATGCTTTCATCCCAAATTCGCCAGTGATTGCTAGAAAGAGACACGCTAGGCCTCAAAGAGGCACAGGCCCTCGTGGCCTCATTTGATGTGGTGTCACAGAACGCCCACGCCTACGCCCCAGACCGCGTGGCTGCCCCTTGGGCACCGTGGACCCCCGCCGTGACCGAACCCCCGGGACCCCCACCCCCCGCAAGCCTGCGCTGCCAGAACGGCAGATCACCCGGGTGGGCCCTGCTGCTACTTTTGCGGGCAGGGGAAACACCTCCGAATACGTTGCCCGGCCCGTTCGACCCTCTGTAAAGGGTGCGGGAAAAAGGAGCATTTTTTAGCTGTGTGCCAGGCCCGGGGGGTAGCTGCAATCTCCGGGGGAGAACCCCAAACTCAACCCCCCCAGGGATCCATGTGCGGCCAACGGGCGCCGCCATCTTGGGTCCCAGACTCCATGCGGGAGGGATGGGCGCCGCCATTTTGTGCTTCCCCGGCAACATGCCATCCATGGGCGGCGTCATCTTGTCCACCCCGGACCATGTGCGATCCGTGGACGCCGCCAGCTTGGCTGACGGCTAAGGTCCCCGGGATGGAAGGCCACACGGGGCCTGAAGAAAACGCCCCGATGCAGCAACTACGACTGGCTTATGTGACCCTGGACCAGTCGCGGCCCCGAACGCTCCAAACAGCATCAACAACTATATTTATAAACGGGTACGAGACGCCCTGCCTGATCGACTCTGGGAGCACGGAGAATTTTATACATCCCTATACGGTAAGACGCTGTTCCCTTCCAATCCACCCGAGTAATCAAAAAAAATTTCTGGCGGTGGGGTCCCATTCGGTCGAGATAAAAGGGTTCTGCATCGCAAACCTCACGGTGCAGGCGAGGGAGTTCAAAAACTACTGGCTTTACGTCCTTCCCCACCTCTGCGCTGCCACACTCCTGGGATTGGATTTTCAGTGTGATCTCCAGAGCTTAACGTTTAAATTCGGCGGCCCTGTACCCCCACTCACTATCTGCAGCCTCGCGACCCTCATGGTCGATCCGCCTTCCCTGTTTACGAACCTCACCCCGGATTGCAAACCAGTCGCCACTAGGAGAAGACGGTACAGCTCCCAGGACCGATCTTTTATCCGGTCAGAAGTCCAGCGGCTGCTGAGGGAAGGCATCATTCAGGCCAGCAATAGTACCTGGAGAGCCCAGGTGGTAGTTGTAAAGACCGGGGAGAAGCAGAGGATGGTCATAGACTATAGTCAAACCATCAATAGGTACACGCAGCTGGATGCGTACCCTCTCCCCCACATATCCGACATGGTCAACCGGATTGCACAGTACAAGGTCTTTTCCACGGTGGACCTTAAGTCCGCCTACCACCAGCTCCCCATGCGCCCGAGCGACCGTAAATACACTGCTTTCAAAGCAGATGGGCGGCTCTATCATTTTTTAAGGGTTCCATTCGGCGTCACTAACGGGGTCTCGGTCTTCCAACGGGCGATGGACCGAATGGTTGATCGGTACGGTTTGCGGGCCACGTTCCCGTATCTTGACAAAGTCACCATCTGCGGCCACAACCAGCAGGACCACGACGCCAACCTCCGCAAATTCTTCCAGACCGCAAACGCCCTGAATCTCACATACAACAGGGAAAAACGCATGTTTATCACCGACCGTCGAGCCATCCTCGGCTACGTAGTGCGAAATGGAGTGATAGGCCCAGACTCCGAACGCATGCGCCCCCTCATGGAGTTCCCCCTCCCCCACTGCTCCAAGGCCCTGAAACGCTGCCTGGGCTTCTTCTCTTATTACGCCCAGTGGGTCCCCAACTACGCGGACAAGGCCCGTCCGCTAATCCAGTCCACGGTTTTTCCCCTGTCGACAGAGGCCCGCCAGGCCTTCAGCCGTATCAAAGCGGATATCGCAAAGGCCACGATGCACACGATCGACGAGTCCCTCCCCTTCCAAGTCAAGAGCGACGCGTCTGACGTAGCTCTGGTGGCCACCCTCAACCAATCGGGCAGACCCGTGGTCTTTTTTTCACGCACCCTCCACGCTTCAGAAATCCGCCACACCTCAGTGGAAAAGGAGGCCCAGGCCATAGTGGAAGCTGAGCGGCATTGGAGGCATTACCTGGCCGGTAGGAGATTCACTCTCCTCACTGACCAACGGTCGGTTGCCTTCATGTTCAATAATGCACAGCGGGGCAAGATCAAGAACGACAAGATCTTGCAGTGGAAGATCGAACTCTCCACCGATAACTATGAGATCTTGTATCGTCCCGGAAAGCTGAACGAGCCTTCCGATGCCCTATCCCGTGGCACATGCCAACACACAAGTGGACCATCTCCGAACCCTCCATGAGGACCTCTTCCACCCGGGGGTCACCCGGTTCTATCACTTCGTAAAGACCCGCAACCTGCCCTACTCCATCGAGGAGGTCAGGACAGCCACCAGGGACTGCCAGATCTGCGCAGAGTGCAAGCCGCATTTCTACCAGCCAGATAAAGCGTACCTGATAAAGGCTTCCCGTCCCTTTGAACGCCTCAGCCTGGACTTCAAAGGCCCCCTCCCCTCCACCGATCGCAACACGTACTTCCTGAACGTGATTGACGAATCCTCCCGGTTCTCATTTGCCATCCCCTGTCCCGACATGACTGCGGCCACGGTCATTAGAGCCCTCGGCACCATCTTTACACTGTTCAGTTTCCCCGCCTACATACATAGCGATAGGGCGTCCTCCTTCATGAGCGTCGAACTGCCTCAATTCCTGCTCAGCAAGGGCATCGCCTCAAGCAGGACGATCAGTTACAACCCCCGGGGGAACGGTCAGGTAGAGAGGGAGAATGGAACGGTCTGGAAGACCGTCCTGCTGGCCCTGCAGTCCAGAAGTCTCCCAGTTTCCCGCTGGCAGGAAGTCCTCCCGTACGCCCTCCACTCCATCCGGTCGCTGCTGTGTACAACAACGAATCAAACTCCTCACGAACACCTCCTTGTCTTCCCTAGGAGGTCCTCCTCCAGAACGGCACTTCCGACCTGGCTGGCAGCCCCGGGACCCATCCTGCTCCAGAAGCATGGGCGGACGCACAAATCGGACCCGTTGGTCGAGAGGGATCACCTCCTCCACGCAAACCCTCAATACGCCTACGTGGCGTACCCCATCGGAGTAAGCTATTCAGTTGCTCATGCATGGTTCCATAATTCAAATAGGTTATGGCTGGTCAGTACCTTAACTCCACTTACCCACCTTGATTCCATGACTCTTAGTACACTTGCCTAACAATAATTTATTAATCTCAGTCTCAACATTTTTTATTGACTTTACCTCCATAGCCTTTTGGGGAAAGACACCTCCAGGTTTCCAATAACCCTTGTGTGAAGACATTTTTCACAGCACCACTCAAGACATTGGGAATTTTAACAGTTTTAACCTGCTCTGCAGGTGTCCTACCTCCTTTCGTTTCTTGCAACCAGCTGTCCTGCATTGCTGAATGTGTGATATGAGTGATTACCTCCACTAAACTAGCAGTGATCAGCTGCACAGTGGCCATGGCGTTGCTGGGGAGGAATAAGGGTCATGGAATCCATTACCCAGCAGGAAGCACGGATGGGATGTCAGGAAATTTGTGCTGCTCTACTGTGCCTATCTCATTACGGCTTATAAATTTGTGTTTTGTGGACAGGCTTTGCTAGCCCGCCACTCATTCATGCCTGTAATGTGAGATCATCACCTGTTTACAGGAGAAGCCATTTGCTGTGTTATAGAGGCTTAGAGCACAATCGAACAGCTTTGTTGCGCTCAAGCCATTAAATCTCGTGAGAGGCCTCAGTGTGGTGTCTGAGGGAGGTCAAGAGGTCAGGGCAGTATTTGATGAGCTCGTCAGTGTAGGAAATGAGGTAAGAATGGCCTCAGCGGGGCGTTCCCAACCAAATCTAGACAAAACGACAGAGTCCCGTTTGATAGAAGCGCTGAGAAAGACCTCACTATACACGCCCAAAACAGGACTCTGTTTGTTGCAGGTTACAGCACAAAAAGAGGACCTTTTGCCCACCGTGTCTGTGCCGGCCTTCAAGCACCTATCTATTCCATCTATTCTAAATGGGATTTTTAATCCCATTCTCCAGCACTTGGTCCATAGCCTTGTATGTTATGGCATTCAAGTGCTCATCTAATTCCTTGTTAAATGTTGTGTGGGTTCCTGCCTCTATCACCCTTTCATGTGATAAGCACCAGATTCTCACCACCCACTAAGAAGAAGGTTTTTCCTTAAATCGCCGATGTCTTACATTAAAACTGTGCCTCCTGGTTATTGAACCCCGTACTAAAGGGAAACGATTCTTCTAATCTATCCCACCTAAGTCGTTCAACATGTTATGCACCTCAATCAGGCCATCCCTCAGCCTTCCCAGCTCCAAGAAAAACAACTCCAGCCTATCCAGCATCTCTTCATAACTGTAATGTGCCAGGCCAGGCCAGGTGAATCTCCTGTGCACCCTCTCTAGTGCAATCACCTTCCTATAGGATGGCGACCAGAACTGCACACGGTACTCAAGTTGTGGTCGAATGAGCATTTTATACCGCTCCATCATAACCTTCCTGCTCTTATATTCTATGCCTCAGCGAATCCATAGAATCCCTACAGTGCAGAAGGAAGCCATACGGCCCATCACATCTGCAGTGAACCTCTGAAACAGCACCCTACCTAGGCCCACTACTTCATCCTATCCCTCTAGCCCCACCTAATCTACGCACGTTTGGGCACTAAGGGACAATTTTAGCATGATCAATCCACCTAACCTGCCCATCTTCAGACTGTGGGAGGAAACGGGAGCACCCGGAGGAAATCCACGCTGACACGGGGAGACTGTGCAAACTTCACTGAGACTGTCACAAAGTCTGGAATTGAACCTGGGTCCCTGGCACTGTGAGGCAGCAGTGCCAACTACTGTACCACGATGCCATCCCAATAAAAGCAAGTATCCCATATGCCTTCATAGCCACCTTATCTACCTGTCCTGCTGCCTTCACAGATTTTGGGACGTGCACCCCAAGGCCCCTCTGGCCCATGTACTTCCTAGCGTCCTACCGTTCATTGCATGTTTCCTTATCTTATTAGTCCTCCCAAAATGCATTACCTCACACTTTTCAGGGTTAAATTCCATTTGCTACTATTCCTACAACTGACCAGCCCGTCTTTATCGACCTGTAATCTAAGGCTTCCCTCCTCATTATTTCTCAAAGATATGCCTCTTGATGTTTTAGATAGCCATTCTCACAACTTGATTGGTCAAAGTTTGCTGCCTATATGATGGTGAATTTAATGGTGCATTCCTTTATTAATGTGAAAGTCATCCGCCAATTTCTGGCAGGAAATAGATACCCCATGAATTGCAGACTGCCACCAATTGCTGAACAATTTGCACTATTTACTGTCAGTGTCCCGAAAATGACAGCTCACTAACCCCATGAATTTTTAATAAATTGCTGCATTTGCACATTAATTACTAATTAAACCTGCCGCAGGAATTAGGGCTGGTACTTACCAGTGTAAGTATCTTTTTATATGTTCCTGTAATACCACTCAACTTCGTCAACCCAAAATGGAAACTTGAAACTGTGGAGTTTCATTCAGAGTAATTTATATTGGGAGAAATTTTAGTTTTTATTCTTTTTACTTTTTCTTTTTTGTCTCTGTTCTTTGTGCCTCTCTGAAATCAATCTTCCTTTTTATTTCTTTTGGGGACTTCTTAGCATGGGGAAACAGGTAGGTTTAGGCATAGGTTTGGAGAGGGAGTGGGTTAAAAATCAGCAAAGCTGTGAGCCTATCGGGAGGCCGCCTGCAATCTGCCAACTTTAGCCTTTAGCCCAGACACATTAAGCTAGATGCACCTTTAATATGACGTATATGGGGTTCTGAGGCCCCCTGAAACTTGTCATTGAAAGCAAGGCAAGAACACAGTGGCTGTTGAACCTGGCAGCCTCAGTGTGAACCGGGAAGGAGGGCTGTGTGTGTGTGTGTGGGGGGGGGGGTGTTCCTGATGCATTGGACGGGATTCTCCGCCGGTGGGATTCTCCATTTTGTCGCCGCCCGGGGGTTTCCCGACGGCGTGGGGCTGCCCATAATGGGAGACCCCATTGACCGGCCGGCGTAACGGAAAATCACGATGGCGGGTCGGGGCCGAAATGTGGCGCGGCGGGGCGGAGAATCCAGCACATGGTCTATATGAGTCCTGTGATGGTGCACCTTCAGAATGAATAAGTTCATCTGAGGTTTATTGTCCACAAGGTTCTGATGTCAGGACCAAATGGAGCTCTTGAAGTGCACAATTACCAGGAGCCGGAGCAGCACAACTATTTTCTACAGTGGAGAAGGAGGCCATTCTGCCCATAAAATCTGCACTGACCCTCTACCTAGGCCCACTCCCCGAACCTATCCATGTAACTTCACCTAACCTACAGATCTTTGGACACTATGGGGCAATTTAGCATAGCCAATCCACCTAACCTGGACTTATTTAGACTGTGAGAGGAAAGCAGAGCACCCAGAGCAAACTCACGCAGACACAGTGAGAAAGTGCTTCCTCCACACAGACATTTCCCCAAGGCCGAAATTGATCCTGGTTCCTGGCACTGTGATTCGGCAGTGTTAACCATTGTGCCACTGTGCTGGAGGCATCCTTCTAATTGGACACCTCCGCATTCGATGACTCTGGAGTTTGGAGGACTGGTAGAAAACCATCGAACACTGGAGATCTGCAGCCCCACTGTCAGAGGTGAACATTGCTCAAGTATTTTAAGCCACCATGGGAGCTCCTCCATTCCAGGCTGTCGGCCACAATTGAAGAATAAAAGAAGGGCCAAAAAAGGCTGAGGCCGATATCAGGTTTGAGGGGGCAAGTCCCTCACAGTAAGGTCTGCTGCCAAGGTGGCAGCTGTTTCTTAGTGTAGAGCTTTCCCCATTGGATGCAGGCTCCAGCTCTGATGGACCCTGCAGTCCACCACTATCTCCACGAGTGGGCCTTTCAGCAGCAAATGTGGGGAGAAACCAGCCTGTGATTGGACCGGAACAGCTTGACAGGATTGTTCAAACATCAGTCAGTTGAATGTCCAAGTTTAGCAGTTTTTTAAGTATGCACAGTAAGTTGGGCAGATTAAATACATCAGGCTCTGTTTATGATTGAGCAGGTCATAAAAATAACTATTGTTTCTTGCACTGCACTTGTAGAGGACAATTTCCCATTGCCTGTTGCTGCGAGCTGGGAGGAGGAGAGAGCCAGTGGAAAATAGACCATTCTGCTTTAAATTGAAGGTGATGGACCAGCGCTCAGATGCAAGCTCCGGCAGCACTAAAGTAAAGACCATAAGACATAGGAGCAGAATTAGGCCACTCGGCCCATCGAGTCTGCTCCGCCATTCAATCGTGGCTGGTATTTTTCTCATCCTCATTCTTCTGCCTTCTCCCATAACCCCTGATCCCCTTATTGATCAAAAACCTATCTATCTCTGTCTTAAAGGCACTCAGTGATTTGACCTCCACAGCCTTCTGCAGCAAAGAGTTCCACAGATTCACCACCCTCTGGCTGAAGACATTCCTCCTCATCTCTGTTTTAAAGGATCGTCCCTTTAGTCTGAGATTGTGTCCAGTGCTTCTAGTTTTTCCTACAAGTGGAAACATTCTCTCCACATCCACTCTATCCAGGCCACTTCCTCAGTACTACCTGTCCCTCTCCAGATCTTTGTATCATCTGCAAACTTAGCAACCGTGCCTTCAGTTCCTTCCTCCAGATCATTTATGTATATTGTGAAAAACTGTGGTCCCAGCACCGAGCCCTGAGGCAAAACACTAGTCACTGGATGCCATCCTGAAAAGGACCCCTTTATCCCTAGTCTCTGCCTTCTGCAAGTCAGCCAATCCTCTATCCATGCCAGGATCTTACCCTGAACACCATGTGCTCTTAGTCCCAGATGACCATCGGCTGCTTTCCCCTTTGAGGGGGGAGAGCTGACTGGCGGTGACTTAATCCAAGGATCACCGCACCTCCAGTGAGAGGTTAAGTTGAGAAGGAGGGCCTTCATGAATAACCTCGGCCGGTACGGGAATTGAACCCACAGTGCTGGCCTTGCTCTGCATCACGAACCAGCGGTCCAACCAACTAAGCTAAACCTTTTTAAAAATAAATTTAGAGTACCCAATTTTTTTTTCCAATTGAAGGGCAATTTAGCGTGGCCAATCTACCTAACCTGCACATCTTTAGGCTGTGGGGGTGAAACTCACACAGACACAGGGAGAATGTGCAAACTCCACACGGGCAGTGACCCAGGGCCGGGATTCGAACCCAGGTCCTCAGCGCCGTAGGCTGCAGTGCTAACCGCTGTGCCACCCTTCAACTAAACTAAACCTGCCCCCTCGCACCACTATGTAAATTAGCTACTGTCTCCACCCCACCTTTTGCAAAGTTTGCCAATGGAAAGAGTACATTAGAGAGCTAACCCAATGTATTTTCCCTGATTTACCCACAGATTCCCTCCTCCAAGCTCCACACAACAAGCCCAGAAATTCACTCCTGCAAACAAAGTGCAACAATAAATAATTAGCGTTGAGAACTTGTCAACCATAAACAGAGCCTGATTTACTTAATCTGCCCAACTCACTGTACATACTTAAAAATAATGATTAGTGATTGACAAAATAACAAGTTCTTCTGTTTACTGGTGTCTTTGAAAACAAAATTCACGCCTAAACAATTTTATTTTGAAGGTTCCAGATACTAAAAATTCATTAATTCCTGCAGGGATTGATTAGTTGTATTTCCCGAAAACTCCTTGTACTTTGTATTTCCTATGTATCTTAGTCAAATATAATCACTCTAATGTCAAGAACAAGGAATACACCACATGCAAATTCCTCAAGTAACACTTCTTATTTGGGGGATTACAGGTCTGCAATCAGATGTAACTTTTCAAATAACTCATATTTACTTATCCATCATCTAAAACCAGGTCCACAAAAGGGCAAGCCATCTGACACTGGACAATGAGAAAGCTTCACAGCTGAACCATTGCTGGCTGCATTGTGTCTCAAATACAATACACACACCCTCATCTGATTCAAAACTGATTTACTTTGAAAGATGAGAATATAGTCACTTAAAACCAAAGGGAAATTCAGTAACCTTGAAAACATACTGAATGCTGAACTGCGAGGGGGAAGGATGATTAATTATGCCTTCGGAAAATGATAATTAAATAATTTTACTAATAGTGAAAATGGATTGTTGGCAAGATGACTGTGACAGCGCTGGTCTACCAAAGTATTTTAAAAGGCAATTTTATATCCCTTGGGTACTGAAAGGACTCTTGTTCAGCATCAATCACTTCACATCTTTCAAAATATCACAAATACCTTTTCTTGTTAAATATAAGATAATATTAAGTGATCTGTCAAAATAGGTTTGTGCCAAAGGTAACCTAAGACAAACTCTGGTAACAACCCTTTAATTGGGTCAAGGGACACATTTAACTTTTTTGAGCACTGGTAAAAGTCATAGCATTTCATCTTTACAGGAACAGAAGCCTGTCTTGTTAAGAAATTGTGGTGTATGTCAACAGTATAGATTATACTCCAGCCTTGTAGCACTGGGAAACTGAATTTAAAGCCTTCTCAGTTAAGGACTTTCTACACAGTTAGTTTGAATTATATTAGTTAATGAATGTTGGTGAGTCTCCTTTCATAAATTATTTTGTACTTTTCCAATTTTTTATTCCATTCTTAAAGTTGCAAAGCCAATGCTCAGAGTGGACAGGGCAACCCCTTAATCCATCTCCTTGCTCGCTCCAAAACCAATTCAAATTGAATCCAATTCATGGCCTTCACAAGAGAAACATACAAGATGCAAGCTGACAAGAAAATGCATTGCACATCATCTTGGGCTTGATCTGATGTTTGATCTTCGTTAAAAAGCCAAAGGGCACGATTCTCCAGAAAGACTTCTGAGTGTGGTACAAGCGGAAACTGCCGTGAGCTTGCCGGTGCTTGAGCCGGTGAGGCCGGCAATGCTATTCCAGTTAATTGGTCCACTTAACGAGGCCCCACATGCTTCCCACCACAAATGAAGGCTCACCAGCATGCTGCTAACAAGGTCGAGCAGCACTTAAACAGCACTCTCACAGACAACCGCAGTCAGCTTGCAGCGGTGGTGCCGAGAAAACCGGCCCTAAGATTCGAGGATGCAGACCTGGGGAGGCTTCTCAATGCGATGGAGTCCTGTAGGGATGTCCTGTTTCCCCGAGGGTCCCGGATGGTGAGTCACAGGGCAGCAAGTGCTGCCTGGGAAGAGGTGGCGGGGGCTGTAAACTCGGTGAGTGTGACCAAGAGGACTAGCCTCCAATGTTGTAAGAAGGCCAATGACCTACACTGGAAAGCACAGGTGAGTTGACAGCAACGCTACCTCCACCCCACCCCCCCGACACGAGCATCCATTCCCCTCCTCTCCCTTGAACCTCACCCCAACCCTTCCTTCACCCCCCCCGCCCCCCCCACCACTGTGAACCATATGTGTGGCTAACAATACCCTCTCTGTTTCTCCGCAGGAGAAGCTCTAACACAATTGCCGAGAGAGGGCCCAGGCCAGCGGAGGCGTGTCAGATATGCAGGGCGGGATTCTCCGCGAACCGGTGGGCGGGCAACTCCGGTGCGAAAGAGTGGCGTGAACCACTCTGACGTCGGGTCGCCCCAAAGGTGCGGAATTCTCCCTAACCCGGCGCCGGAGTGGTTTGTGCCGCGCCGGCACGGAAGGGGCTTGGTGCCACGCCAGCCGGCGCGAAAGGGCCTCCGCCGGCCGGCGCGAGTTGGCTCATGCGCGGGAGCACCAACATGTGCTGGCATCATACCAGCGCATGCGCAGAGGGGTTCATCTCCGCGTCGGCCATCGCGGACTGTCACAGCGGCCGACGCGGAGGAATAGAGTGCCCCCACGGCACAGGCCGGCACGCGGATCGGTGGGTTCCGATCGCGGGCCAGGCCACCGTGGGGCACCTCCCAGGGCCAGATCCCCCAACGCCCCGCCCCCCCCCGAGGACCCCGGAGGCTGCCCGCGGAGCCACGGCCCGTCGGTAAGGACCTGTTGTAATTTACGCCGGCGGGACCGGCCATAAACGGGCGGCCACTCGGCCCATCAAGGGCCGGAGAATCGCTGGGCCGCCGATCGGCGAGTCGCGATTCCCGCCCGCACCAAATCCCTGGCACCGGAGAATTCGGCAGCCGGCGGGGGCGGGATTCACGCCGGCCCCCGGCGATTCTCCGACCCGTCGGGGGGTCGGAGAATCCCGCCCGTGGATCCTCACCACCTTCGGGGAATGAGCCCTGGAAGTGACGGGGTGCACCAAGGATAGTGCGGCCACAAACGCCAAGGTTGGCAGATGCCACAGAGGTGAGGACCCACCAGGCCCCACCCAGAGGACCTGTCAAACATGAGATGTCATTGCCATACTGACTGATCCATCCCTCCCAATGTCCATTCTCCTGCAGGTCCTCCAGCTGACGGTGCCAGCCCATCCAGGGAGGCACCTTTTCCTGCCTCCCATGAGACCACCTTGGAGGAGAGCACCGAGGATGCCATGATCGAAGCATCACAGCTGTCATCCCCATTTCCGCCAGCGTAGGGAGACACACCTCGGTGGGAAATGTTAGTGGTCAGGCTTCTGGGACACAATCTGGCGAGCACCACACAGTTGCTGCTGTACATCAGGTGGAGGCAGGACCCCCAGGCGAGACAGAAGTCAGGGGTATGCTGAATCCCAGGTCCCAGCTCTGTCCAAGCTTGCTACTAAGTCTCTGGAACAGGGTTACCCTGAGCTGATGGAGACGTTACGGTGTGGCTGGGACATTCAGAGGCAGATGTCAGCAACACTCCAGCAGGTCCAAGGCATTTGGAGGAGTCCCAGAGGCTACGGGCGCAGAAGATGTCGCCGGCAATGTGTGGCACCAAGGCCAACACTTCGAGGGTGGCAACTGCAATGGAGAACATGGTGCACAATGCCGGCAGCATGAGTGAAAGTGTCCAAGGCTTCGCATATTCGGTGATGGCCATGGCTGAGGATATTGGCAGAATGTCCGACTCACTGGGGGATGTCATCCAGTCCTAGGTTGACCTTGGTAAAGTTCTGCGGAGCTTGTCTCATTCTCAGATGGTAATGGCCGAGGGGTTGCGGAGCTAGTCCCAGTCACAGGTGGGCATTGCTAAGGCGCAGCAGAACATGTCCTAGTCACTGAGGAACATCGCCGAGGGGGTCGTCACCTTGGTGCAGATATCGGGGAGCCGTCAGAGCTAGATGATGCCGGGGAAGACGGGGCTCAAAACAGCTGGGTCTCCGTCCCAAGGGGAGTCCCAGGTTCCTATGGAGGAGGCGCTGGGTGTCAACCTGGACTCGGCCGATGGAGCGAGGATGATGGCCACCAGCTCCCCTGAGTTCCACGATTCTTACAAGGCCGCATCTCGGGGTCAGCACACGGGACATGGCGGCATTGGCTGTGCATATGCCGTTGAAAGTGCGGAAGAGGCCTCCGTCCTCAGAGGATGCCAGACAGGTGGCATCGAAGGCCACGTAATGAGGTAAGCAGCTGGCTGCCTCCACCTCAGATGTGCATCCTGGGGAGACTGCTCTACGTCGAGGTAGAGCTAGGAAGGTTAAGCACGTAGAGGATCAAGGAGGTAACGGGGGAGAGGGTGGGGGGTAGGTAGGGGGTGACGGGGAGGGGGAGGGGGTGGTGGGGAGAGTGGGGTGGCATCATCAGGAGTGGGGAATTGTTGGACACCTGTCACGCATTTAAAAACCCTTGAGCACAACTAGTCTGATGCCTCTGTCACTTTCTTCTGCAATGTGGCCTGACCTCCGAACCCTTGGCCCATCTCCCCAGGCGATTTCCCCCCCCCCCCAACCCCATGGTACTCATCCACCCTCCTCCGGCCATGGGCATGTCCCCGGAGCTGTGTCCCATCCCCTGGGTGTTCGGATGTTGGCTGCTGTGTGTGTGGGTGTAGCTCCGCAAGATTCAAGCACAGTGTACATGCATCAGGGTGTGATTGGGATGTTAGCCGATGATTCCCACATGCTACATGGCTCGCCCACCCACGGGAATCCACTTGGGTTGTGTGAAGTGCTCACTTAACCACGATTGCCAATTCCCTATTTGCAATAGCCTTCAGCCGCTCAGCCAGAGCCTCGGCAATCGGTAGAGGTTATGCTGGGCCGTGGGCAGATGGCCAGGGGCTAGGGTTGCCCCCGGAATGGGTACACACGATCCAGGGGATTGGCATGCTAGTGCCGTACGCGGTTGCCCCTCCCCCTCTCCACCTTCCCTAGGCAGCCCACCCCGAGGGTGTCCCCCTCCCGCCGAGCACTGGGGCGGCAAGCCCAGCGCCTCCGGGCTCTTTGCTTGTGAGCAAAGATGGCTATTTACCTCCTCAGTTACCCGCAAATTCACGATTTTAAAAAGGAGTATGAATCGATGCCAGCGTGACCACTTGCTGGGGAGGCCATTGAATGATGGGAGGCCATTGGATATGGGGTCGCACCCATTATGTGTATGGAATTAGGGCTTAAGTGGTGATAATTGGTTTATCGCCACGCTTAGGCAAGATGCCGATTTCGCCTACGGGAATGGTCCGGTTGCATCGCAAACTGTTCGGCGCATGGCGCAGTTCTTATTTTCGGTCTCTCCCGCTATTTACTGGCCTCGTTTCGCTCGAGCGACTGTTCAACAAGGCCGGAGAATCACACCCAAATTATTAAATGGGTCCGAATCATTAATAGAAGTCAATTACTCCAGTTCTGTCTGGGCTCGTGCAAGTGATTGTCCAGATAAGAGGTTATATGAACAATACACCTCAATACACAACTGAGGAGGAATCTTTCCCTTGAAAACAAATTTTTGCCACTGGCCAGAAGCCAACATGCTGCTTCAGCAATGCTTCCGTATTCCTTCGGACATTAAAAGCTTTCTGTGTGCTGAAGATCAAGAATAATAAACAATAATAAACCTTTGCATAAGTCTGACCCCAAAATCTGTAATCCAGAGATGCTATGCGGAAGCAGCCTTCTGGGGCGTGATACATTAGAGGGGACATGAAATGGTTGTGAGCTGGTTTCACAAAATAAATAAAAAGAAGAGTTACTGGTCCGGTGGGATGAAATTATTAAACGGATTTTTATATCCAGTTCAAGCTTCTGCATCTTGACATTATGCCATTTTTGACAGCATGAATGCTTCATGTTTTGTTTCTTTTAATGAAGACGCTAACACTTCTACTGAAAGTTATACAGTGAATGGTAGAACCCTCAAGAGTATTGAAAGTCAGAGAGATCTAGGTGTACAGGTCCACAGGTCACTGAAAGGGGCAACACAGGTGGCAAAGGTAGTCAAGAAGGCGTAAGGCATGCTTGCCTTCATTGGCCGGGACATTGAGTATAAGAATTGGCAAGACATGTTGCAGCTGTATAGAACCTTAGTTAGGCCATATTTGGAGTATAGTGTTCAATTCTGGTCGCCACACTACCAGAAGGATGTGGAGGCTTTAGAGAGGGTGCAGAAGAGATTCACCAGAATGTTGCCTGGTATGGGGGGCATTAGCTATGAGGAGCAGTTGAATAAACTCGGTTTGTTCTCACTGGAACGACGGAGGTTGAGGGGCGACCTGATAGGGGTCTCCAAAATTATGAGGGGCATAGACAGAGTGGATAGTCAGAGGCTTTTCCCCAGGGTAGAGGGGTCAATTACTAGGGGGCATAGGTTTAATGTGCGAGGGGCAAGGTTTAGAGTAGATGCACGAGGCAAGTTTTTTACACAGAGGGTAGTGGGTGCCTGGAACTCGCTGCCGGAAGAGGTGGTGGAAGCAGGGACAATAGTGATATTTCAGTGGCATCTTGACAAATACATGAATAGGATGGGAATAGAGGGATACGGACCCAGGAAGTGTAGAAGATTGCACTTTAGTCGGGCAGCGTGGTCGGCGCAGGCTTGGAGGGCCAAAGGGCCCGTTCCTGTGCTGTACTTTTCTTTGTTCTTTGTTTGTTCTTAATGCTATTATTTAACCAGCACACAGAATAATATTGAGTTCAATTAATATTCAAATTGTATAACTTTGGGACTGACTTATCTGCAATGGGGAGTTTGAAAGGCCCTATAATAATTATTGACTACTGTTATAACCTGCCTGCTTACCATTGGCTGGGGACTAATGACAATCCCACAATCCTGTGGGAGTCTGAGCTTCCCCAATGAGGGGGGGCGGAGAAACCATTGGTAAACTCCAAGTCTCAATAAAGCTGGCCAGTTTATGAACCAGCAGGAAGGAGTGTGCAGCAAGGGAAGTTGCTGCTGCTGTTATATATATATATCTTATTGTAAATAAATGTTATTACTTTGCATCCTTAAAACTAGTGCTGGATTCTTCGTGGCCCTCACAAAACTGGCGACGAGGGTTAAAGTGAATAGCTGTCTACACTGCTGAAGCCACCTCCCTGGATTTTTGTTGGATACAGGTTGGAAGTTGTTTTCTATTATACCATGCCTCTGTACGGACATTTGGATGTTTTTGACGCTGCGCTGGAAAGCTGCAACCAGTACGCACAACGGGTGCGTTACTATTTCCGGGCAAACAATATAACCGAAAATGAGCGCCAGGTGGTCATATTGCTCACTGCCTACGGCCCACATACATTTGGGGTGATTAGGAGCCTTAAATACCCAGCTGCGCCGGACACCAAAATGTTTGATGAACTTGTGAATATAGTGGGGCAACATTTTAACCTAACCCCGTCCACGATAGTCCAGCGTTGCCGGTTTAATACCGCTGAGAGGACACCTGGAGAAACCCTTGCCGATTTTCTATCCAGGCTACGCAGGTTTGCGGAGTACTGTGACTATGGTGAGACCTTGTCATAAATGCTACGCGACCGTTTGGTTTGCGGTATTAACAATGCGGCCACCCAGAGAAAGTTGTTAGCTGAGCCAACATTGACTTTTCAACAGGCAATTCAAATAGTATTGTTCTGAGAGAGCACAGAACGAGGAGTGCAGGAGCTACAGGGAATGGAAGTGCATGCCTTGGGGCGCAACCCATTCCGTCCGAAAACGCCCCCGCATTCCTGCGGTACCTTGGGCAAGGCGACGTCCGGACCAACGCCAGTGGCCGTCGGACATTCCTCCCCGAAGGGAGCCTTCTCCAGAACCAATGGATGAGGAGCCATGTCCGTGTCAAACTTGTGGGTGCCGACCCCGTCGCGGACGCCGGTCCTGGGGGCGCCAGAGGCGGCGTCGTTCCGACCGAAACTGGGACCAGCCCAGGGGCCGTAAGTGGGACCAGCCCAGGGGCCGTACCTTCCATGTGGATGAACCTGTGGCGACTACTCCTGAGGACGTGGAGACGGAGGACGACTGCCTGCAACTGCATTGTGTGGCAGCTCCCCGTGTGGCCCCCATTAAGGTGACAGTACGGGTCAATGGTCACCCGCTTGAGATGGAGTTGGACACTGGCGCAGCGGTCTCCGTGATCGCCCAGAGGACATTCGACCGCATCAAGCAGGGTATACAGACCCTTACATTAACCGACTCACAGGCCAAGTTGGCCACCTACATGGGGGAACCGCTGGACACTGCAGGAACTACAATGACCCCTGTTGTTTATGGATGCCAGGAGGGGCGTTTCCCACTTATCGTGGTGCGCGGCCATGGGCCCAGCCTGTTGGGTCGGAACTGGTTGCGCCATTTGCGGTTGCAATGCAGCACATCCTCCAAACAGTTTCTGAAGGGTTCACTGAGGTGCTAGGACGATACCCAGATGTATTCCAGCCTGGTTTGGGGAAAATAAAAGGGGCCGTTGCCCGTATCCAAGTCGAACCAGGAGCCACGCCGCGCTATTTCAGGGCGCGCCTGGTGCCTTACGCCTTGCTCGAGAAGTTAGAAGGGGAGCTCACTTGTTGGGAGAGTTTGGGTATTATCAGGCCCGTCCGTTTTGCTGACTGGACAGCACCAATTGTACCTGTAATGAAGCCAGATGCCACAGTTCGCTTGTGTGGCGACTATAAACTTACAGTGAATACGGTTTCCCGACTTGACCGATATCCATTGCCTCGCATAGAGGATCTCTACGCGAAGCTTGCAGGCGGACTCTCCTTCACAAAATTAGATATGAGTCACGCCTACCCTACCTGGCCTCCCGACCATATGTAACGATTAATACGCACCGGGGCCTGTATGAATATACACGGTTGCCCTTTGGAGTATCCTCTGCCTGCGCTATTTTTCAACGTGTTATGGAGGGCATTTTGAGAGGTTTACCACGTGTTGCTGTCTACTTAGATGACGTTTTGATTACAGGGACGTCGGAGCAGGAACATTTGGAAAATCTGGAGGCTGTCCTTAGACACTTTTCGGAGGCTGGAGTCCGTTTACGTTGCACAAAGTGCATATTTCAGGCAAATGAAGTAGTCTACCTAGGTTATCGGGTGGACCGCGAAGGTTTGCACCCCGTCGCAGAGAAGGTGCGTGCGATTCAACAGGCCCCCGCCCCGACTGACACTCGCATCTTCGTTCTTTTCTCGGTCTCGCAAACTATTACGGGAAGTTCCTCCCCAATCTGGCAACTACACTGGCCCCGTTGCACCTTCTGCGAAAGAAAAATCACACCTGGGTTTGGGGTCAGCCGCAAGAAACCGCTTTCCGGCGGGTAAAGCAACAATTGTCGTCGTCTGGGTTACTAACCCACTATGATCCTGGAAAGCCTTTGCTCGTCACATGTGATGCATCCCCGTTTGGTATTGGGGCTGTCCTGTCCCACAAGATGGAGAACGGGGCCGAGCGACCGATAGCTTTCGCCTCCCGCACATTGACTGCAGCGGAGAAAAAGTACGCGCAGATCGAGAAGGAGGGCCTGGCAGTGGTTTTTGCAGTGAAATGCTCCCACCAGTACCTGTATGGCTGCCATTTCACCATCGTGACTGATCATAAGCCTCTGCTGGGAATTTTCAGAGAGGATAAGCCAATACCGCCCATTGCTTCCGCACGGACCCAGCGCTGGGCTTTGTTGCTTGCTGCATACGAGTATTCTCTGGAGCACAAACCAGGAATGAAGATAGCAAATGCCGACGCACTGAGCCAATTGCCTTTATCGACCGGCCCCATGTCGACCCCCACGACCGGTGAGGTGGTTGCAACCCTAAATTTTATGGACACCTTGCCTGTCACGGCATCACAGATCCGTGAGTGGACCCAGACGGAGCCAGTCCTGTCAAAGGTTCGGCACATAGTCCTGTATGGTGGGCAGCATAGACAGCTCCCAGGCGAGTAGCGGGCATTTTCCTCCAAGCTGTCAGAATTCAGCGTGGAATACGGCATCCTCTTTTGGGGGACGTGTGTGATTGTCCCGGAAAAAGGCCAGGAGCTGATACTAAGAGACTTGCACAATGGGCATCCAGGTGTGACCAAAATTAAAATGTTGGCCCGGAGTTATGTCTGGTGGCCAGGCCTCGATACCGACATTGAGAAGGTGGCCCAAAATTGCTGCATTTGCAAGGAGCATCAGAAGCTTCCGCCGGCCGCTCCCCTACATCACTGGGAATGGCCAGGGCGGCCTTGGGCACGCTTGCATGCAGATTTTGCAGGCCCTTTTCAAGGATCCATGTTCCTTCTATTAATCAACGCCCAGTCTAAATGGCTAGAGGTGCATAAGATGCAGGGGACAACGTCCTGCGCAACAATTGAAAAGATGCGTTTGTCCTTTAGCACGCATGGCCTCCCCGAGGTGCTGGTCACGGATAACGGCACTCCATTCACGAGTGAGGAGTTTGCGAGGTTCATGAAGATAAACGGCATACGCCATATCCGCACTGCCCCTTACCACCCGGCTTCAAATGGGTTGGCAGAGCGCGCAATGCAGACATTCAAAAGAGGACTAAAGAAACAGTCTTCCAGATCAATGGACACGAGACTGGCTCGCTTTTTGTTTACGTATAGGACCACCCCCCCTGCGGTGACTGGGGTAGCTCCCGCAGAACTCCTAATGGGCCGGAGACTTCGCACCCGCCTTAGTTTGGTTTCCCCGGACATTGGCGCAAAAGTACGCCGCACACAAGAACGGCAGGGGCAAGCATTTTTTCGGCATCGGCCGATTCGGCAGTTTGCGCCCGGTGACCCACTGTTCGTTTGGAATTTTGCTGGTGGTGCCCAGTGGGTTCCTCGCATAACCTTTCGCCAAACGGGCCCTATATCTTACCAGGTGCAAGCCCAGGGTAGTCTCCAGCGCAAACATGTAGACCACGTTCGGTCCAGAAGACTAACCCCTCCAAAGATTCCCCGCCCCTGGAGCTCATTTCTACAGTCGCAGAGACCAGAGACAAGGGAAGGTAGTCCTCACAATCTTCCACTGGTGCCTCACTCAAAGCCTGCGCAGGTCGTTACAGAACCGAATGGAGATAGAGACGCTGACATGACGGAGGCAGCAGACTCTGACTCCGAGATGGAGACACAGGACGCATCAGAGGGGGGATCCTCGGGTCCACGGGCCGTGGATGTACAACCGTTACGCCGTTCATCACGGAAGCGCCGGCCTCCGTCTCGTTACACGCCGCCTGATCCAACGCCGCGTGCAAATGGTGTCCGGCCTGCTGCAAAACGGGTCCGACGCCCTCCTTCGCCAGGGTCTTCGGTGGATTCCTTGGACTTTGGGGGGGGAGGGATGTTATAACCTGCCTGCTTACCATTGGCTGGGGACTAATGACAATCCCACAATCCTGTGGGAGTATGAGCTTCCCCAATGAGGGGGGCGGAGAAACCATTAGTCAACTCCAAGTATAAATAAAGCTGGCCAGTTTAGTAACCAGCTGGAAGGAGTGTGCAGCAAGGGAAGTTGCTGCTGCTGTTATACATATATATATATATATATATACATATAGGTATGTTACTGTAAATAAGTGTTATTACTTTGTATCCTTAAAATTCGTGCTGGATTCTTTGTGGCACTCACAAAAACTACCGAAGCTTAACTACCGAAGTGCAACAAAAAAGTTTCTTATAACCAGTTGTTTGATGGTATCATCATTTAATTTTATGCTCAAGCAGATTGAGTATCGATGCTAGCCGAAATTCACCTAACTCCTTGCAGCATGAGGTGAATTCTTTCCAGATTCATCAGCTCACTGCCCATGCGGTTCCGTTTTAAGACTTGGCTTGTTTTATTTTTAAACAATATTCGCACTTTCCACAATTAGTTCAGCTGAAATCAGGGGCGGGATTCTCCCCTACACGGCGGGGCGGGGGGGACCGGCGGGATGGAGTGGCGGGAAGCACTCCGGCGTCGGGCCGCCCCAAAGGTGCGGATTTCTCCGCACCTTTAGAGGCCAAGCACTCACCTTGAGGGGCTAGGCCTGTGCCGGAATGGTTGGCGCGCCGCCGGCCGGCAGGAAAGGCCTTTCACGCTACGCCAGCCAGGGTTGATAGGTCTTCACCGGCCGGCAGATGTCCACACATGCGCGGGAGCGTCAGCGGCTGCTGACGTCATCCCCCCGCATGCGCAGGGGGGTGTCTCTTATGCGTTGGCCATGGTGAAGGCTGTAGCCGAGGCGGAGGGAAAAGAGTGCCCCCACGGCACAGGCCCGCCCGCGGAACGGTGGGCCCCGATCGCAGGCCAGGCCACTGTTGGGGCACCCCCCGGGGCCAGATCGCCCCGCCCCCCCCCGCCCCAGGACCCTGGAGCCCGCCTGCACCGCCTAGTCCCGCCGGTAAGAGAGGTGTGGTTTGATTCTCGCTGGCGGGACAGGCATTCCAGCAGCGGGACTTCGGCCCATCGCGGGCCGGAGAATCGCCAGGGAGGCCCGCCGACCGACGCGGCGCGATTACCGCCCCCGCCAAATATCCGGTGCCGGAGAATTCGGCAACTGGCGGGGGCGGGATTCACGGCTGCCCCCGGCAATTCTCCGACCGATTTCTCGAGGAATTAAGGGCTATGGAGAGAGAGCGGGTAAATGGAGTTGAAATCAGCCATGATTGAATGGTGGAGTGGACTCGATGGGCCGAATGGCCTTACTTCCGCTCCTATGTCTTATGGTCTTATGGACCCGGCGGGGAGTCGGAGAATCCCGCCCCTAGTTTTTACTGGTGACTATGACTTAAAGGGCCGAAGGTGGTGTGCGGGATTCTCTGTCGGCTGGCGCCAGAATCGTGAAACGTAATTGGGCGGAGAATCGGTTTTGATGCCGGAATCGTGGTGGACGCCAGTTTCATGCCAAATCACATTTGTCCAGTGCCTCGACAGCAGCGTCTATGCATTGCAGAACGCATGTAC